>NC_025997.2:95135550-95186675 GCF_000442705.2 Elaeis guineensis | reverse complement strand
GATTTGGCCTTGATCTAATTTAGTTAGAATTTAATATAAATTTTATATGTTAATTTGATATGCTAGCACATGTATTAACCCAAGTTCTCAAATTGACTTGGTTCAAAGTATTTGAGCTAACCAGACCAGTTAGCTTTGACCTAATGGGATTTGGTCAATTTGGATTGGATCCTTATTCAACTTAGATCAGTTTTAAGTGGAGAAGAACTCCTCCACATTCACCAAAAGCCACACAAAAATATAATTGCCGCCCACCTCAAATCAGCATGAGAAATAAAGAGTCCTTCTTAAAGAAGGCTCTTTATTAAATGCAATTGCCTTAGAAGATAAATCAGAAATCCTATGTTTTGATGCCAAAAATTAATGCAATTTTTATGGCAATGGAGAAGGAAGAGTCCTTCTACTTTAAGTATCTGAATTATCAAAAATTCACTCAGTGAATTTATTTGATGCATGGGAAGTTGGAGTACCAAAAGTTGGCACCCCCCATGTAATGTCCCCTGGTCCCCTATTTATAGCGAAAGTCCCAGATAGCTTCTAGCTAAGATTCTTATGCGAGCCAAAGATAAGGGATGTGGAAATCATAAAGAAAAATATGAAAAATTTTTTGAGAAAAAAAAGAGGGAAATTTGAGTGGCAAAAGTTGCTACAAGGGTGGTGAGATTTTCAGCAAGTATTGCTGGGAGTACCCTAGAATTTATTTTTTCCATGTGTTGGAGCAAAAATTAAATCCTAGATTATATGACATCTGAAAAATCTTTCTTGGTATCATTTTGATGGTAAGATCAAAAGCAACTGGACTTTGATGCGATCGTGATGTAAGTTTGAAGCCGGCAGTATTCTTGAGAAGACAAGGCTGCGGCTGCGCACCAGTTGGAAAGAACCTTAGCCAACTTTCGTGTAGATCACCATTGGAGGACTTCAACCTTGGGATCTTATGGAGAACACCAATATCTTACTTTTTTATTTTAGTTAAAATATATTCTATCTCTTTGCATGCTTGAATTTGTTTTGATCATGTTCGGCAAGGTGATTCTAGTATTTTGGGTTCGGCTCGATAGTTTTATTTGATAAAGCTATTGATTTGAGTGTTTTAAAAAAATTTAAAAATTACTTCTCATTGCATGGCTGGAACCCAACAGTGGTATCAAAGCCACCCTTGTCTGATTCGATCAAACAAGTGTAATATAGTAGCTTAGAATTGTTCTTGTTCATATCTTGCCAAAAATGTGGCATTATTTTTGCATCGATTCTTCAAACTCAAAAAAATATTTTTGACTTTTTGTGAATCATAATTCTAAATTTTAATTATTAAATTATAAATTTATGATAATTTAGAATTTTATTATCATGATTGCATGATGATTAAATCGATGTATAGCTAATAAGGGTGTTATGCATGCATAATTAGATTAGAGTATGTTATATTATATGAATTTGTTAGTTATATGTTATCTTTGATTGCACCCTTATATATTTTTTGGTATGATAATGTGATTGCTATTTTGAATAGTAGAAGTATGCAAATTTGCATAATTTGTAGTGTACATTTTATGTGCTTATATAGTTAGGATATGTCGAGACCAGTTTAAAGTTTCTCGTAAAATTATATTAAGTTGTAATATCGGGATTTACTTTTAAATCAAAAGTCAAATTCTTAAGATCAATTGGTATCGAGAAAAGTATGAAAGGTGATTTTCTAATTAGATCCATATACTGGCCTGGCTAACTCTGTTGGTGTCTAGAAAAGCTATGGGGAGCCTCCCACCTACTTACCTAGCCAATTTGGTCTTCTTGAATTTCAGACTTAGATTGATTAGTGATGTAAATACTACAAGGGCCTTCCTTCAAACTTAGTTGATAGAATATGTCAAGATCTTAGTGAGCTTATTGTGTTATCCACAAGGCTTACTATAGAAATTGACATGACCTTGATCAAGTGTATATTGATGCTTATGGCATATTTGAATAGTGTTGCTTTGTTGTGCTATCCACAAGGGCAGCATTGTTTAAGTATCACTATATGAGATTGAAGGATCAACTTAACTAGAACACTATAGTTTGTTATACTATCCACAAGACTATATGTGATCTAGAGGTCAGAATGAAAGATGTTGAGAATTGTAAAGATATAATTGATAAAGAGTTACCTACTCTTGAACTCATAAATACTTGTTGTGCTATCCACAAGATGTTTGTGAGGAATAGGAATCTCAACCCCACTAAGAAATATTAGTATATTTTTCGATTTTCATATTTGAGGATTATGAAGTTTGATAAAATAATGAGAGACGCAATTAGATAAAAATCGTAGTCTAATTGTGAATGTCTTCATGAGTTGTCCGCTTATACTGTGTTCTTGTCAATGTAGATTAACTACACTTATGGCATCCTCACTGTCCCTTAGAGATATCCTAGATACTAACAAGTTGATCGGATCCAACTATGTCGACTGGTTAAGGAACTTGAGAATTATTCTCACTCAAGAGAAAATCTCCTACATTCTGAATATACCTACTCTAGATTCTCTTGGAAAAGATGCTTTCGAGGAAGAAAAGGCCACATACAAGATGTGGAAAGATGACAGTGTGACTGTCAAATGTATCATGCTTACCTCCATGAGCAATGAGCTCTAGAGGCAACATGAGGATATGGACGTTCTCTCTATTCTCCTTAATCTTGAGTTATATGGGGAGCAAAATTGAGCTGCTCGATATGAGATATCGAAGCAGTTGTTTCGTGCCCGTATGGTTGAAGGCTCTTCCGTGCAAACCATGTCCTAAAGATGATTGATTTGATCACTCATCTGGGACAGCTGGGTTTTGCTATGGATGGTGAACTGAGCCAGGATTTGATCCTGCAGTCTCTTCCTAATTCTTTTTCTCAGTTTGTCATTAATTATCATATGAACAAACTGAACATCAGCTTACCTGAGCTGCTGAATATGTTAAAAACAGCAGAGAGCCATTTCAAGGGTGAAAAGGCTCAGGTTCTTCATATTAATAAGATTAGCAAGAAGAAGGCGAAGAAGGATTTTAAAAAAAAGCTGAATCCTAAGGCTAGCATCTCCAAGAAGAAGGTGAAGAAGTTCTCTACCAAAGATACTTGTTATCACTATGGCAAGGAGGGCCACTGGAAGAGAAATTGCAAGGAGTACCTTGCAATCGTGAAATCAGCAAATGTTGCTAAAGATTTGTATATGATACAAATTAATTTATCATTAAGTACTTCAATGTCAGATTCTTGGATATTGGATACTGTCTATGGTTCACACCTTTGCAAATCATTACAGGGTCTACAAAAAATAAAAAATCTGAATAAAGGTGACTTCGAGCTGTTTGGTACAAGTGGAGAGTCCATTCAAGCTGAAGCCATAGAAATCAGGGTTTTGAAGTTACCTTAAATATTATTAAAAATATTATTTTTGTACCATTATTATTGGAACAAGGTTTTGAAATAATTGCAAAGAACAATGATTGTTCTATATATTTTTTTAATGAATATTATGGAAGTGCTTTTATTGATAATGATCTTATGTTTCTTTCACTTAATGATAATGTGCTTCATATTGAGAATATGAAGAAAAGAAAGAGAGAGGATGTGAATGTCACATACCTCTGGCACTGCCGACTTGGCCATATAAATGAGTCAAGGATTAACAAGTTATACAAAAATAATTTTTTTAATCCTTATGATTATGAATCATATGGAACCTGTGAATCTTATCTCATGAGAAAAATGATCAAGACTCTATTTACTGGACATGGAGATTGGACGAGGGATATTTTGGACCTTGTACATACTGATGTGTGTGGTGAAGAAAAAATCATCTTTTTCTTTATAGGATCTTCCAGATTTCATCAAATCTGGGGCGAAATTATTTTAAAAAAAAATTATCCTATATTTATTTTAGATCTAAGTCTCTAGATCTAATTTTTATATCTAATATTAAGTCTAAAATAAATCTAAAAAGTGATGAGGAAACAAGTAATACCTCAAGGGTAATCTGATTACCCTTTAAATGATTGCAGCAATCCTGAGGTTCTGATTTAGCCACACAATCGCTTGGCCTCTACCAGTATTCATTTAGATAGGATCTGGATCATCTTCTCCTCACAAATCTCTACTTCAAAAATTAAAATTAAATCTGATTAGGAAGATCTTCAAAAGTCTTCCTGAAGTTGGAGCAGTAGCCTATCGAAGAAGTCCTACAGCCTTCCTGTTCAAGGCGTCACCACGCCTTGGACCTTTGCTAGATGAATGTCCAACTCCTTGGACGTGAAGAGGGGAGGGAGAAATTCAGATGGGATATGGAGAAGAGGAGGGGGGCAGCAGCTTTGATGGTTTTTCACAAAAACTTAAAACCCTAGGCGCAGACAGGGTTTATATAGACCCTGCTGCACTGCGCAGTGCCACATCATTAGACCAACCAAAAAAATCAAATTAATTTTGAAAAAAATCTGATTGGTGGAGTGATATCATCTAATCACACCAGATAAGAACCCCCACCCTCTCTCCTATGTTGGCACCAACTTTGGATAAGCACAAGCAAGGGTTGGTGCCAACTAGTCCATGTTAATCAGGACTCTTCATCCTTATCCATTTGGGGCGCCCACTTAATCCAATTGGGCTCATGCCATAATTTGATTATGGTGCCCAATTTAATTTAATTTTGTCATGTGGACACTCCACAAAAATCCTCCAATAATCTCTCTTCAGTTTAAGATCCATATGTCAACATTTGACAGATGTCCTAAAATAAAAATGGCAAGTGACAGGAATTAGTAGGTGTTGTCTTAAATTCATCTCATGAATTAAGATAAGACTTTTTTGAGCTGGACAAGCTTCATTTAGACTGAGAGAAATCTTCTCAAGGTTCTCTGGGTGAGTCAAATCATATTTAGCTCAGTCGAGATGAAAAAGATTACACGAGGAGAAAGTTAGGCTCAATCGTGTGCTAGCACGATTTTCTTGAACCTAATTGGATCTAATCCAAATCAATTGAGCTAGCCCAATTGATGACATCTAGATCCTAACCCTTGTTAGTGTGACCCAGTTAGGTTCAATTTTGTATGGTAATGAGACATGTCATGATCTCATCATCGACATCATCGAAACTCCTTTCGATGGACTAGAACTCTTCTGATTCTGACAATTAGAATGATCGATCATCAAGATCATTCTAATTGCTTCCAAAATCCACCAGTGACACCTAACAGCATATGGTGGCAACCCATCAGAATTGAAGATGAACCTCTCAGTGCAGCTACCTGTGTGATTGAGTTCCTCTATCATGAGTTCCGACTGAATTAGGGTTAAGGTGAACTCGTCAAACCCAACATCAGTCATATGAATCAATTGATCGATCTAAGTCCGATGTGAAATCCCAATGGAAAACTCTTTTTCATTATTTCACTCTGCCATGGCCATGGGCTTAAGGACTCGATCTTTCGATCATCATAGGACTGCTCCTCTCATCTACCGAGGTTGATAGATCCCATCTTGGTGCGACCTAGTTCCTACAATGAATATGCTACAGCCAACATACACCTCAGGGTTCTGAATGGCTAGGATATCGAGTTATGGTGTAGTCAAAGTATAACACACTCAAGGTGAACTGTCGATGCATCTCAGGTCAAAGAACTAGACACACAACTGCAGCATCGAGCTAGTCATCGACGAGAAGGTAGACTTCCTTATGACTGCTCGAGGTGGTACGCTCAGTACTCTCATTCTCAATGAATATCTGTACTCTCACTTCTGTGTCTCCACACCGTAGACTCAAGACTCATCTACTCTAAGGAAGCGATCATATAGCAACCTTCTGGATCATCACCATCCTCGTGATGATCCTATGGTCAGGAGCTGTTTATGAGTTAGTTATGTAAATTCATGCCTTAAATTTTTAACTCTTGAAAATATGAATTGACATTCCTACTAACTCAAAGGATGTATCACAGACACAATGTACACAATGTGATAGAAGAATAATCCATTTATTGATTTATAATCAAAATTATAAATTTGTCCTTAGATTTGTACATGAATGTGTTAGCCAATCTGGCATCTAGGGCATACATCTAACAAACTCTCACTTGACCTAATGCCAATTGGCTACATATCTAAGTCCCATCTTCTTAAGGTGGGCTTCGATCTTTTGCTGACCTAATGACTTTGTCTGCGGATCTGCCACATTGTCTGTGGAGTCGACTCTCTTAACCTCGACATAATCTTTTTCGAGGTAATCATGGATCAGATGGAATCGCCGCTCGATGTGCTTGGACTTCTGGTGAGACCTTGACTCCTTAGCTAGGGCTATGGCACCATTATTATCATAGTAAAGAGGGATGGCATCCGATGACATCACTTCAAGCTTCGTGGTAAACTTTTTGTACCAGAATGCCTCCTTCACAGCTTCCGATGCAGCAATATACTCTGCCTCTATGGTGGAATCAGCAACCACCGTCTGCTTGAAACTCTTTCAGCTCACTGCACCACCATTGCAAATGAACAGACTCTCAGATGTCGACTTTCGATTATCTATATCAGACATAAAGTCTGAGTCTGCATATCCCTGAATCTGGAGTTCTCCATTCCCAAAGACTAGAAACATATCCTTAGTCCTTCTCAAGTACTTAAGGATACATTTCACAGAAGTCCAATGCTCTTCATCTGGATTCGACTGATATCTGCTTGTGACACTCACAGCATGGGCTATATCAAGTCGTATACATAGCATGACATACATGAGGCTTCCTATTGCCGAAGCATAAGGGATCTTGCTCATGCGTTCAATCTCCTCGGGTGTGCTAGGGCACATCTTCTTGGAGAGATGAATGCCATGTCTAAAAGGTACTAAACCTCTTTTGAAATTTTTCATGCTAAATCTTTTTAGCACCTCCTCTATGTACATCTTCTATGAAAGTCCCAGCATCCTATTTGGTCTATCTCTATAGACCTTAATACCCAGTATAAAGGATGCTTCTCCTAGATCTTTCATAGAGAACTCCTTAGACAACCATACTTTGACTGAGGTCAACATGGGAATGTCATTCCTAATTAGGAGGATGTCATTCCCAATTAGGAGGATGTCATCTACGTACAATATAAGGAAGATAATTGTGCTCCCACTGATCTTTTTGAATACACATGGTTCCTCCTCGTTCTTGATGAAACCAAATATTTTGATCACATCATTGAAACTAGTATTCCAACTCCGAGATGCTTGCTTAAGTCCATAAATAGACCTTTGCAGCTTGCAGACCTTGTGATCATCATCACTGGATGTGAAATCAAGTGGCTGTTCCATATAGATATCTTCTTCAAGATATCCATTTAAGAATGCCATTTTCACATCCATCTGCTATATTTCATAATCAAAATAAGCTACAACAGCAAGCAATGTGCGGATGGATTTTAGCATGGCTACAGACGAGAAGATATCCTGATAGTCAATGCCTTCGCGCTGACTATAACCTTTTGCTACGAGCCTAGCCTTGAATGTCTCCACATTTCCATCTGCACCTATCTTTCTCTTGAAGATCCATTTACACTCAATAGGTACAATACCTTCAGATGGATCTACCAAGATCTAAACTTAGTTTGAGTGCATCGAGTCAATTTTTGATCCCATTGCCTCTAACCATTTCTCAGAGTCGATATCTGATATCGCCTCGTCATAGGTCTTGGGATCATCACCATGAGCCCCATTTTCTGTGAGGAATATTTCCTCTATATTTTCTTGTATAGTACCTAAGTACCTTTCAGGAGGATGGAAAACTCTAGTCGATCTATGAGGTAGAAAAGGTTGTGTTAGGACTAGTTCTGATTGATTTGATTCCTCAGGTTCTTTAGCTCATTACTCTTGAGAGACATTCTCCTTGAGCTTAATTTTTCTTCCGATGCCACCATCTTGAATAAACTATTTTTTAAAAAAAATAGCATTTCGACTCACAATCACATTATTGTCTTTCGGAATATAAAAATAGTATCCTAATGACTCTTTAGGATATCCTATGAATCGAGCTCTAAAAGACCTGAACTCTAACTTGTCTACCTGCTGTCTCTTGATATGAGCCAGACAACCCCAAATTCTGAGATGACTCAGACTTGGTTTCTTATCATGCCATATCTCATACGGTGTGGTAGGAACGATTTTAGAGGGAACTCTATTCAATACATATATTGCTTTCATGAGACAATATCTCCAAAGAAACTCAGAGAGGTCTGTGAAGCTCATCATGGAACGGACCATATCTAATAGGGTCTGATTTCTCCGTTCTGAAATCTCGTTGAGTTGTGGCATTCCAGGTGGAGTCCATTGAGAGACTATACCATTATCCTTAAGATAGTCTAGAAACTTTTGACTAAGGTATTCACCTCCTCAATTTGATCGAAGAATCTTAATGGGCTTTTCTGTTTGTTTTTCTACTTCATGTCTAAATTCTTTGAATTTTTCAAAGGCTTCAGACTTATGTTTCATTAGAAACACATACCTGTACCTACACATATCATCGTAAAGGTAATGAAGTAGATATAGTTACCTCTAGCCGGCACATCAAATAAGCCGCACACATCCGTATGTACTAGGGCAAGTAGGTCTGTGACCCTTTCCCCATGTCCTACAAAAGGGAGTTTGGTCATTTTGCCTTGAAGGCATGATTCACAAACTAGATATGACTCGAAAGTCAACGGACTCAACAGTCTGGATTTCTCCAATTTGTTAATCGTCTTCCGCTATATAACCTAGCCTTAGGTGCCATAGATACCTATCATGTAGACTATCTCTAAGCCTTTTAATTCCTATGGCATTCACATTTTGCTCGATATTAAATACAAATACATCAATATGTAGCTGATAGAGACCGTTAATAAGAAAACTATTTACAACTTTATTATTTTTATAAAATATGTTACAATGGTCCTTATGAAAGCTAATCACATAGCCTTCATGAAATAGAAATCAAATTTTTGCTTGCTGCAGGCACATAATAACAATCTCTAAGAAATAAATCTAATCCTAACGATAATCGCAGAAGATAGATTTCCACAGCCACAGCAGCAACTCTTGCTCCGTTTCCGACACGTAGGATCATCTCCCCATCCCTCAGCCTCTTGCTTTCCTTAAGACCCTGCATAGAAGTGCACAAATGAGTACTAGAACCAGAATCAAGCACTCAACTGGATGCAGAAGAAACTGTAATATTAGATTCTAAAATGAGCATACCTCCAGAAGGACCATCCTTCTTGTTCTTCAGGGTGGTCAAGTACTGAGGACAGTTTCGTTTCCAATGGCCGTCTGATTGACAGTGAAAATATTTTTTCTTTTCAGCAGTCTTCTTTTTTGGTTCTGTCTTCTTCTTCTTCCCATCCACCTTCTGCTTCTTCGCAGACTTCTTTTTCTTTCCAAAAGACTTTCTCTTGGAAGAAGTCTGCTCCACAGCAAAGACTGAGCCTTTTGAACTCTTCAAAGAAAGCTCAGCCATAACCAGCATATTCATTAACTCGACCAAGATACACTGCATCTTATGCATATGGAAGTTCATGATGAACTGATCATATGCATCGGACAAGGACTGAAGGATCACATCAATCTGAAAATCCTTGTCTAAGATGATATTGAGCTTCTCAAGCTCCTCAAGATCCTTGATCATTGTCAAACAATGATCTTGGACTGACTGCCCATCATGCATTTTAGCCTTAAAAAGTCTTTGACAGACTTGATACTTGGCTGTGCGACTTTGTTCACCAAACAACTCTTGTAGGTGAGCCAACATTTGGTGGGTAGTCAAAATATTCTCATATTGGCACTGCAAGTCATCAGACATTGCACCCAACATATAGTACCTTACTTTGTTATCATCATCCATCCACTTTTTCAGAGATGCTCTCTGTTCAGCAGTCGGACGTGCTGGCATGATAGGTGGGTCCTAGTCCAAGACATGAGTCAATTTTTTGGAACCCAAAATAATTCTGTAGTTCCTCAACCAGTCCTTGAAATTGGGTCCAGTCAATCTATGGGTGTCTAGTATTTTGGTCAGGGGGTTTGAGATAGACATGTTTCCTGTAGAGAGTCAAAAGTTTCTAGTTAGATTTTGTAATCAGACTTAAACAATTTATTTAGGGGTTTCATTTTTAAATAAATTAGGCTCCCACAATTTTCTCAGATCCCTATACTCCCTTGGTAGAGATGTAAAAATCTCCGTGATTAGTGATTTCTAGTGGGTGGTGCGGTCTCATCGACTGGCTCACCACCTCACCTAACAGTTATTGGTGATGGGTCAACCGATGAGTGGACAACTCTTGTCCAATGATTCTCTAATCATGGTGCACCCAAAACTTGGTCTCTAATTCATGAAGCTCACCATACCCAGAATATTGCTCCAATCCTTAGTTAAGTCAAACCCACTATTTGCACGAACTAGATTCCTGATTGGGTCCCTCACCGTATCTAGAATATTGAGCCCAACCCATCCTCTAATTCATAGCATCCAATGCCTAATGGACATGGTTGCATCTTTTTGATTGAACTGAGTCACTGTATCTAGCCGAGAACAATCAACCCCGAGAAGGGCCCGCACATCCACAATGGTGGAAGACCTAGACTTAATATTTTCTTAGGAAGATTTGATTTAGGTCTCATTAAACTTGACTTGACATAGTCATAACAATTATGACTAACCTAGTGGCATGGGTTAGCTCGAATTGTTAGCCACCTCAAATTAGAATTGGGTCGACACATATGGCTAGGTAAGTGAGATCGATAGAAGGGATATGCCATTAACTCGACAAGAACGCATTCGAGTCGAGTAGCTCCCAATTAAAAACCATTCGATCACATCTGCCCAACTTATCTTAGACACCAAATTATCAAACCAGAACTAATTGGGTTAGTCGATAATCCAGGCTCTAACCACTGAGCCAAATTAGGTCTTAACTTGATCGAGTCACATCTAAATTTGATTCGACCTTTACCCAGACTTAATCCTATTAGGCTGGTCAATTATTAGCTTTCATGATCCCACCTAACTAACTGTTGATTCGGTTTGATCAATCGTTAGACCTAATTGAGCTACCTAAGTCCGAACCCAATTTTATGAAAATGACTTAGATCTGAAATTTTTAATTTTAGACATAATTTAATTTGATAAGCTTAATTCATTAATTAAGTCTTGGGTTCATAAACAAAATATGTAAAATAAATCCTAGGATTTCAGGATCTAGGGTTTTGCAGAAAAGTAAGTTTTGATTTCTGATTAAGGATGAACGCGCGCACCCTTACACGTCATAAGAACACCCCATTGAATGGGAGGAGAGGGCCTTTAAATCCTACTTTATTCTTATGACCGGATGGCCATGAGGAACACCTTAATCAGAAATATAAATTTAACTACAAAACTAGTTAGATCTAAATTTACATATCTCATATACAATTTAAGATCTAACTAATACATGCTTTGCATACATCTCATGCATCAAAAATAGATCTAATTAATATGCTTTTAGATTTAATACATCACATGTAATATCTAAAAAATAGAATTTAAATTAAACTATTCAAAATAAAAACTATTCTAAATAAGTTACTAGAACAATTCTACAACTAGTCTAGGCATGCAACAGATCAATTTTCTGAAATAATTAAAATTTTATTTTTATTTTTTGATCTGATTATAATATTTATAACATCAAAAAAATAGAGAATAAATTAGATCTAATTTATATTTTAATCACATTAAAATATAAACTTACAAGACTATTCATGGATTCAACTAATCCTAGTCTAGTCATGCATCTCATGCATGTTAGATCTTCTCAGATTTAATTTTAAATATTTTAATTTTAGATCCTATCACATCTGATATGACATCTAAAATTTTTTAATATCAGATAAATTAAAATTAAAATCAGATCTAAATTAGATCTAAAATTGAGCCATCAACCTGGCTCTGATACCAGTTGAAGGAAAAACCACCTTTTTCTTTGTAGGATCTTTCAGATTTCATCAAATCTGGGATGGAATTATTTTAAAAAAATTTTATCCTACATTTATTTCAGATCTAGGTCTCTAGATCTAATCTTCATATCTAATATTAAGTCTAAAATAAATCTAAAAAGAGATGAGAAAACAAGTAATACCTCAAGGATAATCTGATTACTCTATAGATGATCACAGCAATCCTGAGGTTTTGATTTAGCCACGCAATTGCGTGGCCTCTACCAATATCCACTTAGGTAGGATATAGATCACTCCTCCTCATAAATCTATGCTCCAAAAATTAGAATTAAATCTGATTAGAAAGATCTTCAAAAGTCTTTTTGAAGTTGGAGCAGCAGCCTATCAAAGAAGTCCTGCAGCCTTCCTGTTCAAGGCATCACCATGCCTTGGACCTTTGCCAGATGAATGTCCAACTCTTTGGATGTGAAGAGGGGAGGGAGAACTTCAGATGGGATGTAGAGAAGAGGAGGGGGGTGGTAGCTTTAATGGTTTTTCACAAAAATTTAAAACCCAAGGCGCAGGCAGGGTTTATATAGACCCTGCTGCGCTGCGCAGTGCCACATCATTCGAATAACCAAAAAATTCTAATTAATTTTGAAAAATTTCTGATTGATGGAGTGATATTATCTGATCACATCAGATAAGAACTCCCACCCTCTCTCCTATGTTGGCACCAACTTTGGATAAGCACAAGCAAGGGTTGGCGCCAACTAGTCCATGTTAATCAGGACTCTTCATCCTTATCCATTTGGGGCGCCCACTTAATCCAATTGGGCTCACGCCATAATCTAATTATGGTGTCCAATTTAATATGGTTTTATCATGAGGACACTCCACAGAAATCTTCCAAAGAGCTCTCTTCAGTTTAAGATCCATATGTCAACATTTGACAGATGTCCTAAAATGAAAATGGCAGGTGACAGGAATTAGCAGGTGTTGTCTTAAATTCATCTCATTAATTAAGACAAGACTTTTATAAGCTGGACGAGCTTCATTTAGACTGAGAGAAACCTTCTCAAAGTTCTTTGGGTGAGTCAAATCACATTTGGCTCAGTCGAGATGAAAAAAACTACACGAGGAGAAAGTTAGGCTCAATCATGTGCTAGCACGATTTTCTTGAACCTAATTGGATCTAATCCAAATCAATTGACCTAGCCCAATTGATGACATCCAAATTCTAACCCTTTTTAGTGTGACCTAGTTAGGTTCAATTCTGTATGGTAATGAGATATGTCGTGATCTCATCATCGACATCATCGAAACTCCTTTCGATGGACCAGAACTTTTCTGCTTCAAACAATTAGAATGATCGATCATCAAGATCATTCTAATTGCTCCCAAAATCTACCAGTGACACCTAGTAGCATATGGTGGCAACCCATCAGAACTGAAGATGAACCTCTTGGTGCAGCTACCTGTGTGATTGAGTTCCTCTATCATGAGTCCTGACTAAATTAGGGTTAAGGTGAACTCATCAAACCCAACATTAGTCATATGCATCAATCGATCGATCTGAGTCCGATGTGAAATCCCAATGGAAAACTCTTTTTCATTATTTCACTCTACCATGGCTATGGGCTTAAGGACTCGATCTTTCGATCATCATAGAACTACTCCTCTCATCTACCGAGGTTGATAGATCCCATCTTGGTGTGACCTAGCTCCTACAATGAATATGCTACATCCAACATACACTTCAAGATTTTGAATGGCTAGGAGATCGAGTTATGGTGTAGTCAAACAATAACACACTCAAGGTGAACTATCGATGCACCTCAGGCAAAAGAACTAGACACACAACTGCAGCATCGAGCTAGTCATCGACGAGAAGGTAGACTTCCTTGTGACTGCTCGAGGTGGTCACACTCAGTACTCTCGTTCTCAACGAATACCTGTACTCTCACTTCGGTGTCTCCACACCATAGACTCAAGACTCATCTACCCTAAGAAAGTAATCATACACCAACCTTCTGGATCGATCACCATTCTCGTGATGATCCTATGGTCAGGAGCTATTTATGAGTTAGTTTTGTAAATTCATGCCTTAAATTTTTAACTCTTGAAAATATGAATTGATATTTCTACTAACTCAAAGGATGTATCACAGACATAATGTACACAATGTGATAGAAGAATAACCCATTTATTGATTTATAGTCAGAATTACAAATTTACCCTTAGATTTGTATAGAAATGTGTCTGCCAATCTGGCATCTAGGGCACACATCTAACATGTGGTCCAATGTCGATTTAAGCTAGAGGTGGATACTCTTACTTCATCATATTTACTGATGATATATCTAGGTTTGAATATATGTATTTAATGAAATATAAATTTGAAGCCTTTTACAAATTTAAAGAGTATCAAAGAATGGTCGAAAAACAAACTGGTAAAAGTATTAAAGCTCTTCGATTAGATCGAGGAGGAGAATACTTGTCTAGTGAGTTTCTCGATTATTTGAAATAAAATGGTATACTCTCTCAATGGATACCTCCTTATACTTCACAATTAAATGAAAGTGCAGAAAGGAGGAATCGCACCTTATTAGCTATGGTGCGGTCCATGATGTGCTTCACAGATTTTCCATTATCCTTTTGGGGATACGCCCTCGAGGCTGCAGCATATATTTTAAATAAAGTACCTTCAAAATCTATTTCTAGTGCTCCATATGAAATATGGAAAGAAAAAAGACCCAATCTTAAGCATCTTAAGATTTGGGGCTATCCAGCTTATGTGAAAAATATTGATGGACATAAACTAGATGTTAGATCAGAAAAATATAGGTTTGTAGGTTATCCCAAGAAGAGTATAGGATACTACTTCTATAACCCTACTCAACAAAGGGTGTTTGTTGGTGGGCATGCTATTTTTTTGGAGAAAAAGTTTATTCAAGAAGAAGGTAGTGGGAGGTCTGTTAAACTTGAGAAAGTTCAAAACCTACAATCAATCCAGGATTCAATGGGAGGTCTATTGAACTTGAGAAAGTTCAAAACCTACAATCAATCTAGGATTCGTTAGATGGTTCTCAACCAGATGTACCCATTATTAAGGCACAGTCACTACATACACCTCTCCGAAGGTCAAGTAGAGTGCATAATGTACCACTCAGATATGGATTTGTCATTGAGAATGACAACATAACCCACATCATTGAGAATGATGAGCCTATGACCTATTCGAAAGTTGTCATGAGTAGTGACTCTGACAAATGGCTCAATACCATAAAATCTGAAATAGACTCCATATATGCCAACTAAGTTTGGACGTTGGTTGATGCGCCCGAGGGTGTGACCCCAATAGGCTGTAAATGGGTCTTCAAAAAGAAGATTGGAATAGATGGCCAGGTAGAGACCTATAAGGCCAGGCTTATGGCAAAAGGTTTCAAACAAAAATAAGGTGTTGATTATGAAGAAATTTTTTCACCGATAGCCATGCTCAAGTTTTTTGGATAATGCTTGCTATTGCAGCATACCATGACTATGAGATCTGACAGATGGATGTCCAGATTGCCTTCCTCAATGAAAATCTTAAGAAAGAAGTCTATAGACTCAGCCAGAGAGATTTATCTCAGGTGGGAGAGCAAATCAAGTATGCAAACTGAATAGATCCATATATGGATTAAAGCAAGTATTGAGGAGCTGGAACATCTATTTTAATGAGATAGTCAAATCGTTTGGTTTTATCAAAAATATGGATGAACCTTGTGTGTACAAGAATAGGAGTGCTACTGTCTTCTTGATCTTGTATGTGGACGACATACTGCTCATTGAGAATAATATCCCGATCTTGCAATCGGTCAAGACTTGGCTATCACAAAAGTTTTCTATGAAAGACTTAGATAAAGCATCCTATATACTTGGTATAAAGATGTATAGAGATAGATCGAAAAGGATGCTAGACTTGTCCCAATTTAGGTACATTGATCTTGTGTTGAAGAGGTTCAACATAGAGGGAAGTAAAAGAGGTTACTTGCCCATAGGTCATGGCATACAACTCTCTAAGAAGATGTCTCCTAAGCCACCTGAAGAGAGAAATAGAATGAGTTCTATTCCTTATGCTTCGGCAGTAGGATCAATAATGTATGCCATGTTATATACCAGGCCTGATGTGGCTTATTCCTTGGGCATTATAAGTAGATTTCAGGCTGATCCTAAAGAGGATCATTGAAAAGCTATGAAAAATATACTCAAGTACTTGAGAAGAACTAGAGATATTTTTCTAATATATAGTGGATCTGATTTAAAACTGAAAGGTTATACCGATTCTAATTTTCAATCTAATCTAAATGATAGTAAATCGATATCTGGATATGTGTTCAACTTGTATGATGGTGTAGTAAGTTGGAAAAGTTTCAAACAACAAACTGTTGCTGACTCGATCACTGAGACTGAGTATATTACTGCAAGTGAGGCTGCTAAGTGAAAAAAAAGTGTCCTATAAGTCAATCACAAGTGTGTTGCGATGAAACTTTCTTTACAATTTTTCAACTCATAAAATAATATTTATTATTATTTAAGGTATTGATTCATCATATTAGCTGCATCTTATTATATCTAAGATTATGATGAACCCCAAAGATTAGGATAATGATTTTAGGAGATATGAATTGGTCATGCTAGTGAGACCTAAAATTCTAAAATTTTAATATTAAATATTTCGATCGTAGGAGCATTGAGTCGAAGATCAATGTTTCGGATAGACTGGTACATCCTATGTATGCTCAATGAAGAGGGTGGCAGATCTCACTAGCCACTTGTGTGAGACACTAATACAAGGATGTGGATGTTCATTTGAGAAATGAGTCTACTAAATTGACTTGATGAAAGAGAACATCTTATAAAAGCCTTATTTGCATATCAAAGATGGTTCTCTAAGTGAGAGTTGTACAAGTGATACTTAGACCTGAGATCACCATAGAATCTTGTGCACACGAATTCATATTTTGATTCATACCCAGACATGACATTAAGACATGTACGGGGTATTCTGGATATGATGGAGTGTGTATGGAGGTTGTGAGTAGGTCAACATGGAATCAATCACTCCTTATAAGAGGTCGCATCCTGTGTATTTTCAATCCTAGATGACTCGAGAAAAATCTTTTGACCAAAAGTAGGAAGGAGATTAGAAAGAGTTTCTAAGCTTTTTCATTGAAGTCATCATTGGTTAATTGAGAATCGATATGAATAGGTGTTTGAGTTTGACATGATTCCATACTCATGAACATATTCAGGGTGCAAGGATGATCGAAAGATTGAATTGCACGATAATTTACCACTGAAGAGTAGATTTGCTATTTCCACCAAATTTTATATCTTTTGGATAGTTATGATACGTTGCTAGATATCAATCTTGACTTATAGATTTTTGACCAAATTAAAGAGTTAAATTCAATTGCCAATTAGAAATAATTCTAATTATTGAGCTCGGGTTAATTCGATTGGACCTAAATCAATTAGATTGAAATCTAATCAAATTTGGTTAACTTATACCTGGACCTACTGCTAGCTAGATGTAAAACTCAATGGGTCACACACATATAAAAATTGGCCAAGGACCCTTTTGAAAAAGGCTGATTAGAATTTTGGATTCAATCAGGATTTCGGTAAGCATGCTAGCACGTGTGGAAACCCTTGCTCTTTTGGAGACCAATTTGGTCCCATCCCTTGCTAATTAGCTGGCCCAATTTGGTAGACATTTGGGTCAGGTCGTGATACCTAGAAGCAGCCTAAATTGGGGCACCACATCCCATGTTAACGCCAAATATGAAGAGTCCAATTTGTGGTGGACTCTTGGTGTAAAATAGATTCTGCCTACAAGTGTTGGCATGGGCTGATGAAAAAAATTTATTTTTTTATGGGATTAAATTATGTGTGGTAGCTCACATCACCCTTCATCCTCTGGTGCATATATTAAAGTATAATATATATTTTTTCTATAATTTATGGGTAGAGAAAAAATTAGAAAAAGAAGGATGTCTCGCGCGTGCACGCAGAAGCATTGCGTCTCTCCATGATTTGGAGAGTCCTTATCCTAACAAAATGCTTTCAGATTAGAATTATTTTTGGTGATAATATTCTTCACTTGATAAGATATTTTTAATATTTTTTTTAAAATTTTTTCAGACTTATCTAGATGCCAAATGGATGCCATAAGTCAGTCCCAATGCTTGCACATGTGGTGATCAGCACTCGCATGAAGAGGCATGAGGAAAGTATCCTTTCATAAGAATTTTATTACCATTTTTAATTTTTTGAAATTTAGATTGAATCCCCAATCAACATAGATTTTTAAGGATTTTTTTGATTTGAGAAGGGATATAAAAATATCCCTTCTTTGGTTGCACATGCGCAAACCAGGGTGCTGATCGATGTATCATGGATAAGAGTCCTTCAGCTTGAAGGAACTCTTATCTCTGATAATCAGATCAGATATGCCTTTTGGTTAAGGCATGTACCTCTCTTTTGGCATCCCTCTAATGGCTATAAATAGACTGGGGCACTGGGTATCCAATGAATCTAAGAGGAGTTTCTAATTTCTCTCATGTCACTCTCTTTTCTTTCTTACAACCTATCTTAGTTTTAGGACAAGACTTTGGGATTTAAGACAAAGTCTTACCAAGTCCTAACAAGGGTTGTAAGGGTCCTAAAGAAGAAGAAACAAAAGTTCAGAAGAGGTTCTAAGAGAGTGAGGTCAGGTTCTTGAAGAAACTTGATCGGTACGAGGCTAGTCGAGTTCTAGAGGCTAGAACTCTTGAAGCAAGGTGAAGAAGGAGTGCTATCTTTGGTTCAATTTTCATGTGGATCACCATTGGAGAGTGGACACTTGGATGCCTTGTGAAAATTAAGATTAGTGCTATAGGTATTCTTCTTATCCTAATTTATATTTATTATGCTTTGATTATTATAGTCAAGAGTTTCTGGGCATTAGGGCTTCTGGTGCATTGGGTGTTTTGAATGAAAATTTTAAACACCTAACCCTTTCACTATGCCACCGAAACCCAACAGTAGTATCAGAACCTATCTTGATTTATATAATCAAAGATTAAATTATTATCTTGATTGTGATCAAGCATGAGTTTTTGGTTTGGTTCAAGTCGGGTCAAGGGTTGAACCCGATTGAACATCCAAATCCTATCATATTTTAGAGATATATTTTAAATATAAAATACATGATGTATGTGTAAAATTTTTTTAATAGCTTAGTACTTTAATTGGAGTTCATCACCAGACCGTCTGGTCATAAGAGCAAGTAGGGTTTAGAGACCCTCTCTTCCTATTCAATAGAGTACTCTTATGGCGTGTAGAGGTACCACTGTGATGTTCCAAGAAGAAAAACCGTGAAAAGAGTATTTTATATTCATGCATGTTATTAGAACTTTATGCATATATGATATGCTTAAGATGTTTAGTTATAATCATATTGTATGATTCTGCTTCTATATCTTAGAGATATGAAAGATGCCATAATTAGTTATTATGATTATTAAGATACAACTATTATAGTGCATTCTTGTGATAGATTAAATTAGGATGTATTTGAGACCATTAAAGCCCTCATAAAAATCATATTAAGTCATAGTATTGTGAACCAGAAGCTAACATATTTTCTTGAATTGATTAATTAATTGGTATCTAAGGAGTGTTTTAAGTATGGTGGTTATTTAATTGGTTCTATTGCTGGCCTAACCAATTTTATTGGTGTCTAAAAAAAGTAATGGAGGGACCCCCACCAATCTTAACACTTTTCTAGCCAATTAGATTAGTTCGAATCTTGAATGAAGGTAGCTTAGTATTTTAAACACTACTAAGGACCTTCCTACATGCTAGGTTAATGTTACATCATGAACTATGACTAGTTTGTTATGTTACCATAAGGCTTGTCACAAGGATTGATATAACATAATCCTGGTGCATAAAAGATGCTTACGATAATTTTGGATATACTGCTTTGTTGTGCTAACATAAGGGCAATTATATTCGATTTTGACTGTATTGAAATGAAGGATTTTACTTAACTAAAATATTATAGCTTGTTGTATTAACACAAGGCTAATAATATTTTAGAGGCCAAGATAAAATATTGAGAATTGCATAAGATGTAATTGAAAAGAGTTTCTTACCTATGAACTCATAAGGGTTTGTTGTGTTAACACAAGATCGTTATAAAGAATTAGGATCTCAATCTCACTAAGATAAATATAAAATATATCTTGTTTACCATAGGAGAGGGCTATGGTATCTGATAAAATAGTGAGAGACATAACTAGTTTTAAAAGTCTTCATCTAGTTATGCATGTCAAACATGAGTGGTCTGCTTATACTATTATTTTATGTAGATTTAAGTCTACATTATGACTTCTTTATTTTCACCCCATGATACCATAAATAAAATTATGTTGATCGATACAACTATGTGGATTGGTTGAAGAACTTGTAAATTAGGTTTATATCAGAAAAGAACTCCGATGTTCTGGATATTTCTGACCCTAGATTGGTCAGTAATAATGAGAAGGTAATGATGTCCGTATAGATATTATCTATGAAAAATTTAGATATTGAAAGTATAATTACAAGAATTATCTTGTAAGATTGAAGCAGGGTGCAAGTGTAATACCAAAAAATATGTATATGATACAGACCTATTTTTCATTGAGTGATTCAAACTCTGATATTTGAGTATTGGATACCATCTGTGGATCATACATTTGTAATTCATTACAGCGTCTATAGCATATCAAAGGTCTAAAAAGGGGTGACCTCGAGCTTTATAGCGCAAGTGGAGAGTCTATTAGCGCAAAGATTGTGGAAATCTATATGCTTGATTTGCCTTCGGACAAAATTTTAGAATTAAAAGACTGTTATTACATACCAAAGGGCATTAGAAATATTATTTCTATATCTTTATTATTAAAATAAGGTTATGAAATAAGGCTAATGAAAAATGGATGCTCCATTTTTTATGACAGTGGTTATATTGATAACAATCTTTTAATTCTTATACTTAATGAAAATATTTTTTATATTAAAAGAAATATGAAAAGAAAGAGAGAAAATATGAATGTCACATATCTCTAGCATTGTCGTCTTGGTTATATTAGTGAGTCAAGGATAAATAAGTTATACAAAGAAAAATTCTTTGATCCAAATGATTATGAATCATTGGGGACTTATAAATCTTGTCTCATAAGTAAGATGACCAAGACTCCATTTTCTTAATATGGAGAGAGGACAAGTGAGTTGTTAACTCTAGTACATATAGATGTATATGGACTGATAACAACTCAGGCCAGAAAAAGATACTCCTATTTTATTATCTTTACAGATGATTTTTTAAGGTTCGGATATATGTATCTTATGAAACATAAATTTGAAGCTTTTGATAAGTTCAAAGAATATCAAGGTATAGTCGAGAAAGAAACTAAAAAAAGTATCAAAGTTCTTCGATCTGATCGAAGAGGAGAGTACTTATCCAGTGAATTTTTTGATCATCTTAAAAGTAAAGATATTCTCTCTGAATGGACCCCTCCTTATATACCTCAGTTAAATGGTATAGTAGAAAGGAGGAATTGCACTTTAATGGATATGGTGCGATCTATGATATGCTTCACCGATCTCTCAATATCTTTCTAGGGATAATGCCTTAGAGACTACGACATATATATTAAATAGAATGCCTTCAAAGTCTGTTGCAAGCACTGCATATGAGATATGGAATAGAAGGAAGCCTAATCTTAAACATCTTAAGACTTTGGGCTATCCTACTTATGTCAAAAATATTTTTGGACATAAGCTTAATGCTAGATCAGACAAGTGTAGGTTTGTATAGTATCTTAATGAAATTAATGGATATTATTTCAACCACCCTACTAAACAAAAGATGTTTGTTAGTAGGTATGTCACTTTCTTGAAATATGAATTTATCCAAGAAGGAGGCAGTGGGAGGAATATTGAATTTATAAAAGTTCATGATCTACAAATCGATCCAAAAATATCAGTGGTTGGACCACAAGAAGATCCTCAATCAAAAATACCCAAGGATGAGGTACATCCACTATACACACCTCCTCTTCAAAAGTCAGATAGAGTGCATCAAGCATCTCTGAGATATAGTTTTATCATTGAGAATAACAATTCTATCAACATCATTCAAGATGTTGATCCATTGACCCATTCAGAAGCTGTCATAAGTAGGGACTCAGACAAATAGCTGGAAGCTATGAAATCTGAGATGGACTTGATGAATACCAACTAAGTGTAGACCTTGGTTGATACACCTGAGGATGTGACCCTAATATAGGGTGCAAGTGGGTCTTCAAAAGAAAGATTAAAGTAGATGGCCAAGTAGAAACCTACAAAGCTAGGTTAGTAGCGAAGGGTTTCAGTCAAAGGCAAAGAATTGACTATGATGAAACCTTCTCACCAGTGGCTATGCTCAAGTCCGTTTGAATTTTGCTTGTAATAGCGGCATACTACAATTATGAAATCTGGCAGATGGATGTCAAGATCATTTTTCTTAATAGTAATCTAGAGGAAGAGTTCTATATAACTCAGCAAGAGAGATTTGTCTCAAGTGGGAGAGCAAATCAAGTATGCAAGCTAATGAGATCCATCTATGGATCGAAGCAGATTTCGAAGAGCTGGAACATCCGATTTGATATGACAGAGTTTGGCTTTATCAAAAATACGGATGAACCATGTGTATACAAGAAGACAAGTGGGAGTGTTATTATCTTCTTGGTTCTATATGTTGGTGACATACTACTCATTGGGAATGATATCCCAATAATGCAATTGGTCAAGACTTAGCTATCGAATAAGTTTTTCATGAAAAACTTGAGTGAAGCATCCTATATACTGGATATAAAGATCTATAGAGATAAATCTAAAAGGATGTTAAGCTTATCCCAATCATGGTACATAGATCTCATATTAAAGTGATTTAATATAGAGGCAAGTAAGAGGTTACCTGCCTGCAAATTATGGTATATGTCTCTCTAAGAGAATGTGTCCTAAGACACCAGAAGAGAGGAAAAGGATGAATGAAATCTCTTAAGCTTCAGTTATGGAATCAATTATGTATGTAATACTATGTACCAAGCCTGATGTAGCTTATGCTTTGGGCATAGCTAGTAGATTTCAGGCTGATCCAAGGAAGGATCATTGAAAAACAGATGATAGCAAGTCAATATCAGGATATGTATTTATCCTAAATGATGAGGTAGTGAGTTGGAAGAGTTTCAAGCAGTAGATAGTAGCTGACTCAACTACTGAGCCAGAGTATGTTGCTGCTAGTGAAGCCATTAAGGAAGCTGTCTGGATGAAGAAACTCATCATGAATTTAAGAGTTGTTCCTAAGATTGAAGAACTGATGTCACTCTAGAGTAATAACACTGGGGCCTTATTCAAGATAAGGAACCTAGGTCTCATTATAGATCCAAGCACATCCTCAGACGTTTTCATCTCGTTAGAGACAAGATGTTATCCTAAAACGAGTAGACAGAAAGAACAATACAGCAGACCCATTCACTAAGGCCATACCACAGCAGCTATATGATTATCATCATGATTGTATGAGATACAAAGGTGATCGGCTTTAGTGCAAGTGGAAGATTGAAAAAAAAGTGCCCTATAAGTCAATCGCATGTGTGTTGCGATAAAACTTTTTTTATAATTTTTTAACTCATGAAATGATATTTATTATTATTTGAGATATTGATTCATCATATTAGCTACATCTTATTATGTCTAAGATTATGATGAACCCCAAAGATTAGGATAATGATTCTAGGAGACATGAATTGGTCATACTAGTGAGACCTAAAATCCTAAAATTCTAATATTAAATATTCCTGATCGTAGAAGCATTGAGTCGGGGATCAATGTTCCGGATAGACTGGTACATCCTATGTATGCTCAATGAAGAGGGTGGCAGATCTCACTAGCCACTTGTGTGAGACATGAATACAAGGATGTGAGTGCTCATTTGAGAATTGAGTCCAATAAATTGACTCGATGAAAGAGAACATCTTATGAAAACCTTATTTGCATGTCAAAGATGGTTCTCTAAGTGAGAGTTGTGCAAGTGATCCTTAGACCTCAGACCACCATGGAATCTTGTGCACCTGAATCTATATTTTGGTTCATACCCAGGCATGGCATTAAGACATGTATGGAGTGTTCTAGATATAGTGGAGTGTGTATAGAGATTGTGAGTAGGTCAACATAGAATCAATCACTCTTAATAAGAGGAGATCACATCCTGTGTATTCTCAATCCTAGATGATTCGAGAAAAATCTTTTGGCCAAAAGCAGGAAGGAGATTAGAAAGAGTTTCTAAGCTTTTTTATTAGAGTCATCATTGGTTAATTGAGAATCGATATGAATATGTGTTTGAGTTTGACATGATTTCATATTCATGAACATATTCAGGGTGCAAGGATGATCGAAGGATTGAATTGTACGGTAATTTACCACTGAAGGGTAGATTTGGTATTTTTATCAAATTTTATATCTTTTGGGTAGTCATGATACGTTGCTAGATGTCAATCTTGACTTGTAGATTTTTGATCAAATTAAAGAGTTTAATTCGATTGCCAATTAGAAATGATTCTAATTATTGAGCTCGGGTTAGCTCGATTGGACCTAAATCAATTAGATTGAAATCTAATCAAATTTAGTCAACTTATATCCGAACCTACTATCAACTAGATGTAAAATCCAATGGGTCACATACATATAAAAATTGGTGAAGGATCCTTTTGAAAAAGGTTGATTGGAATTTTGGATTCAATCAGAATTTCGGTAAGCATGCTAGCACATGTGGAAACCCTTGCTCCTTTGGAGACCAATTTGGTCTCATTCCTTGCTAATTAGCTAGCCCAATTTGGTCAACATTTGGATCAGGTCATGATACCTAGAAGCAGCTCAAATTGGGGCACCACACCCCATGTTAATGCCATATATGAAGAGTCCAAGTTGTGGTGGACTCTTGGTGTAAAACAAGTTCTGCTTACAAGTGTTGGCATGGGTAGAAGAAAAAAATTATTTTTTTATGGGATTAAATTATGTGTGATAGCTCACATCACCCTCCATCCTCTGTTTTATATCTCAAAGTATGAGATATATTTTTTTTAAAATTTATGGGGTAGAGAAAAAATTAGAAAATGAAGGATGTCTCACGCATGCGCGTAGAAGTGTCGCATCTCTCCATGATTTGGAGAGTTCTTATCCCAATCACATGATTTCAGATTGGAATGATTTTTTGTGATGCAATTCCTCACTTGATAAGATATTTTTTATAATTTTTTTGGAATTTTTTCAAACTTATCTGGATGCCAAACGGATGCCATAAGTCGGTCCTGATGCTTGCATGCATGGTGATCAGTACTTGCGTGAAGAGGTGTGAGGATAGCATCTTTTCATGAGAATTTTATCATTATTTTTAATTTTCTAGAATCTATATTGAATCCCCAATCCACATGGATTTTTGAGAATTTTTTTGATTTGAGAAGGGACATGAAAATATCCCTTCTTTGGTTGCATGCACGCAGACCAGGATGCTGATCGACGTATCATGGATAAGAGTCCTTCTGCTTGAAGGAACTCTTATCTCTGATAATCAGATCAGATATGCCTTTTGGGTAAGGCATGTCCCTCTCTTTTGGTATCCCTCTGGTGGCTATAAATAGGCTGGGGTGCTGGGTATCCGATGAACTAATAAGGGTTTCCAATTTCTCTCCTGTTGCTCTCCTTTCTTTCTTACAACCTATCTTAGTTTTAGGACAAGGCTTTGGGATTTAAGATAAAGCCTTATCTGATCCTAACAAGGGTTGTAAGGGTCCTAAATAAGAAGAATCAGAAGTCCAGAGGAGGTTCTAAGAGGGTGAGGTTAGGTTCTTGAAGAAACTTGATCGATACGAGGCTAGTCGAGTTCTAAGGGCTAGAACTCTTGAAGCAAGGTGAAGAAGGAGCGCTGTCTTTGGTTCAATTTTTGTGTGGATCACCATTAGAGGGTAGACACTTGGACGCATTATGAAAATTGAGATTAGCACTATAGGTATTCTTCTTATCCTAATTTATAATTATTATGCTTTGATTATTACAGTCAAGAGTTTTTGTGCATTAGGGCTTTCAGTGCATTGGGTATTTTGAATGAAAATTTTAAACACCTAATCCTTCCACTGTGCCACCGGAACCCAACACTAAAGAGGCCATCTGGATGAAGATATTCATCACAGAGTTGGGTATGGTTTCAGGGATTGAACAACCAGTGCCACTTTATTATGACAATACTGGGGTAGTTGTGTTAGATGTGTGCCCTAGATGCCAGATTGGCTGACACATTCCTGTACAAATGTAAAGGCAAATTTATAATTTTGACTATAAATAAATAAAAAGATTATTCTACTATCACATTGTGTATATTATGTCTGTGATATATCCTTTGAGTTAGTAGGAATATTAATTCATATTTTCAAGAGTTGAAAATTTAAGGCATGAATTTACATAACTAACTCATAAACAGCTCCTGACCATAGGATCATTACGAGGATGGTGATCAATCTGGAAGGTTGGTATACGATCACTTTCTTAGGATAGATGTATCTTGAGTCTATGATGTGGAGACACCAGAGCGAGAGTACAGGTATTCGTTGAGAACGAGAGTACTGAGCGTGACCACCTCGAGCAGTCATAAGGAAGTCTACCTTCTCATCGATGACTAGCTCGATGCTGCAGCTATGTGTCTAGTTCTTTGACTTAAGGTGCATCGATAGTTCACCTTGAGTGTGTTATAGTTTGACTACACCATAACTCGATCTCCTAGCCATTCGAAACTCTGAGGTGTATGTTGGCTGTAGCATATTCATTGTAGGAACCAAATTGCACCAAGATGGGATCTATCAACCTCGATAGATGAGAGGAGCAGTCCCATAATGATCAAAAGATTGAATCTTTAAGTCCATTGCCATGGCAAAGTAAAATAATGGAAAAGAGTTTTTCATTGGGGTTTCATATCAGACTCGGATCGATCGATTGATTCATATGACTGATGTTGGGTTTGACGAGTTCACCTTAACCCTAATTCAGTCGGGACTCATGATAGAGGAACTCAATCACACAGGTAGCTACACTGAGAGGTTCATCTTCAGTTCTGATAGGTTGCCACCATATACTACTAGGTGTCACTAGTGAATTTTGAGAGCAATTAGAATGATCTTGATGATCGATCATTCTAATTGTCTGAATCAGAAGAGTTCTGGTCCATCGAAAGGAGTTTCGATGATGTCAATGATGAGATCACGATATGTCTCATTACCATACGGAATTGAACCTAACTGGGTCACACAAATAAGGGTTAGGGTCTGGATGTCATCAATTGGGCTAACCCAATTGATTTGGATAAGATCCAATTAGGTTCAAGAAAATCGTGCTAGCACACGATTGAGCCTAACTTTCTCCTCGTATAATCTTTTTCATCTCGACTGAGCCAAATGTGATTTGACTCACCTAAAGAATCTTGAAAAGATTTTTCTCAGTCTAAATGAAGGTTGTCCAGCTCAGAAAAGGCTTGTCTTAATTCATGAGATGAATTTAAGACAAGCACCTGCTAATTTCTGTCACCTGTCAATTTCATTTTAGGACATTTGTCAAAAGTTGACATATGGATCTTAAATTGAAGGCCACTTGGTAAGAGCTTATTGGAGGATTTTTGTGGAGCCAAACCACATCAAATTGGGTGCTATAATCAGATTATGGCACGAGCCCAATTGGATTAAGTGGGCACCCCAAGTGGATAAGGTTGGAGAGTCTTGATAAGATTGGACTCTTTGGAGCCAACCTCTCTTTGTCCTTATTCAGTGTTGGTGCCAACTTTGAGATAGAGGCTTGGGTTCTTATCTGATGTGATCAAATGACATCAAGCAATCAATCAAAATTTTTCCAAAATTTATTGAAATTTTTTGGTTGGTTGAATGATGTGGCACTGCGCAGCATACAGGGTCTATATAAACCCTTCTACACCTAAGATTTTAAAAAGGAAGTTGTTTCATGCACAAAACCCAATAGCTGCCACCCCCTCCCTTCTTCTCTACATGCTCCCTACTCTCCTATCTCCCTTCTTCACATCCAAGGAGATGGACGTTCATCTGGTGCAAGGAAAAGGCATGGTGATGCCTGGAACAGGAAGGCTGCAGGACATCTTCGACAGGCTGCTGCTCCAACTTCAGAAGGAGTTCTGAAGTACTTCCAAATCAGATACAAATCTAATTTTTGGAGCATAGATTCATGAGGAGAAGATATTCTAGGTCCTATCAAAGTGGATATCAGTAGAGGCCAGGCACTTGCGTGGCTACATCAGAACCTCGGGCTGTGCTGAGATCATCTACAGGGTAATCAGATTACCCTTGAGGTATGTCTATACTTCTCATACTTTTAGATTTTAAATATCAGATAATAAAATTAGATCTAACAGATATTAAATCTAAAATAATATAGGCTAAAATTTTTAAATTATTTCGCTCCAAATTTGATGAAATCTGAAAGATCCTATAAAGAAAAAAGATAATTTTTCCTTCAACTGGTATCAGAGCCAGGTTGATGGCTCAGTTTCAGATCTAATTTAGATCTGATTTTAATTTTAATTTATCTAATATTAAAAGATTTTAGATATCACATCAGATATGATAGGATCTGAAATCAAAATATTAAAATTAAATCTAAGAAGATCTAACATGCATGAGATGCATGACTAGACTAGGATTAGTTGAATCCATGAACAGTCTTAAGTTTTATATTTTAATAAGATTAAAATATGAATTAAATCTAATTTATTCTCTATTTTTTTAATGTTATAAGTGTTATAATTAGATCAAAAAATAGAAAATAAAATTTTATTTTTTTCATAAAATTGATCTGTTGCATGTCTAGACTAGTTGTAGAATTGTTCTAGTAACTTATCTAGAATAGATTTAATTTTGAATAGTTTAATTTAAATCTTATTTTTTAGATATTACATGTGATGTATCAGATCTAAAAGCATATTAATTAGATCAATTTTTGATACATGAAATGTATGCAAAGCATTATTAGTTAGATCTTAAATTGTATATGAGATATGTAAATTTAGATCTAACTAGTTTTGTAGTTAAATTTATATTTCTGATTAAGGTGTTCCTCATGGCCATCCAGTCATAAGAATGAAGTAAGATTTTAAGACCCTCTCTTCCCATTCAATGGGGTGTTCTTATGACGTGTAGGGGTACTGCGCGTTCATCCTTAATCAGAAATCAAAATTTACTTTTCTGCAAAACCCTAGATCCTGAAACCTTAGAATTTATTTTACATGCTTTGTTTATGAAACCAAACTTAATTAATGAATTAAATTTATGAAATCAATTTGATCTAAAATTAAAAATTTCAGATCTAAGATATTTTCATAAAATTGGGTTCGGGCTTGGGTAGCTCAATTAGGTCTAGCGGTTGATCAAATCGAATCAAGAGTTGGTTAGGTGGGATCATGAAAGCTAATAATTGACCAGCCTAATAGGATTAAGTCTGGGTCAAGGTCGAATCACATTTAGATGTGACTCGATCAAGTTAAGACCTAATTTGGCTCAGTGGTTAGAGTCTGGATTGTAGGCTAACCCAATTGGTTCTGGTTCGACAATTTGGTGTCTAAGGTAAGTTGGACAGATGCGACCGACTGATTTTTAATTGGGAGCTACTCGACTCGAATGCGTTCTTGTCGAGTTAATAGCATATCCCTTCCATCGATCTCACTTACCTGGCCATATGTGTCGATCCAGTTCTGATTTGAGGTGGCTAACAATTCGAGCTGATCCATGCCACTAGGTTAGTCATAATTGTTATGACTATGTCAAGTCAAGTTTAATGAGACCAAAATCAAATCTCTCTAAGAAAATATTAAGTCTAGATCTTCCACCATTGTGGATGTGCGGACCCTTCCCGGGGTTGATTGTTCTCGGCTGGTTACAGTGGCTCAGTTGCACCGGAAAGATGCAACCATGTCCATTAGGCATTGGATGCTATGAATTAGAGGATGGGTTGGGCTCAATATTCTGGATATGGTGAGGGACCCAATCAAGAATCTAGTTCGTGCAAATGGTGGGTCTGACTTAACTAAGGATTGGAGCAATATTCCGGACATGGTGAGCTTCATGAATTAGAGACCAAGTTTTGGGTGCACCATGATTAGAAAATCATTGGACAAGAGTTGTCCACTCATCGGTTGACCCATCACCAATAACTGTTAGGTGAGGTGATGAGCCAGTTGGTGAGACCGCACCACCTACTAGAAATCACTGATCACGGAGATTATCACATCTCTACCAAGGGAGTGTAGGGATCTGAGAAAATAGTGGGAGCCTAATTTGTTTAAAAATAAAACTCCTAAATAAATTGGTTAAGTCTGATTACAAAATCTAACTAGAAACTTTCGACTCTCTACAGGAAATATGTCTACCTCCAACCCCCTGACCAAAATACTAGACACCCACAGATTGACTGGACCCAATTTCAAAGACTGGTTGAGAAACTACAGAATTATTCTAGATTTTAAAAAATTGACTCATATCTTGGATCAGGACCCACCTGTCATGCCAGCACGTCCGACTGTTAAACAGAGAGCGTCTCTGAAAAAGTGGACGGATGATGATAACAAAACAAGGTACTACATGTTGGGTGCAATGTCTGATAACTTGCAGCACCAGCATGAGAATATTTTGACTACCCACCAAATATTGGCTCACCTGCAAGAGTTGTTTGGTGAACAGAGTCACGCGGCCAAGTATCAAGTCTGTTAAAGACTTTTTAAGACCAAGATGCATGATAGGTAGTCAGTCCAAGATCATTGTTTGACAATGATCAAGGACCTTGAGGAGCTTGAAAAACTCGATATCATCTTAGATAAAGATTTTCAGATTGATGTGATCCTTCAGTCTTTGTCCGATGCATATGGTCAGTTCATCATGAACTTCCATATGCATAAGATGCAGTATACCTTGGTTGAGTTAATGAACATGTTGGTTATGGCTGAGCTTTCTTTGAAGAGTTCAAAAAGCTCATTCCTTACTGTGGAGCGAACTTCTTCCAAGAAAAAGTCTTTTGAAAAGAATAAGAAGTCTGCGAAGAAACAGAAGGTGGATGGGAAAAGGAAGAAGACAGAACTGAAGAAGAAGGCTGCTGAAAAGGAAAAATATTTTCACTGCAATTCAGACGGCCATTGGAAATGGAACTATCCTCAGTACATGGCCACCCTGAAGAATAAGAAGGATGGTCCTTCTGGAGGTATGCTCGTTATAGAATCTAATCTTATGATTTTCTCTGCAACCAGTTGGGTACTTGACTCTAGTTCTAGTGCTCATTTGCGCACTTCTATGCAGGGTCTTGAGGAGAGCAGAAGACTGAGAGATGGGGATATGATCCTATGTGTCGAAAATGGAGCAAGAGTTACTGCTGTGGCCATAGGAACCTACCCTCTGCGATTACCATTAGGATTAAATTTAGTTCTTAGAGACTGTTATTATGTGCCTGCAACAAGCAGGAATTTGATTTCTGTTTTATGTTTAGCACAAGAAGGCTATGTGATTAGCTTTCATAAGGACCATTGTAATATATTTTATGAAAATAATAAAGTTGCAAATAATTTTCTTATTAATGGTCTCTATCAGCAACATATTGATGTATCTGTATTTCATATCGTGCAAAATGTGAATGCCATAGAAATAAAAAGGCCTAGAGATAGTCTAAATGATAGGTATCTGTGGCACCTAAGGCTAGGTCATATAGCAGAAGACAGGGTTAACAAATTGAAAAAATTCAAGCTATTGAGTCCGTTGACTTTCAAGTCATATTCAGTTTGTGAATCATGCCTTCAAGGCCAAATGATCAAGCTCCCTTTTGTGAGACATGAGAAAAGGGCCACAGACCTACTTGCCCTAGTACATACGGATGTGTGCGGCCCATCTGATGTGCCGGTTAGAGGCAACTATGTCTACTTCATTACCTTCACCGATGATATGTCTAGGTACAGATATATGTTTCTAATGAAACACAAGTCTGAAGTCTTTGAAAAGTTCAAAGAATTCAGGCATGAGGTAGAAAAACAAACAGAAAAGCCCATTAAGGTTCTTCGATCAGATCAAGGAGGTGAATACCTTAGTCGGAAGTTCCTAGACTATCTTAAGGATAATGGCATAATCTCTTAATGGACTCCACTTGGAATGCCACAACTTAACAGGGTTTCAGAATGGAGAAATCGGACCCTATTAGATATGGTCCGTTCCATGATGAACTTCATGGACCTCCCTGAGTTTCTTTAGGGACATTGTCTTATGACAGCAATATATGTATTGAATAGGATTCCCTCTAAAACCGTTCCTACCACCCTGTATGAGATATGGCATGGTAAGAAACCAAACCTGAGTCATCTCAGAATTTGGGGTTGTCCGGCTCATATCAAGAGACAGCAGGCGGACAAGTTAAAGTTCAAGTCTTTTAGAGCTCGATTCATAGGATATCCTAAAGAGTCATTAGGATACTATTTCTATATTCTGAAAGATCACAATATGATTGTGAATCGACATGCTATTTTTCTTGAAAAATAATTTATTCAAGATGGTGTTATCGAAAGAATAATTAAGCTCAAGGAGAATGTCTCCCAAGAGCAACGAGCTAAAGAACCTGAGGAACCCAATCAATTAGAACCAGTCCTAATACAACCTCTTCCACCTCGTAGATTGACTAGAATTTTCCATCCTCCTGAAAGGTACTTAGGTACTATACAAGAGAAAGTAGAGAAAATATTCCTCATGGGAAATGGGGCTCATGGTGATGACCCCAAGATCTATGATGAGGCGATATTAGATATCGACTCTGAAAAATGGTTAGAGGCAATAAGATCAAAAATTGACTCGATGCACTCAAACTAAGTCTAGACCTTGGTAGATCCACCTAAAGGTATTGTACCTATTAGGTGTAAATGGATCTTCAAGAGAAAGATAGGTGCAGATGGAAATGTAGAGACATTCAAGGCTAGGCTCGTAGCAAAAGGTTATAGTCAGCATGAAGGCATTGACTATCAAGATACCTTTTCGCTCGTAACCATGCTAAAATCCATCCGCACATTACTTGCTGTTGCAGCCTATTTTGATTATGAAATATGGCAGATGGACGTGAAAACGGCGTTCTTAAATGGATATCTTGAGGAAGATATCTATATAGAACAGTCGCTTGATTTCACATCCAGTGATGATGATCACAAGATCTGCAAGCTGCAAATGTCTATTTATGGACTTAAGCAAGCATCTCGGAGCTAGAATACTCATTTTAATGATGTGATCAAAATGTTTTGTTTCATCAAGAATGAGGAGGAACCATGTGTATTCAAAAAGGTCAGTGGAAGCACAGTTATCTTCCTCGTACTGTACGTTGATGACATCCTCCTAATTGAAAATGATATTTTCATATTGACCTCAGTCAAAATATAGTTGCCTAAGGAGTTCTCTATGAAAGATCTAGGAGAGGCATCCTTTATACTAGATATTAAGGTCTATAGAGATAGACCAAATAGGATGCTAGGACTTTCACAGAAGATGTACATAGAGGAGGTGCTAAAAAGGTTTAGCATGAAAAACTCCAAAAGAGATTTAGTACCTTTTAGACATGGCATTCATCTCTCCAAGAAGATGTGCCCTAGCACACCTGAGGAGATTGAACGCATGAGCAAGATTCCTTATGCTTCGGCAATAGGAAGTCTCATGTATGCCATGCTATGTACACGACCTGATATAGCCCATGCTGTGAGTGTCACAAGCAGATATCAGTCGAATCCAGACGAAGAGCACTGGACTTCTGTGAAATGTATCCTTTAGTACTTGAGAAGGACTAAGGATATGTTTCTAGTCTTTGGGAATGAAAAACTCCAGATTCAGAGATTTACAGACTCAAACTTTATGTCTGATATAGATGATCGAAAGTCGACATTTGACAGTCTGTTCATTTGCAATGGTGGTGCAGTTAGCTAGAAGAGTTCCAAGCAGACGGTGATTGCTGATGCCACCATGGAGGCAGAGTATATTGCTGCATCGAAAGCTGCGAAGAAGGTATTCGAGTACAAGAAGTTTGCCGCAGAGCTTGGAGTGATGTCATTGGATGTCATCTCTCTTTACTCTGACAATAATGATGCCATAGCCCTAGCTAAGGAGCCAAGGTCTCATCAGAAGTCCAAGCATATCGAGCGGTGACTCCATCTGATCTGTGATTACCTCAAAAAGGGTTATGTCGAGGTTAAGAGAGTCGATTCCACAGACAATGTGACAGACCCACCGACAAAGCCATTAAGCCAGCAAAAGATCGAAGCCCACCTTGAGAAAATGGGACTTAGATATGTAGCCAATTGGTATTAGGTCAAGTGGGAGTTTGTTAGATGTGTGCCCTAGATGTCAGATTGGCTGATACATTCCTGTACAAATATAAGGATAAATTTATAATTTTGACTATAAATAAATAAAAGAGTTATTCTACTATCACATTGTGTACATTATGTTTGTGATACATCCTTTGAGTTAGTAGGAATGTTAATTCATATTTTTCAAAGTTAAAAATTTAATACAAGAATTTACATAACTAACTCATAAACAGCTCCTGACCATAGGATCATCACAAGGATGGTGATCGATCCGGAAGGTTGGTGTACGATCGCTTCCTTAGGATAGATGTGTCTTGAGTCTATGGTGTGGAGACACTGAAGCGAGAGTACAAGTATTCATTGAGAACGAGAGTACTAAGCGTGACCACCTCGAGCAGTCATAAAAAAGTCTACCTTCTCATCGATGACTAGCTCGATGCTGTAGCTGTGTGTCTAGTTCTTTGACCTGAGGTGCATCGACAGTTTACCTAGAGTGTGTTATAGTTTGACTACACCATAACTCGATCTCCTAGCTATTTGAAACCCTGAGATGTATGTTGGCTGTAGCATATTCATTGTAGGAACCAGATTGCACCAAGATGGGATCTATCAACCTCGGTAGATAAGAGGAGTGATCCTATGATGATCAAAAGATCGAGTCCTTAAGCCCAAGGCCATGACAAACTGAAATAATGGAAAAGAGTTTTTCATTGGGGTTTCACATCGGACTCAGATCGATCGATTGATTCATATGACCGATGTTGGGTTTGACGAGTTCACCTTAACCCTAATTTAGTCGGAACTCATGATAGAGGAACTCAATCACACAGGTAGCTGCACCGAGAGGTTCATCTTCAGTTCTGATGGGTTGCCACCATATACTGCTAGGTGTCACTGATGGATTTTGAGAGCAATTAGAATGATCATGATGATCGATCATTCTAATTGTCTGAATCAAAAGAGTTCTAGTCCATCGAAAGGAGCTTCGATGATGTCGATGATGAGATCATGACATGTCTCATTACCATACGAAATTGAACCTAAATGGGTTACACAAATAAGGGTTAGGGTCTGAATGTCATCAATTGAGCTAACCCAATTGATTTGGATAAGATCCAATTAGGTTCAAGAAAATCATGCTAGCACACGATTGAGCCTAACTTTCTCCTCGTATAATCTTTTTCATCTTGACTGAGCTAAATGTGATTTGACTCACCTAGAGAATCTTGAAAAGATTTTTCTCAGTCTAAATGAAGCTTGTCCAGCTCAGAAAAGGCTTGTCTTAATTCATGAGATGAATTTAAGACAAGCACCTGCTAATTCTTATCACCTACCAATTTCATTTTAGGACATTTGTCAAAAGTTGACATATGGATCTTAAATTGAAGGCCACTTGGTAAGAGCTTATTGGAGGATTTTTGTAGAGCCAAACCACATCAAATTAGGTGCCATAATCAGATTATGGCGCAAGCCCAATTGAATTAAGTGGGCACCGCAAGTGGATAAGGTTGGAGAGTCTTGATAAGATTGGACTCTTTGGCGCCAACCTCTCTTTGTCCTTATCCAGTGTTGGCGCCAACTTTGAGATAGAGGCTTGGGTTCTTATCTGATGTGATCAGATGACATCAAGCAACCAATCAAAATTTTTTCAAAATTTATTGAAATTTTTTGATTGGTTGAATGATGTAGTACTGCACAGCATACAGGGTCTATATAAACCCTTCTGCACCTAGGGTTTTAAAAAGAAAGTTGTTTTATGCACAAAACCCAATAGCTACCATCCCCTCCCTTCTTCTCTATGTCCTCCCTGCTCTCCTATCTCCCCTCTTCACATCCAAAGAGTTGGACGATCATCTGGTGCAAGAAAAAGGTGTGGTGACGCCTGGAACAGGAAGGCTGTAGCATATTCATGAGTCCCGACTGAATTAGGGTTAAGGTGAACTCGTCAAACCTAACATCAGTCATATGAATCAATCGATCGATCTGAGTCCGATGTGAAATCCCAATGGAAAACTTTTTTTCCATTATTTCATTCTGCCATGGCCATGGGCTTAAGGACTCGATCTTTCGATCATCATAGGACTACTCCTCTCATCTATCGAGGTTGATAGATCCCATCTTGGTGCGACCTAGTTTTTACAATGAATATGCTACAGCCAACATACACCTCAGGGTTTTGAATGGCTAGGAGATCGAGTTATGGTGTAGTCAAACTATAACACACTCAAGGTGAACTGTCGATGCACCTCAGGTCAAAGAACTAGACACACAACTGCAGCATCGAGCTAGTCATCGACGAGAAGGTAGACTTCTTTATGACTGCTCGAGGTGGTCACGCTCAGTACTCTCTCTCTTAATGAATACCTGTACTCTCACTTTGGTGTCTCCATACCGTAGACTCAAGACACATCTACCCTAAGGAAGCGATCGTACACTAACCTTCTGGATCGATCACCATCCTCATGATGATCCTGTGGTCAGGAGCTGTTTATGAGTTAGTTATGTAAATTCAAGCCTTAAATTTTCAACTCTTAAAAATATAAATTGACATTCCTACTAACTCAAAGGATGTATCACAGACACAATGTACATTATGTGATAGAAGAATAATCCATTTATTGATTTATAGTCAAAATTATAAATTTGCCCTTAGATTTGTACAAGAATGTGTCAGTCAATCTGGCATCTAGGACACACATCTAACAAACTCCCACTTGACCTAATGCCAATTGGCTACATATCTAAGTTCCATCTTCTCAAGGTAGGCTTTAATCTTTTGCTGGCCTAATGACTTTGTCAGTTGGTCTGCCACATTGTCTGTGGAGTTGACTCTCTTAACCTCGACATAACCCTTTTCGAGGTAATCATGAATCAGATAGAATCGCCGCTCGATATGCTTGGACTTCTAGTGAGACCTTGGCTCCTTAGCTAGGGCTATGGTGCCATTATTGTCAGAGTAAAGAGGGATGGCATCCGATGACATCACTCCAAGCTCTGTGGCAAACTTCTTATACCAGAATGCCTCTTTCGCAGCTTCTGATGCAACAATAAACTCTGCCTCCATGGTAGAATCAGCAATTACCATCTGCTTGGAACTCTTCCAGCTGACTGCACCACCATTGCAAATGAATAGACTCCTAGATGACGACTTTCGATCATCTATATCAGACCTAAAGTCTGAGTCTGTAAATCTCTGAACCTGGAGTTCTCCATTCCCAAAGACTAAAAATATATCCTTAGTCCTTCTCAAGTACTTAAGGATACATTTCACAGAAGTCCAGTGCTCTTCACCTGGATTTGACTGATATCTGCTTGTGACACTCACAGCATGGGCTATATCAGGTCGTGTACATAGCATGGTATACATGAGGCTTCCTATTGCCGAAGCATAAGGGATCTTGCTCATGCGTTCAACATCTTCTTGAAGAGATGAATGCCATGTCTAAAAGGTACTAAACCTCTTTTGGAGTTTTCCATGCTAAACCTTTTTAGCACCTCCTGTATGTACATCTTCTGTGAGAGTCCCAGCATCCTATTTGGTCTATCTCTATAGACCTTAATACCTAGTATAAAGGATGCCTCTCCTGAATCTTTCATAAAGAACTCCTTAGAGAACCATATTTTGACTGAGGTCAACATGAAAATATCATTCCCAATCAGGAGGATGTCATCTACGTACAGTATGAGGAAGACAACTGCGCTCCCAGTGACCTTCTTGAACACACATGGTTCCTCTTCGTTCTTGATGAAATCAAACATTTTGATCACATCATTGAAATGAGTATTCCAGCTCTGAGATGCTTGCTTAAGTCCATAAATGGATCTTTGCAGCTTGCAGATCTTGTGATCATCATCACTGGATGTGAAACCAAGTGGCTGTTCCATATAGATATCTTCCTCAAGATATCCATTTAAGAATATCATTTTCACATCCATCTGCCATATTTCATAATCGAAATAGGCTGCAACAACAAGCAATGTGCGGATGGATTTTAGCATGGCTACGGGCGAGAAGGTATCCTGATAGTCAATGCCTTCGCGCTGACTATAACCTTTCGCTACGAGCCTAGCCTTGAATGTCTCCATATTTCCATCTACACCTATCTTTCTCTTGAAGATCCATTTACACCTAATAGGTACATACCTTTAGATGGATCTACCAAGGTCCAAACTTGGTTTGAGTGCATCGAGTCAATTTCTGATCTCATTTCCTCTAACTATTTCTCAGAGTCGATATCTGATATCGCCTTGTCATCATAGGTCTTGGGGTCATCACCATGAGCCTCATTTTTTATGAGGAATATTTTTTCTACTTCCTCTAGTATAGTACCTAAGTACCTTTCAGGATGAAAAATTCTAGTTGATCTATGAGGTGGAAGAGGTTGGGTTAGGACTAGTTCTAATTGATTGGGTTCCTCAGGTTCTTTAGCTGTTGCTCTTGGGAGACATTCTCCTTGAGCTTAATTATTCTTCCGATGCCACCATCTTGAATAAACTATTTTTTAAAAAAAATAGTATGTCGATTCACAATCACATTGTGGTCTTTCGAAATATAAAATTAGTATCCTAATGACTCTTTAGGATATCCTATGAACCGAGCTCTAAAAGACCTGAACTTTAACTTGTCCGCCTGCTGTCTCTTGACATGAGCCGGATGATGCGTAGTCGTTGATAGCACCAAAAATAACTCTACTCACTATGTAGGTAGGATGAGTCGAGATCATATCCTCAGAGATCTTGGGCTAAGTTGAGATTAAAAGGCAGAAGCGTTGTTTTGATTTAGAAAATAAATTATCTTAAAATTGATGTAATTAGAAAATAAAGAGCTCGGAAGTTTTGAATTAATTTACACTAGCAGAGTTGTATCTCTTTTTTTAATTAAATAGATATGATTAATCTTAGAAAAAATATCTATCTTTTCTTGGCACACCCCGTACCCGTAGATCACGACGTGTCTCTAGAAAGTACTAGGTAAACAACTTTTCTTTCTTCGACACACCCTGTACCCGTAGATCACGGCACGTCTCCAGAAAGTAAAAGTTGTTCCTAATATTAATCTAACAGAACAGCATAAATAAAAGCATATGAAAGAGAGCAAATAAAGAACTCATGATGATTTAAATAAAAAGCATAATCTTTATTGCATATAAAGAAATACAAGAAAGTTTAGAACAATAAACCATCTCTGTGTCGTTACAAAATTTCTTCTTCACTTTCGAGACTGCTAGCCTAGCTACTCATGTTGTAGTCCCTTTCTATTCCTCTATGCAAGGCTCTAGAAGAATTTCTGGGCTCTCCCTCTGTTGCTCCTAGATTGATTTTGATGATTACAAAGCAGATTGAAGGGATACAAATATTTTAAATTGAAAAAGGCTTTATGCTCTTCAAGGGCAAAATCGTAATTTTGCTAAAATCCTGATTTGATAATATCATTTGGTAGAACAAAAGATTTTTGATCCAATGGTGAAAATTTCATTGTGTTTGGACTAATATTTTTGAAGTTATGAAGGTTTGAAGTGCATGAGTCGACTCATGAGTCAACTCATGGCACTATGAGCTGAATGGCACGAAAAAATTCCCATGGCACGCTGGATTTTTGGCTTGGCACGACCTGTGAGTCGACTCATGAGTCGACCCACAAGGCATGAGTCGACTCATGAGTCGACCCCTGCTGATTTGAGCCGAAAAATTCAGAAATCAGATCTTCTGGTCTGTTGCAACAGAAGTCGACTCATGAGTCGACTCCTGAAGCATGAGTCGACTCATGAGTCGACCCCTGCGACGGGAAATGTCAGCAACGGCTATTTTTTTGCCCATTTTAATTGCCATTTATGCTTCCTAAAAATCCTCTAACGGCTCTTTATCTGCCTAAATTGTTTTCTCTTGCTTCTAATGCTACAAAATGCTTTAAATGATGAAAGAAATTGCAGATTAAATAGCGGATCAAACGTGAAATCAAATGTGAAGAGAAAAGAGAGGAAAAAGAGAAGAACAGAAGAGAGGATCCGAAATTTGCAAGAAAAAGCCTGAGATCAACGAAATATCCATAGAGAAAAAGAGAGAGGATCCACAATATACCAGAGAGATTGTGAAAGAGAAAAGAAAGATCTTTCAAGGAGAGAGTTCTTCACGCCTATCGTTTCAACCTTGATCTAGAGATCGTTCAAAGCTTTCAAGAGATCTTCAATCAATAATCAACCTCTTCTCAAGCGTTCAACCGTTCATTCATCTTGAGAAAATCTGAAAAAGGGGTTCTTCATTTGAGTAAAGCTTTTATTGTTATATTTGCTCATTTAAGGAGCTGTTATTGTATTCATCTGTGCTCTAAATATTCTTACTCTTTGTGAGTTTTTGCTCTTGTTTTTGGAGGATTTCCAAAACAAGGAAAGGTTGATCCGAACCTGAAATCGGAGTGTTTTGGGTTGGCTTGTACCCGGGAAACAAGTGTTCTAGCTTGGGATAGCTAGGGTCGGAGTTTCCGACGTCCTGTATTCTAGCTTGGGATAGCTAGTGTCGGAGTTTTCGACGTTTTGTATTCGGGTTGAATACAAAGGATAGTGGATTAAAATTCCCAAGTGGGATCTTGGGGAGTGGACGTAGGTGCAAGGTTAGCACCGAACCACTATAAATCCTTGTGTTTGTGGTGTGCTTTATCGCTTTATCTTATTTCTTTATTATATCCTTGCAATACTGCTTTAGTTAATTAATATTGATTTAAAGCCATTGTTTTGTTCTTCATAAGTTATCTGTTGGGCTTAAAATTTTTAGAAACCCAATTCACCCCCCCTCTTGGGTTGCATAGCTGGGCAACAAGTGGTATCAGAGCCAGTGCTCTAGCCCTTCTTTGATCTAACAATCAAAGAGCCAAAGATCTATGGCAACCCATGTTGGAACTTCTCTAGCTGAGGGGCAATCAACAAACCGACCTCCACTTTTCAATGGGTCTAATTACACCTATTGAAAAGCTCGGATGAAGATTTTCATACAAGCACTCGACTATGATATGTGGAGTATCATAGTGAATGGTCCTCACACACCCACCAAGATTATAGATGGTGAGGAGTCAACCAAACCCGAGAAAGAATGGGATGAGGTTGACAAGAAATTGGCACAATTAAATGCCAAAGCTATGAATGTTCTTTATTGTGCACTAGATGCTAGTGAATTTAATCGCATTTCTACTTGTGCATCTGCTAAAGAAATATGGAATAGGTTAGAAGTCACCCATGAGGGAACAAATCAAGTAAAAGAGTCTAAAATAAACATGCTTGGACATAAATATGAATTGTTCAAAATAGAGCATGATGAGTCCATAACTGCTATGTTTACTCATTTTACTGATATAATCAATGGTTTAAAGAGTCTTGGCAAATCTTATACTAACAGTGAACTTGTAAGGAAGATTCTCAGGTCACTGCCAAGAACTTGGGAAGCCAAGGTGACTGCCATCCAAGAAGCAAAGGACTTGAACACTCTACCTCTAGAAGAGCTTCTTGGATCCTTGATGACTATGAACTTAGCATGATGCAACATCAAGAGGATGAAATCAAAAAGAAAAGAACCATTGCCCTCAAATCCACAACTTCACCTGATTATGAAACAGATGACTCTGAAGATGAAGATCAGGATGAGGAGATGGCTCTCATCACCCGGAAATTCAAGAAGTTTCTAAGAAAAAGGAAACAGGGGATGAGAAAGAAATTTACAAAAGGGGATCAAAGCATAGAAAAGGAGAAAGATCAAACCCCTATATGCTACGAGTGCAAGAAGCCAGGACATTTCAGATCCGAATGTCCTCAATTGAAGAAAGGTCCAAAGAAATTCAAAAAGAAGGCAATGATGGCGACCTGGAGTGCGAGTGATGACTCAAGCTCCGACGAGGAAACCTCAACCGAACAAGCCAATCTGTGCCTGATGGCACATGAAAATGAGGTAACTTCTGAATCCACTAGTGAATTTACTTTTGAAGAATTGCATGAAGCTTTCTATGATTCAATTGATGAATTAAAGAAACTAGGGAAGAAAAACAAAGAGCTGAAATTGAAAAATCAGTCCTTAGTGAAACAAGCTGAAATTCTTTCAATTGAAAAATTCACATTGATTCAAGAAAATCAAAACTTTAAGGATGAAATTAACAACTGAAATCTATAGTAGATAAGTTCACCTTAAGTTCAAACAAGCTAAATATGATCCTTGATAATCAGAAAGCTATATATGATAAGGCTGGACTTGGTTATAAACCCCTGAAGAAACAAAAATTTTTGAAGGATATTTATGCAAATTATTCAAGCAAAAAGCCTACAAATATTACTTGTTTTAAATGTGGAAGAATAGGACATAAATCATACACATGTCTTATTAACAAATATGCAAACACAAAGAAAATATGGGTTCCAAAAGGAACCATTCTGACTAACCTGAAAGGACCCAAGAAAGCTTGGGTACCTAAGACAGAAACTTGATCTGTGCTTGCAGGTGTGTCTAGCATCCCAAGAAGGAAACAGGAAATGGTATCTTGACAGCGGATGCTCGAGACACATGACTGGTGATGAATCACAATTCATCACGCTTGATGCTAAGGATGGAGGGATGGTCACCTTTGGAGATAATGGCAAAGGAAAGATCATCGGGATAGGTAACATTGGTATCACTCCCTCCAAATACATTGAGAATGTTTTACTTGTTAAAGGTTTAAAGCATAACTTACTTAGCATTAGTCAATTCTGTGATAAAGGGTATAAAGTAAGTTTTGAATCATCTGTATGCATTGTGACGAGTCCTATTAACGATGGCATTAAATTTATAGGACATAGGCATGGCAATGTTTATATGGTAGACTTGAATGATTTAACTAAATTAGACATGCAATGCCTAGTTTCCTTAAATGCTAAAATAAATGAGACTAGTTGGCTGTGGCATCGTAGACTTGCACATATTAGCATGCATTCTCTTTCAAAATTAATCAAAAAGGATTTAGTTCTCGGTTTGCCAAAATTAAATTTTGAAAAGGATAGAATTTGTGATGCATGCCAATTAGGTAAACAAACTAGAATATCATTTAAATCCAAAAATACTATTTCAACTTCTAGACCTTTAGAGCTCTTACATATGGATTTATTTGGACCAACTAAAACCACTAGTCTAGGAGGAAAACGATATGGATTTGTAATAATTGATGATTACTCTCGTTTTACTTGGGTTTTCTTTTTAGCTCACAAAAATGAAACTTTTCAAATTTTCACGAAATTTCATCGAAAAGTCACTAATGAAAAAGGGTTTTCAATTCAAAATATTAGAAGTGATCATGGAACAGAATTTGAAAATCATGACTTTGAAAATTTTTGTGATGAAAATGGAATTGGCCACAACTTCTCTGCTCCTAGGACACCCCAACAAAATGGGGTAGTTGAAAGGAAAAATAGAACCTTAGAAGAAATGGCCCGTACCATGCTCTGTGAAAGCAACCTTCCAAAATATTTTTGGGCGAAGCTATTAACACAGCATGTTACATTTTAAATCGTGCTTTAATAAGACAATTTTTAAAGAAAACCCCCTATGAACTTTGGAAAGGAAGAAAACCAAATATTGCCTATTTTCATGTTTTTGGTTGCCGATGTTTTGTATTAAATAATGGCAAAGAAAAACTTGGTAAATTTGATGCAAAATCAGATGAAGCAATCCTTCTAGGTTACTCCTCCACTAGTAAAGCATTTAGAGTGTTCAACAAAAGAACCTTAGTAGTTGAGGAGTCCATACATGTTGTCTTTGATGAATCTAACGATCTTCCTTCAAGGAAGAATAAGGGTGTTGATGATGCAGATCCACTAATAGAAGGTATGAAGGAGATCACTCTAAAAGATTCAGCAACTCCAGAAGACAAGGATCAAGAAGATGAACAAAATGAGAAAGGTGAAGAAATTCAAGAACAACCTCAAGGTACAAATGACTTACCCAAGGAATGGAGGTATGTTCACAACCACCCTAAGGAATTAATTATCGGTGATCCTATGCATGGGGTAAAAACACGTTCTTCACTTAGAGATGTACTTAATCATTGTGCTTTTGTATCTCAACTTGAACCTAAAACTTTTGAAGAAGCTGAAAATGATCATAACTGGATTAATGCTATGCAAGAAGAACTCAGTCAATTTGAAAGAAATAATGTTTGGACCTTAGTGAAAAGACCTAAAGATTATTCAATAATTGGCACAAAATGGGTCTTTAGAAACAAATTAGATGAGCATGGAAATGTAATTAGAAATAAAGCAAGACTGGTTGCTAAGGGATATAATCAAGAAGAAGGAATTGATTTTGATGAAACCTTTGCACCTGTTGCTAGATTAGAAGCCATTAGACTTCTACTTGCTTATGCTTGCTTTATGAAATTCAAACTATTTCAAATGGATGTTAAAAGTGCATTTTTAAATGGATATATTTCTGAAGAAGTATATGTAGAACAACCCCCTGGATTTGAAAATCATGCTTTTCCCAATCATGTCTTTAGATTAAATAAAGCTTTATATGGTCTAAAACAAGCACCTAGAGCATGGTATGAAAGGCTAAGCAAATTTCTACTAAATAATGGTTTCTCAAGAGGCAATGTGGATACAACTCTATTTATTAAAAGAAACCAAAATGATATGCTAATTATACAAATTTATGTTGATGACATAATTTTTGGGTCTACTAATGAATCCCTTTGTCAAGACTTTGCTAAGCTTATGCAGGGAGAGTTCGAGATGAGCATGATGGGAGAACTCACCTTCTTCCTCGGACTCCAAATCAAACAATCAAAAGAGGGAATCTCCATCACCCAAAGCAAGTACACCAAGGAACTACTCAAAAGATTTGGAATGGAGAACTGCAAACCAATTGGCACACCAATGAGTCCCTCATGTAAGCTTGACAAGGATGATGAAGGTAAAAGCGTAGACTTAAAATACTATAGAGGTATGATTGGCTCATTATTATATTTAACTGCAAGTAGGCCTGATATCATGTTTAGTGTTTGCTTATGTGCAAGATATCAATCTAATCCTAAGGAATCTCATTTGAATGCTGTTAAAATAATCCTTAGATACTTAAATGGTACACAAACTATAGGGTTATGGTACTCTAAGGACTCACAAATTAATTTGTTAGGATATTCTGATGCTGATTTTGCTGGATGTAAATTAGATAGAAAAAGCACAAGTGGAACTTGCCAATTTCTTGGAGTTAACCTAATCTCATGGTTTAGCAAGAAACAAAATTCGGTGGCACTGTCTACGGCTGAGGCCGAATACATTGCAGCCGGAAGTTGTTGTGCTCAAATCTTGTGGATTAAGCAACAACTCGAAGATTTTGGAATCAAACTTAATGAAACACCAATAAAATGTGATAATACAAGTGCTATAAATCTATCTAAAAATCCAATACAACATTCAAGATCTAAACATATTGAGATAAGACATCATTTTATAAGAGAACATGTTCAAAACAAAAATATAATTCTTGAATATGTTTGCACTGAAAATCAATTAGCTGATATCTTTACAAAGGCCCTTAGTGAGGAAAGATTCTGTGAAATTAGGAGAAATCTAGGAATTCTAGATCCATTTATCTGAAATTTCTCAATTTCCAAAGAATAGATGTCAAAAACTCTTAGAGCTCAATTTTCAACATCTATCCTGGTTCCAAAAGCTTAGTTTTATCACTCTAAAAACTTATCATTGAGCAAAATTCTTTCTCCCAAAATTTTGAATTTTTCTGGAATTTATTTGTATTTTTCTGATTTTCTGAACTTCATGAGTCGACCCCCATGAGTCGACTCAATGGCAAACTTGTAAATCCCACCAACTTCCATCGGGTTCATTGTTTTTAAAACGGAAAACCTTGTTTATGAGACGACTCATCTTCTCGTCGTCTTCCTTCCGAAAGCCGTCCTCTCCAAACTTCTGTTTTGCTCCAAATCCAAGGATCAATTCTGAGGCAATTCTCCCTCCTCCTCTCCACCAAAAATCGCCTCCTTGAAAAGGATTTTTCTGTGCTTTCTCGCAGTGTTAGGCGCGGGTGGAACGTGCCCTAGAACTTCACCGTTCATTCAAAATCCACTTCTTTTCTCCACCAAAATTCTTCTTTACTCTTTTGTGATCCCTCCTCCACTGAATTCAAGTCTTCTTGTCCTGGATATGGCTCCAAAGATAAACTTCCCCAAAGAAGAAATCAATCCGAGAGCCTGAGGAAATTGTCCGAAAGAAAAGGCATGCTCAGTCTTCCACTGTTCCCAATCCAGTTTCAGTACCTGCTCAAGGTCCCTCTCAACCCTCCATAAGCCCCAGTGTAAATCTTCTTTCTGATAGAAAAGTAGAAACCGGGAAAAATATAGATTTTCGGTTCTTTGAGAAAGAAGGCTTTACTTTTGCTACCAAGATCAAAAATCAAGGATGGGAACTTTATTGCTCTCTTAAGGAAGTCACCTATGTTGATCTAGTCAGAGAGTTCTACCAGAACCTAAATTATGGAAACGGATCTGTGACTTCAACTGTAAAGGGATTGACATCTGTTTGGATTCTAGGATATTGGGAGAGATACTTCAGTTGCCTAGTGAAGGATACTCATATATGGAACTCCCAATTAAAGAAGAAGGGATCAGAATTATCTTAGGAGAAGATTTTTCAGGAAGTTTAAACAAATTGGAAGCAAAGCTACTGTCCATTGAGATGAGGGTCCTGCATCAGATTGTGACAAAACTATTCTTTCCTAGGAGTGGTAGACATGACTTACTATCTGGCAGAGATGTATGTGTCATGTTTCATATCATCACTCAGACCCCCCTAAACCTCCCTACACTTATGATAGAGGCCATGAGAGAAACTTTGAACAGATCCAAGGCACACTTGCCTTATGGTATGGCCCTTACTAGAGTTTTTAGGAGGTTTGGAGTTAGCTGTGAGGGGGAGACACCTACCAAGCTCTCACATGTGGACACTTTCAACCAACACAGCCTACACCGAATGGGAATTACAAAGACTGTTGGTGGTTGGATCAAGGGCTCTGAAGAAAGAGCTGAGGAGAGAGCTGAGGAAAGAGCTGAAGACAGAACTGAAGGCAGAGTAGAAGAAGAAGGTCCATCTTCTCCTGTACATGATTTCAGGGCAGCTTCACCAGATACCCAGTTCATTCATGATACTGAGGCTGGCCCTTCTGAGTTTACTAGGATGCCCACACCAGTGTATCAGCCAGAGAGCAGAGCACCTCATCAGAGTTCAGACTGGCTGATGATCAGATCGAGCATATATCTCAGCGTGTGGCTTCTTTGTTGTCTAGCCAGTGGAGTAGTACTTCTTTTGCACCTGGAGCTACTTCTTCTGATCAGACCATTACTCCCCACATCTCCACTATATTTCAGATGATTTCAGATCAGTCCGTCAGGATACAGCAGCTTGAGGATACAGTCTGGAGACTTACTGGCAGAGTTCTTGACTTGCAGGGGCAAGTCCTTGCATTGGCCCATCCCCAGCCACAGGAGTCTACCATTGAGGTCACAGACCTCACTGCAGAGGCTGGAAGGCTCAGAGGAGCATTAGAAGGTGGATATGAGCTACTGAGGAAAGAGATCAGAGGATCGAGTGAGCATGCTACCACCCAGTTCACTGCTCTACTTCAATCTGTTTCCAGAGCACTGAACGTCCTTGATTCTATCAGACTCATGGTATCAGCCCTAGCATCTCAGCATTCTCAGCCACCTAGTTCATCTCGTTCTCCTGCTCGTGCCATCACCTCCACTCGTGGCAGAGGCAGACGGGGTAGAGGACGCACTTCTGATCCATCATCTTCTCATACTATATCTGATGACTCTGATCATTGACTTATCTAGATCTTAGGAGTTAGTATCTTGTTCTAGGATCTATACCTTGGGGCCATGTATTGACATTTAGCTGGTTGAATTTTATGTTTGAAACAATTATGATATTAATGGAATCATCTTTCTACCTCTTTGTAATGATTATATTTTGGTTATATTTCAATCTCCGATACATCTGTTGAAATATTATCTTCTCCTTATTGTTGTTTGCTATTGATAATTGCTATATTAAGGGGGAGCAAACATCTGTGAAAAACTCTAAAGAGGAAGAAATTAAAGAATATTTTCAGAAAAGGAAAAGAAAGAGTTAACTATGTTTGATGATGTCAAAAAGGGGGAGAAATTAAAATTAAACAAAAATTGAAATTAGACAAAAAGCAAAACCCTAAATTATGAGAAAAAGGGGGAGAAATTAAATTAAAACAAATATTGAAGAAATTAAACAAATATTGGAGAAATTAGACAAAAATAAGGATTGAAAGATTAAACAAAACTTTGAGAAATTTTGGTATCGAAATTTGGTATCAGACAGAGAAATTTGGTATCAGACAGAACTTTAATCCATCAAAAGCAAAATCATGAGTACAATGCAAATAAGTATTTTTTTATATATATGCTCTGATATTCAAACTTGCTTTTGAAATTTTACTCACCTTGAGACATCAATAAGAAATTTGTTTTACTCTGATACATCCTACAATTTCTTTCAACTTGATCTGATACATGATAACATTTGATCCGATACAGTGTGAAGGTTTCTCTAAAATATTATAACATTTGCTCTGATACTGTATGAAATTTTCTCTGATACATTAAAAATTTTCTTGCTCTGATATATTATAAAATCTTTTCTGATATCATTGTAAAAATTATTTTTGCTCTGATACATAGAAAAAGTTATTTATCTTCTCTTGCTCTGAAATATCTTGAACTCAAAATGATCTAATACCCTTTTCAAATCCTTAAGAAAATGGACAAACTATTTTTGCATTTATATTACATGCCAAAAGAATCATACTCTTTTCAAGCATATACACCTATAATGGATTCTTTTGAAATTAATGCATTAACATAAATATTTTTGTTCATATGTTTTGTCATCATCAAAAAGGGGGAGATTGTTGCTCTTAGATTGATTTTGATGATTACAAAGCAGATTGAAGGGATACAATCAATTGAAAAAGTCCTTATGCTCTTCAAGGGCAAAATCATAATTTCACTAAAATCCTGATTTGATAGTACCATTTGGTAGAACAAATGATTTGAAATCTATTGGTGAAAATTTCATTGTGTTTGGATTAATATTTTTGAAGTTATGAAGGTTTGAAGTGCATGAGTCGACTCATGAGTCAACTCATGGCACTATGAGCTGAATGGCACGAAAAAATTCCCATGGCACGCTGGATTTTTGGCTTGGCACGACCTGTGAGTCGACTCATGAGTCGACCCACAAGGCATGAGTCGACTCATGAGTCGACCTCTGCTGATTTGAGCCGAAAAATCCAGAAATCAGATCTTCTGGTCTGTTGCAACAGAAGTCGACTCATGAGTCGACTCCTGAAGCATGAGTCGACTCATGAGTCGACCCCTGCGATGGAAATGTCAGCAACGGCTATTTTTTTGCCCGTTTTAATTGCCATTTATGCTTCCTAAAAATCCTCTAACGGCTCTTTATCTGCCTAAATTGTTTTCTCTTGCTTCTAATGCTACAAAATGCTTAATTTGATAAAGAAATTGCAGATTAAATAGCGGATCAAACGTGAAATCAAATGAGAAGAGAAAAGAGAGGAAAAAGAGAAGAACAGAAGAGAGGATCCGAAATTTGCAAGAAAAAGCCTGAGATCAACGAAATATCCATAGAGAAAAAGAGAGAGGATCCACAATATACCAGAGAGATTGTGAAAGATAAAAGGAAGATCTTTCAAGGAGAGAATTCTTCACGCCTATCGTTTCAACCTTGATCTAGAGATCGTTCAAAGCTTTCAAGAGATCTTCAATCAACAATCAACCTCTTCTCAAGCGTTCAACCGTTCATTCATCTTGAGAAAATCTGAAAAAGGGGTTCTTCATTTGAGTAAAGCTTTTATTGTTATATTTGCTCATTTAAGGAGCTGTTATTGTATTCATCTGTGCTCTAAATATTCTTACTCTTTGTGAGTTTTTGCTCTTGTTTTTGGAGGATTTCCAAAACAAGAAAAGGTTGATCCGAACCTGAAATCGGAGTGTTTTGGGTTAGCTTGTATCCGGGAAACAAGTGATCTAGCTTGGGATAGCTAGGGTCGGAGTTTCCGACGTCTTGTATTCTAGCTTGGGATAGCTAGTGTCGGAGTTTCCGACGTTTTGTATTCGGGTTGAATACAAAGGATAGTGGATTGAAATTTTCAAGTGGGATCTTGGGGAGTGGATGTAGGTGCAAGGTTAGCACCGAACCACTATAAATCCTTGTGTTTGTGGTGTGCTTTATCGCTTTATCTTATTTATTTATTGTATCCTTGCAATACTACTTTAGATAATTAATATTGATTTAAAGCCATTGTTTTGTTCTTCATAAGTTATTTGTTGGGCTTAAAATTTTTAGAAACCCAATTCACCCCCCCTCTTGGGTTGCATAGCTGGGCAACAGAGGGAGAGTAAAGAAATAAGCAATCAAAGAAGAGGGCTAAAGAAGTAAAATATGATATCAAAAAGGGGAGTAAAAAAAATATATCCTTTCTGTCATCTTTCTTTTTTTTTCTCTATCCTTAAAATTCCTTAAGATCTTAATTGATGCAATCAAAAAAAAAGAATAAAGAAAATATGTTCTTTTTGTCATCTTTCTTTTCTTTTCTCTATCCTAAAAATCTTTTAAGATC
>NC_025997.2:95078423-95135450 GCF_000442705.2 Elaeis guineensis | reverse complement strand
TCATAATGTAGACTTAAATCTACATAAAATAATAGTATAAGCAGACCACTCATGTTTGACATGCATAACTAGATGAAGACTTTTAAAACTAGTTATGTCTCTCACTATTTTATCAGATACCATAGCCCTCTCCTATGGTAAACAAGATATATTTTATATTTATCTTAGTGAGATTGAGATCCTAATTCTTTATAACGATCTTGTGTTAACACAACAAACCCTTATGAGTTCATAGGTAAGAAACTCTTTTCAATTACATCTTATGCAATTCTCAATATTTTATCTTGGCCTCTAAAATATTATTAGCCTTGTGTTAATACAACAAGCTATAATATTTTAGTTAAGTAAAATCCTTCATTTCAATACAGTCAAAATCGAATATAATTGCCCTTATGTTAGCACAACAAAGCAGTATATCCAAAATTATCGTAAGCATCTTTTATGCACCAGGATTATGTTATATCAATCCTTGTGACAAGCCTTATGGTAACATAACAAACTAGTCATAGTTCATGATGTAACATTAACCTAGCATGTAGGGAAGGTCCTTAGTAGTGTTTAAAATACTAAGCTACCTTCATTCAAGATTCGAACTAATCTAATTGGCTAGAAAAGTGTTAAGATTGGTGGGGGTCCCTCCATTACTTTTTTTAGACACCAATAAAATTGGTTAGGCCAGCCAATAGAACCAATTAAATAACCACCATACTTAAAACACTCCTTAGATACCAATTAATTAATCAATTCAAGAAAATATGTTAGCTTCTGGTTCACAATACTATGACTTAATATGATTTTATGAGGGCTTTAATGGTCTCAAATACATCCTAATTTAATCTATCACAAGAATGCACTATAATAGTTGTATCTTAATAATCATAATAACTAATTATGGCATCTTTCATATCTCTAAGATATAGAAGCAGAATCATACAATATGATTATAACTAAACATCTTAAGCATATCATATATGCATAAAGTTCTAATAACATGCATGAATATAAAATACTCTTTTCACGGTTTTTCTTCTTGGAACATCACAGTGGTACCTCTACACGCCATAAGAGTACTCTATTGAATAGGAAGAGAGGGTCTCTAAACCCTACTTGCTCTTATGACCAGACGGTCTGGTGATGAACTCCAATTAAAGTACTAAGCTATTAAAAAAATTTTACACATACATCATGTATTTTATATTTAAAATATATCTCTAAAATATGATAGGATTTGGATGTTCAATCGGGTTCAACCCTTGACCCGACTTGAACCAAACCAAAAACTCATGCTTGATCACAATCAAGATAATAATTTAATCTTTGATTATATAAATCAAGATAGGTTCTGATACTACTGTTGGGTTTCGGTGGCATAGTGAAAGGGTTAGGTGTTTAAAATTTTCATTCAAAACACCCAATGCACCAGAAGCCCTAATGCCCAGAAACTCTTGACTATAATAATCAAAGCATAATAAATATAAATTAGGATAAGAAGAATACCTATAGCACTAATCTTAATTTTCACAAGGCATCCAAGTGTCCACTCTCCAATGGTGATCCACATGAAAATTGAACCAAAGATAGCACTCCTTCTTCACCTTGCTTCAAGAGTTCTAGCCTCTAGAACTCGACTAGCCTCGTACCGATCAAGTTTCTTCAAGAACCTGACCTCACTCTCTTAGAACCTCTTCTGAACTTTTGTTTCTTCTTCTTTAGGACCCTTACAACCCTTGTTAGGACTTGGTAAGACTTTGTCTTAAATCCCAAAGTCTTGTCCTAAAACTAAGATAGGTTGTAAGAAAGAAAAGAGAGTGACATGAGAGAAATTAGAAACTCCTCTTAGATTCATTGGATACCCAGTGCCCCAGTCTATTTATAGCCATTAGAGGGATGCCAAAAGAGAGGTACATGCCTTAACCAAAAGGCATATCTGATCTGATTATCAGAGATAAGAGTTCCTTCAAGCTGAAGGACTCTTATCCATGATACATCGATCAGCACCCTGGTTTGCGCATGTGCAACCAAAGAAGGGATATTTTTATATCCCTTCTCAAATCAAAAAAATCCTTAAAAATCTATGTTGATTGGGGATTCAATCTAAATTTCAAAAAATTAAAAATGGTAATAAAATTCTTATGAAAGGATACTTTCCTCATGCCTCTTCATGCGAGTGCTGATCACCACATGTGCAAGCATTGGGACTGACTTATGGCATCCATTTGGCATCTAGATAAGTCTGAAAAAATTTTAAAAAAAATATTAAAAATATCTTATCAAGTGAAGAATATTATCACCAAAAATAATTCTAATCTGAAAGCATTTTGTTAGGATAAGGACTCTCCAAATCATGGAGAGACGCAATGCTTCTGCGTGCACGCGCGAGACATCCTTCTTTTTCTAATTTTTTCTCTACCCATAAATTATAGAAAAAATATATATTATACTTTAATATATGCACCAGAGGATGAAGGGTGATGTGAGCTACCACACATAATTTAATCCCATAAAAAAATAAATTTTTTTCATCAGCCCATGCCAACACTTGTAGGCAGAATCTATTTTACACCAAGAGTCCACCACAAATTGGACTCTTCATATTTGGCGTTAACATGGGATGTGGTGCCCCAATTTAGGCTGCTTCTAGGTATCACGACCTGACCCAAATGTCTACCAAATTGGGCCAGCTAATTAGCAAGGGATGGGACCAAATTGGTCTCCAAAAGAGCAAGGGTTTCCACACGTGCTAGCATGCTTACCGAAATCCTGATTGAATCCAAAATTCTAATCAGCCTTTTTCAAAAGGGTCCTTGGCCAATTTTTATATGTGTGTGACCCATTGAGTTTTACATCTAGCTAGCAGTAGGTCCAGGTATAAGTTAACCAAATTTGATTAGATTTCAATCTAATTGATTTAGGTCCAATCGAATTAACCCGAGCTCAATAATTAGAATTATTTCTAATTGGCAATTGAATTTAACTCTTTAATTTGGTCAAAAATCTATAAGTCAAGATTGATATCTAGCAACGTATCATAACTATCCAAAAGATATAAAATTTGGTGGAAATAGCAAATCTACTCTTCAGTGGTAAATTATCGTGCAATTCAATCTTTCGATCATCCTTGCACCCTGAATATGTTCATGAGTATGGAATCATGTCAAACTCAAACACCTATTCATATCGATTCTCAATTAACCAATGATGACTTCAATGAAAAAGCTTAGAAACTCTTTCTAATCTCCTTCCTACTTTTGGTCAAAAGATTTTTCTCGAGTCATCTAGGATTGAAAATACACAGGATGCGACCTCTTATAAGGAGTGATTGATTCCATGTTGACCTACTCACAACCTCCATACACACTCCATCATATCCAGAATACCCCGTACATGTCTTAATGTCATGTCTGGGTATGAATCAAAATATGAATTCGTGTGCACAAGATTCTATGGTGATCTCAGGTCTAAGTATCACTTGTACAACTCTCACTTAGAGAACCATCTTTGATATGCAAATAAGGCTTTTATAAGATGTTCTCTTTCATCAAGTCAATTTAGTAGACTCATTTCTCAAATGAACATCCACATCCTTGTATTAGTGTCTCACACAAGTGGCTAGTGAGATCTGCCACCCTCTTCATTGAGCATACATAGGATGTACCAGTCTATCCGAAACATTGATCTTCGACTCAATGCTCCTACGATCGAAATATTTAATATTAAAATTTTAGAATTTTAGGTCTCACTAGCATGACCAATTCATATCTCCTAAAATCATTATCCTAATCTTTGGGGTTCATCATAATCTTAGATATAATAAGATGCAGCTAATATGATGAATCAATACCTTAAATAATAATAAATATTATTTTATGAGTTGAAAAATTGTAAAGAAAGTTTCATCGCAACACACTTGTGATTGACTTATAGGACACTTTTTTTTCACTTAGCAGCCTCACTTGCAGTAATATACTCAGTCTCAGTGATCGAGTCAGCAACAGTTTGTTGTTTGAAACTTTTCCAACTTACTACACCATCATACAAGTTGAACACATATCCAGATATCGATTTACTATCATTTAGATTAGATTGAAAATTAGAATCGGTATAACCTTTCAGTTTTAAATCAGATCCACTATATATTAGAAAAATATCTCTAGTTCTTCTCAAGTACTTGAGTATATTTTTCATAGCTTTTCAATGATCCTCTTTAGGATCAGCCTGAAATCTACTTATAATGCCCAAGGAATAAGCCACATCAGGCCTGGTATATAACATGGCATACATTATTGATCCTACTGCCGAAGCATAAGGAATAGAACTCATTCTATTTCTCTCTTCAGGTGGCTTAGGAGACATCTTCTTAGAGAGTTGTATGCCATGACCTATGGGCAAGTAACCTCTTTTACTTCCCTCTATGTTGAACCTCTTCAACACAAGATCAATGTACCTAAATTGGGACAAGTCTAGCATCCTTTTCGATCTATCTCTATACATCTTTATACCAAGTATATAGGATGCTTTATCTAAGTCTTTCATAGAAACTTTTGTGATAGCCAAGTCTTGACCGATTGCAAGATCGGGATATTATTCTCAATGAGCAGTATGTCGTCCACATACAAGATCAAGAAGACAGTAGCACTCCTATTCTTGTACACACAAGGTTCATCCATATTTTTGATAAAACCAAACGATTTGACTATCTCATTAAAATAGATGTTCCAGCTCCTCAATACTTGCTTTAATCCATATATGGATCTATTCAGTTTGCATACTTGATTTGCTCTCCCACCTGAGATAAATCTCTCTGGCTGAGTCTATAGACTTCTTTCTTAAGATTTTCATTGAGGAAGGCAATCTGGACATCCATCTGTCAGATCTCATAGTCATGGTATGCTGCAATAGCAAGCATTATCCAAAAACTTGAGCATGGCTATCGGTGAAAAAATTTCTTCATAATCAACACCTTATTTTTGTTTGAAACCTTTTGCCATAAGCCTGGCCTTATAGGTCTCTACCTGGCCATCTATTCCAATCTTCTTTTTGAAGACCCATTTACAGCCTATTGGGGTCACACCCTCGGGCGCATCAACCAACGTCCAAACTTAGTTGGCATATATGGAGTCTATTTCAGATTTTATGGTATTGAGCCATTTGTCAGAGTCACTACTCATGACAACTTTCGAATAGGTCATAGGCTCATCATTCTCAATGATGTGGGTTATGTTGTCATTCTCAATGACAAATCCATATCTGAGTGGTACATTATGCACTCTACTTGACCTTCGGAGAGGTGTATGTAGTGACTGTGCCTTAATAATGGGTACATCTGGTTGAGAACCATCTAACGAATCCTAGATTGATTGTAGGTTTGAACTTTCTCAAGTTCAATAGACCTCCCATTGAATCCTGGATTGATTGTAGGTTTTGAACTTTCTCAAGTTTAACAGACCTCCCACTACCTTCTTCTTGAATAAACTTTTTCTCCAAAAAAATAGCATGCCCACCAACAAACACCCTTTGTTGAGTAGGGTTATAGAAGTAGTATCCTATACTCTTCTTGGGATAACCTACAAACCTATATTTTTCTGATCTAACATCTAGTTTATGTCCATCAATATTTTTCACATAAGCTGGATAGCCCCAAATCTTAAGATGCTTAAGATTGGGTCTTTTTTCTTTCCATATTTCATATGGAGCACTAGAAATAGATTTTGAAGGTACTTTATTTAAAATATATGCTGCAGCCTCGAGGGCGTATCCCCAAAAGGATAATGGAAAATCTGTGAAGCACATCATGGACCGCACCATAGCTAATAAGGTGCGATTCCTCCTTTCTGCACTTTCATTTAATTGTGAAGTATAAGGAGGTATCCATTGAGAGAGTATACCATTTTATTTCAAATAATCGAGAAACTCACTAGACAAGTATTCTCCTCCTCGATCTAATCGAAGAGCTTTAATACTTTTACCAGTTTGTTTTTCGACCATTCTTTGATACTCTTTAAATTTGTAAAAGGCTTCAAATTTATATTTCATTAAATACATATATTCAAACCTAGATATATCATCAGTAAATATGATGAAGTAAGAGTATCCACCTCTAGCTTAAATCGACATTGGACCACATGTTAGATGTGTGCCCTAGATGCCAGATTGGCAGACACATTTCTATACAAATCTAAGGGTAAATTTGTAATTCTGACTATAAATCAATAAATGGGTTATTCTTCTATCACATTGTGTACATTATGTCTGTGATACATCCTTTGAGTTAGTAGAAATATCAATTCATATTTTCAAGAGTTAAAAATTTAAGGCATGAATTTACAAAACTAACTCATAAATAGCTCCTGACCATAGGATCATCACGAGAATGGTGATCGATCCAGAAGGTTGGTGTATGATTACTTTCTTAGGGTAGATGAGTCTTGAGTCTATGGTGTGGAGACACCGAAGTGAGAGTACAGGTATTCGTTGAGAACGAGAGTACTGAGTGTGACCACCTCGAGCAGTCACAAGGAAGTCTACCTTCTCGTCGATGACTAGCTCGATGCTGCAGTTGTGTGTCTAGTTCTTTTGCCTGAGGTGCATCGATAGTTCACCTTGAGTGTGTTATTGTTTGACTACACCATAACTCGATCTCCTAGCCATTCAAAATCTTGAAGTGTATGTTGGATGTAGCATATTCATTGTAGGAGCTAGGTCACACCAAGATGGGATCTATCAACCTCGGTAGATGAGAGGAGTAGTTCTATGATGATCGAAAGATCGAGTCCTTAAGCCCATAGCCATGGTAGAGTGAAATAATGAAAAAGAGTTTTCCATTGGGATTTCACATCGGACTCAGATCGATCGATTGATGCATATGACTAATGTTGGGTTTGATGAGTTCACCTTAACCCTAATTTAGTCAGGACTCATGATAGAGGAACTCAATCACACAGGTAGCTGCACCAAGAGGTTCATCTTCAGTTCTGATGGGTTGCCACCATATGCTACTAGGTGTCACTGGTAGATTTTGGGAGCAATTAGAATGATCTTGATGATCGATCATTCTAATTGTTTGAAGCAGAAAAGTTCTGGTCCATCGAAAGGAGTTTCGATGATGTCGATGATGAGATCACGACATATCTCATTACCATACAGAATTGAACCTAACTAGGTCACACTAAAAAGGGTTAGAATTTGGATGTCATCAATTGGGCTAGGTCAATTGATTTGGATTAGATCCAATTAGGTTCAAGAAAATCGTGCTAGCACATGATTGAGCCTAACTTTCTCCTCGTGTAGTTTTTTTCATCTCGACTGAGCCAAATGTGATTTGACTCACCCAAAGAACTTTGAGAAGGTTTCTCTCAGTCTAAATGAAGCTCGTCCAGCTTATAAAAGTCTTGTCTTAATTAATGAGATGAATTTAAGACAACACCTGCTAATTCCTGTCACCTGCCATTTTCATTTTAGGACATCTGTCAAATGTTGACATATGGATCTTAAACTGAAGAGAGCTCTTTGGAAGATTTCTGTGGAGTGTCCTCATGATAAAACCATATTAAATTGGACACCATAATTAGATTATGGCGTGAGCCCAATTGGATTAAGTGGGCGCCCCAAATGGATAAGGATGAAGAGTCCTGATTAACATGGACTAGTTGGCGCCAACCCTTGCTTGTGCTTATCCAAAGTTGGTGCCAACATAGGAGAGAGGGTGGGAGTTCTTATCTGATGTGATCAGATAATATCACTCCATCAATCAGAAATTTTTCAAAATTAATTAGAATTTTTTGGTTATTCGAATGATGTGGCACTGCGCAGCGCAGCAGGGTCTATATAAACCCTGCCTGCGCCTTGGGTTTTAAATTTTTGTGAAAAACCATTAAAGCTACCACCCCCCTCCTCTTCTCTACATCCCATCTGAAGTTCTCCCTCCCCTCTTCACATCCAAAGAGTTGGACATTCATCTGGCAAAGGTCCAAGGCATGGTGATGCCTTGAACAGGAAGGCTGCAGGACTTCTTTGATAGGCTGCTGCTCCAACTTCAAAAAGACTTTTGAAGATCTTTCTAATCAGATTTAATTCTAATTTTTGGAGCATAGATTTATGAGGAGGAGTGATCTATATCCTACCTAAGTGGATATTGGTAGAGGCCACGCAATTGCGTGGCTAAATCAAAACCTCAGGATTGCTGTGATCATCTATAGAGTAATCAGATTATCCTTGAGGTATTACTTGTTTTCTCATCTCTTTTTAGATTTATTTTAGACTTAATATTAGATATGAAGATTAGATCTAGAGACCTAGATCTGAAATAAATGTAGGATAAAATTTTTTAAAATAATTCCATCCCAGATTTGATGAAATCTGAAAGATCCTACAAAGAAAAAGGTGGTTTTTCCTTCAACTGGTATCAGAGCCAGGTTGATGGCTCAATTTTAGATCTAATTTAGATCTGATTTTAATTTTAATTTATCTGATATTAAAAAATTTTAGATGTCATATCAGATGTGATAGGATCTAAAATTAAAATATTTAAAATTAAATCTGAGAAGATCTAACATGCATGAGATGCATGACTAGACTAGGATTAGTTGAATCCATGAATAGTCTTGTAAGTTTATATTTTAATGTGATTAAAATATAAATTAGATCTAATTTATTCTCTATTTTTTTGATGTTATAAATATTATAATCAGATCAAAAAATAAAAATAAAATTTTAATTATTTCAGAAAATTGATCTGTTGCATGCCTAGACTAGTTGTAGAATTGTTCTAGTAACTTATTTAGAATAGTTTTTATTTTGAATAGTTTAATTTAAATTCTATTTTTTAGATATTACATGTGATGTATTAAATCTAAAAGCATATTAATTAGATCTATTTTTGATGCATGAGATGTATGCAAAGCATGTATTAGTTAGATCTTAAATTGTATATGAGATATGTAAATTTAGATCTAACTAGTTTTGTAGTTAAATTTATATTTCTGATTAAGGTGTTCCTCATGGCCATCCGGTCATAAGAATAAAGTAGGATTTAAAGGCCCTCTCCTCCCATTCAATGGGGTGTTCTTATGACGTGTAAGGGTGCGCGCGTTCATCCTTAATCAGAAATCAAAACTTACTTTTCTGCAAAACCCTAGATCCTGAAATCCTAGGATTTATTTTACATATTTTGTTTATGAACCCAAGACTTAATTAATGAATTAAGCTTATCAAATTAAATTATGTCTAAAATTAAAAATTTCAGATCTAAGTCATTTTCATAAAATTGGGTTCGGACTTAGGTAGCTCAATTAGGTCTAACGATTGATCAAACCGAATCAACAGTTAGTTAGGTGGGATCATGAAAGCTAATAATTGACCAGCCTAATAGGATTAAGTCTGGGTAAAGGTCGAATCAAATTTAGATGTGACTCGATCAAGTTAAGACCTAATTTGGCTCAGTGGTTAGAGCCTGGATTATCGACTAACCCAATTAGTTCTGGTTTGATAATTTGGTGTCTAAGATAAGTTGGGCAGATGTGATCGAATGGTTTTTAATTGGGAGCTACTCGACTCGAATGCGTTCTTGTCGAGTTAATGGCATATCCCTTCTATCGATCTCACTTACCTAGCCATATGTGTCGACCCAATTCTAATTTGAGGTGGCTAACAATTCGAGCTAACCCATGCCACTAGGTTAGTCATAATTGTTATGACTATGTCAAGTCAAGTTTAATGAGACCTAAATCAAATCTTCCTAAGAAAATATTAAGTCTAGGTCTTCCACCATTGTGGATGTGCGGGCCCTTCTCGGGGTTGATTGTTCTCGGCTAGATACAGTGACTCAGTTCAATCAAAAAGATGCAACCATGTCCATTAGGCATTGGATGCTATGAATTAGAGGATGGGTTGGGCTCAATATTCTAGATACGGTGAGGGACCCAATCAGGAATCTAGTTCGTGCAAATAGTGGGTTTGACTTAACTAAGGATTGGAGCAATATTCTGGGTATGGTGAGCTTCATGAATTAGAGACCAAGTTTTGGGTGCACCATGATTAGAGAATCATTGGACAAGAGTTGTCCACTCATCGGTTGACCCATCACCAATAACTGTTAGGTGAGGTGGTGAGCCAGTCGATGAGACCGCACCACCCACTAGAAATCACTAATCACGGAGATTTTTACATCTCTACCAAGGGAGTATAGGGATCTGAGAAAATTGTGGGAGCCTAATTTATTTAAAAATGAAACCCCTAAATAAATTGTTTAAGTCTGATTACAAAATCTAACTAGAAACTTTTGACTCTCTACAGGAAACATGTCTATCTCAAACCCCCTGACCAAAATACTAGACACCCATAGATTGACTGGACCCAATTTCAAGGACTGGTTGAGGAACTACAGAATTATTTGGGTTCCAAAAAATTGACTCATGTCTTGGACTAGGACCCACCTATCATGCCAGCACGTCCGACTGCTGAACAGAGAGCATCTCTGAAAAAGTGGATGGATGATGATAACAAAGTAAGGTACTATATGTTGGGTGCAATGTCTGATGACTTGCAGTGCCAATATGAGAATATTTTGACTACCCACCAAATGTTGGCTCACCTACAAGAGTTGTTTGGTGAACAAAGTCGCACAGCCAAGTATCAAGTCTGTCAAAGACTTTTTAAGGCTAAAATGCATGATGGGCAGTCAGTCCAAGATCATTGTTTGACAATGATCAAGGATCTTGAGGAGCTTGAGAAGCTCAATATCATCTTAGACAAGGATTTTCAGATTGATGTGATCCTTCAGTCCTTGTCCGATGCATATGATCAGTTCATCATGAACTTCCATATGCATAAGATGCAGTGTATCTTGGTCGAGTTAATGAATATGCTGGTTATGGCTGAGCTTTCTTTGAAGAGTTCAAAAGGCTCAGTCTTTGCTGTGGAGCAGACTTCTTCCAAGAGAAAGTCTTTTGGAAAGAAAAAGAAGTCTGCGAAGAAGCAGAAGGTGGATGGGAAGAAGAAGAAGACAGAACCAAAAAAGAAGACTGCTGAAAAGAAAAAATATTTTCACTGTCAATCAGACGGCCATTGGAAACGAAACTGTCCTCAGTACTTGACCACCCTGAAGAACAAGAAGGATGGTCCTTCTGGAGGTATGCTCATTTTAGAATCTAATATTACAGTTTCTTCTGCATCCAGTTGAGTGCTTGATTCTGGTTCTAGTACTCATTTGTGCACTTCTATGCAGGGTCTTAAGGAAAGCAAGAGGCTGAGGGATGGGGAGATGATCCTACGTGTCGGAAACGGAGCAAGAGTTGCTGCTGTGGCTGTGGAAATCTATCTTCTGCGATTATCGTTAGGATTAGATTTATTTCTTAGAGATTGTTATTATGTGCCTGCAGCAAGCAAAAATTTGATTTCTATTTCATGAAGGCTATGTGATTAGCTTTCATAAGGACCATTGTAACATATTTTATAAAAATAATAAAGTTGTAAATAGTTTTCTTATTAACGGTCTCTATCAGCTACATATTGATGTATTTGTATTTAATATCGAGCAAAATGTGAATGCCATAGGAATTAAAAGGCTTAGAGATAGTCTACATGATAGGTATCTATGGCACCTAAGGCTAGGTTATATAGCGGAAGACGATTAACAAATTGGAGAAATCCAGACTGTTGAGTCCGTTGACTTTCGAGTCATATCTAGTTTGTGAATCATGCCTTCAAGGCAAAATGACCAAACTCCCTTTTGTAGGACATGGGGAAAGGGTCACAGACCTACTTGCCCTAGTACATACGGATGTGTGCGGCTTATTTGATGTGCCGGCTAGAGGTAACTATATCTACTTCATTACCTTTACGATGATATGTGTAGGTACAGGTATGTGTTTCTAATGAAACATAAGTCTGAAGCCTTTGAAAAATTCAAAGAATTTAGACATGAAGTAGAAAAACAAACAGAAAAGCCCATTAAGATTCTTCGATCAAATTGAGGAGGTGAATACCTTAGTCAAAAGTTTCTAGACTATCTTAAGGATAATGGTATAGTCTCTCAATGGACTCCACCTGGAATGCCACAACTCAACGAGATTTCAGAACGGAGAAATCAGACCCTATTAGATATGGTCCGTTCCATGATGAGCTTCACAGACCTCTCTGAGTTTCTTGGAGATATTGTCTCATGAAAGCAATATATGTATTGAATAGAGTTCCCTCTAAAATCGTTCCTACCACACCGTATGAGATATGGCATGATAAGAAACCAAGTCTGAGTCATCTCAGAATTTGGGGTTGTCTGGCTCATATCAAGAGACAGCAGGTAGACAAGTTAGAGTTCAGGTCTTTTAGAGCTCGATTCATAGGATATCCTAAAGAGTCATTAGGATACTATTTTATATTCCGAAAGACAATAATGTGATTGTGAGTCGAAATGCTATTTTTTTTAAAAAATAGTTTATTCAAGATGGTGGCATCGGAAGAAAAATTAAGCTCAAGGAGAATGTCTCTCAAGAGTAATGAGCTAAAGAACCTGAGGAATCAAATCAATCAGAACTAGTCCTAACACAACCTTTTCTACCTCATAGATCGACTAGAGTTTTCCATCCTCCTGAAAGGTACTTAGGTACTATACAAGAAAATATAGAGGAAATATTCCTCACAGAAAATGGGGCTCATGGTGATGATCCAAGACCTATGACGAGGCGATATCAGATATCGACTCTGAGAAATGGTTAGAGGCAATGGGATCAAAAATTGACTCGATGCACTCAAACTAAGTTTAGATCTTGGTAGATCCATCTGAAGGTATTGTACCTATTGAGTGTAAATGGATCTTCAAGAGAAAGATAGGTGCAGATGGAAATGTGGAGACATTCAAGGCTAGGCTCGTAGCAAAAGGTTATAGTCAGCGCGAAGGCATTGACTATCAGGATATCTTCTCGTCTGTAGCCATGCTAAAATCCATCCGCACATTGCTTGCTGTTGTAGCTTATTTTGATTATGAAATATAGCAGATGGATGTGAAAATGGCATTCTTAAATGGATATCTTGAAGAAGATATCTATATGGAACAGCCACTTGATTTCACATCCAGTGATGATGATCACAAGGTCTGCAAGCTGCAAAGGTCTATTTATGGACTTAAGCAAGCATCTCGGAGTTGGAATACTAGTTTCAATGATGTGATCAAAATATTTGGTTTCATCAAGAACGAGGAGGAACCATGTGTATTCAAAAAGATCAGTGGGAGCACAATTATCTTCCTTATATTGTACGTAGATGACATCCTCCTAATTGGGAATGACATCCTCCTAATTAGGAATGACATTCCCATGTTGACCTCAGTCAAAGTATGGTTGTCTAAGGAGTTCTCTATGAAAGATCTAGGAGAAGCATCCTTTATACTGGGTATTAAGGTCTATAGAGATAGACCAAATAGGATGCTGGGACTTTCATAGAAGATGTACATAGAGGAGGTGCTAAAAAGATTTAGCATGAAAAATTTCAAAAGAGGTTTAGTACCTTTTAGACATGGCATTCATCTCTCCAAGAAGATGTGCCCTAGCACACCCGAGGAGATTGAACGCATGAGCAAGATCCCTTATGCTTCGGCAATAGGAAGCCTCATGTATGTCATGCTATGTATACGACTTGATATAGCCCATGCTGTGAGTGTCACAAGCAGATATCAGTCGAATCCAGATGAAGAGCATTGGACTTCTGTGAAATGTATCCTTAAGTACTTGAGAAGGACTAAGGATATGTTTCTAGTCTTTGGGAATGGAGAACTCCAGATTCAGGGATATGCAGACTCAGACTTTATGTCTGATATAGATAATCGAAAGTCGACATCTGAGAGTCTGTTCATTTGCAATGGTGGTGCAGTGAGCTGAAAGAGTTTCAAGCAGACGGTGGTTGCTGATTCCACCATAGAGGCAGAGTATATTGCTGCATCGGAAGCTGTGAAGGAGGCATTCTGGTACAAAAAGTTTACCACGAAGCTTGAAGTGATGTCATCGGATGCCATCCCTCTTTACTATGATAATAATGGTGCCATAGCCCTAGCTAAGGAGTCAAGGTCTCACCAGAAGTCCAAGCACATCGAGCGGCGATTCCATCTGATCCATGATTACCTCGAAAAAGATTATGTCGAGGTTAAGAGAGTCGACTCCACAGACAATGTGGCAGATCCGCAGACAAAGTCATTAGGTCAGCAAAAGATCGAAGCCCACCTTAAGAAGATGGGACTTAGATATGTAGCCAATTGGCATTAGGTCAAGTGAGAGTTTGTTAGATGTATGCCCTAGATGCCAGATTGGCTAACACATTCATGTACAAATCTAAGGACAAATTTATAATTTTGATTATAAATCAATAAATGGATTATTCTTCTATCACATTGTGTACATTGTGTCTGTGATACATCCTTTGAGTTAGTAGGAATGTCAATTCATATTTTCAAGAGTTAAAAATTTAAGGCATGAATTTACATAACTAACTCATAAACAGCTCCTGACCATAGGATCATCACGAGGATGGTGATGATCCAGAAGGTTGCTATATGATCGCTTCCTTAGAGTAGATGAGTCTTGAGTCTACGGTGTGGAGACACAGAAGTGAGAGTACAGATATTCATTGAGAATGAGAGTACTGAGCGTACCACCTCGAGCAGTCATAAGGAAGTCTACCTTCTCGTCGATGACTAGCTCGATGCTGCAGTTGTGTGTCTAGTTCTTTGACCTGAGATGCATCGACAGTTCACCTTGAGTGTGTTATACTTTGACTACACCATAACTCGATATCCTAGCCATTCAGAACCCTGAGGTGTATGTTGGCTGTAGCATATTCATTGTAGGAACTAGGTCGCACCAAGATGGGATCTATCAACCTCGGTAGATGAGAGGAGCAGTCCTATGATGATCGAAAGATCGAGTCCTTAAGCCCATGGCCATGGCAGAGTGAAATAATGAAAAAGAGTTTTCCATTGGGATTTCACATCGGACTTAGATCGATCAATTGATTCATATGACTGATGTTGGGTTTGACGAGTTCACCTTAACCCTAATTCAGTCGGAACTCATGATAGAGGAACTCAATCACACAGGTAGCTGCACTGAGAGGTTCATCTTCAATTCTGATGGGTTGCCACCATATGCTGTTAGGTGTCACTGGTGGATTTTGGAAGCAATTAGAATGATCTTGATGATCGATCATTCTAATTGTCAGAATCAGAAGAGTTCTAGTCCATCGAAAGGAGTTTCGATGATGTCGATGATGAGATCATGACATGTCTCATTACCATACAAAATTGAACCTAACTGGGTCACACTAACAAGGGTTAGGATCTAGATGTCATCAATTGGGCTAGCTCAATTGATTTGGATTAGATCCAATTAGGTTCAAGAAAATCGTGCTAGCACACGATTGAGCCTAACTTTCTCCTCGTGTAATCTTTTTCATCTCGACTGAGCTAAATATGATTTGACTCACCCAGAGAACCTTGAGAAGATTTCTCTCAGTCTAAATGAAGCTTGTCCAGCTCAAAAAAGTCTTATCTTAATTCATGAGATGAATTTAAGACAACACCTACTAATTCCTGTCACTTGCCATTTTTATTTTAGGACATCTGTCAAATGTTGACATATGGATCTTAAACTGAAGAGAGATTATTGGAGGATTTTTGTGGAGTGTCCACATGACAAAATTAAATTAAATTGGGCACCATAATCAAATTATGGCATGAGCCCAATTGGATTAAGTGGGCGCCCCAAATGGATAAGGATGAAGAGTCCTGATTAACATGGACTAGTTGGCACCAACCCTTGCTTGTGCTTATCCAAAGTTGGTGCCAACATAGGAGAGAGGGTGGGGGTTCTTATCTGGTGTGATTAGATGATATCACTCCACCAATCAGATTTTTTTCAAAATTAATTTGATTTTTTTGGTTGGTCTAATGATGTGGCACTGCGCAGTGCAGCAGGGTCTATATAAACCCTGTCTGCGCCTAGGGTTTTAAGTTTTTGTGAAAAACCATCAAAGCTGCTGCCCCCCTCCTCTTCTCCATATCCCATCTGAATTTCTCCCTCCCCTCTTCACGTCCAAGGAGTTGGACATTCATCTAGCAAAGGTCCAAGGCGTGGTGACGCCTTGAACAGGAAGGCTGTAGGACTTCTTCGATAGGCTACTGCTCCAACTTCAGGAAGACTTTTGAAGATCTTCCTAATCAGATTTAATTTTAATTTTTGAAGTAGAGATTTGTGAGGAGAAGATGATCCAGATCCTATCTAAATGAATACTGGTAGAGGCCAAGCGATTGTGTGGCTAAATCAGAACCTCAGGATTGCTGCAATCATTTAAAGGGTAATCAGATTACCCTTGAGGTATTACTTGTTTCCTCATCACTTTTTAGATTTATTTTAGACTTAATATTAGATATAAAAATTAGATCTAGAGACTTAGATCTAAAATAAATATAGGATAATTTTTTTTTAAAATAATTTCGCCCCAGATTTGATGAAATCTGGAAGATCCTATAAAGAAAAAGATGATTTTTTCTTCACCACACACATCAGTATGTACAAGGTCCAAAATATCCCTCGTCCAATCTCCATGTCCAGTAAATAGAGTCTTGATCATTTTTCTCATGAGATAAGATTCACAGGTTCCATATGATTCATAATCATAAGGATTAAAAAAATTATTTTTGTATAACTTGTTAATCCTTGACTCATTTATATGGCCAAGTCGGCAGTGCCAGAGGTATGTGACATTCACATCCTCTCTCTTTCTTTTCTTCATATTCTCAATATGAAGCACATTATCATTAAGTGAAAGAAACATAAGATCATTATCAATAAAAGCACTTCCATAATATTCATTAAAAAAATATATAGAACAATCATTGTTCTTTGCAATTATTTCAAAACCTTGTTCCAATAATAATGGTACAAAAATAATATTTTTAATAATATTTAAGGTAACTTCAAAACCCTGATTTCTATGGCTTCAGCTTGAATGGACTCTCCACTTGTACCAAACAGCTCGAAGTCACCTTTATTCAGATTTTTTATTTTTTGTAGACCCTGTAATGATTTGCAAAGGTGTGAACCATAGACAGTATCCAATATCCAAGAATCTGACATTGAAGTACTTAATGATAAATTAATTTGTATCATATACAAATCTTTAGCAACATTTGCTGATTTCACGATTGCAAGGTACTCCTTGCAATTTCTCTTCCAGTGGCCCTCCTTGCCATAGTGATAACAAGTATCTTTGGTAGAGAACTTCTTCACCTTCTTCTTGGAGATGCTAGCCTTAGGATTCAGCTTTTTTTTAAAATCCTTCTTCGCCTTCTTCTTGCTAATCTTATTAATATGAAGAACCTGAGCCTTTTCACCCTTGAAATGGCTCTCTGCTGTTTTTAACATATTCAGCAGCTCAGGTAAGCTGATGTTCAGTTTGTTCATATGATAATTAATGACAAACTGAGAAAAAGAATTAGGAAGAGACTGCAGGATCAAATCCTGGCTCAGTTCACCATCCATAGCAAAACCCAGCTGTCCCAGATGAGTGATCAAATCAATCATCTTTAGGACATGGTTTGCACGGAAGAGCCTTCAACCATACGGGCACGAAACAACTGCTTCGATATCTCATATCGAGCAGCTCAATTTTGCTCCCCATATAACTCAAGATTAAGGAGAATAGAGAGAACGTCCATATCCTCATGTTGCCTCTAGAGCTCATTGCTCATGGAGGTAAGCATGATACATTTGACAGTCACACTGTCATCTTTCCACATCTTGTATGTGGCCTTTTCTTCCTCGAAAGCATCTTTTCCAAGAGAATCTAGAGTAGGTATATTCAGAATGTAGGAGATTTTCTCTTGAGTGAGAATAATTCTCAAGTTCCTTAACCAGTCGACATAGTTGGATCCGATCAACTTGTTAGTATCTAGGATATCTCTAAGGGACAGTGAGGATGCCATAAGTGTAGTTAATCTACATTGACAAGAACACAGTATAAGCGGACAACTCATGAAGACATTCACAATTAGACTACGATTTTTATCTAATTGCGTCTCTCATTATTTTATCAAACTTCATAATCCTCAAATATGAAAATCGAAAAATATACTAATATTTCTTAGTGGGGTTGAGATTCCTATTCCTCACAAACATCTTGTGGATAGCACAACAAGTATTTATGAGTTCAAGAGTAGGTAACTCTTTATCAATTATATCTTTACAATTCTCAACATCTTTCATTCTGACCTCTAGATCACATATAGTCTTGTGGATAGTATAACAAACTATAGTGTTCTAGTTAAGTTGATCCTTCAATCTCATATAGTGATACTTAAACAATGCTGCCCTTGTGGATAGCACAACAAAGCAACACTATTCAAATATGCCATAAGCATCAATATACACTTGATCAAGGTCATGTCAATTTCTATAGTAAGCCTTGTGGATAACACAATAAGCTCACTAAGATCTTGACATATTCTATCAACTAAGTTTGAAGGAAGGCCCTTGTAGTATTTACATCACTAATCAATCTAAGTCTGAAATTCAAGAAGACCAAATTGGCTAGGTAAGTAGGTGGGAGGCTCCCCATAGCTTTTCTAGACACCAACAGAGTTAGCCAGGCCAGTATATGGATCTAATTAGAAAATCACCTTTCATACTTTTCTCGATACCAATTGATCTTAAGAATTTGACTTTTGATTTAAAAGTAAATCCCGATATTACAACTTAATATAATTTTACGAGAAACTTTAAACTGGTCTCGACATATCCTAACTATATAAGCACATAAAATGTACACTACAAATTATGCAAATTTGCATACTTCTACTATTCAAAATAGCAATCACATTATCATACCAAAAAATATATAAGGGTGCAATCAAAGATAACATATAACTAACAAATTCATATAATATAACATACTCTAATCTAATTATGCATGCATAACACCCTTATTAGCTATACATCGATTTAATCATCATGCAATCATGATAATAAAATTCTAAATTATCATAAATTTATAATTTAATAATTAAAATTTAGAATTATGATTCACAAAAAGTCAAAAATATTTTTTTGAGTTTGAAGAATCGATGCAAAAATAATGCCACATTTTTGGCAAGATATGAACAAGAACAATTCTAAGCTACTATATTACACTTGTTTGATCGAATCAGACAAGGGTGGCTTTGATACCACTGTTGGGTTCCAGCCATGCAATGAGAAGTAATTTTTAAATTTTTTTAAAACACTCAAATCAATAGCTTTATCAAATAAAACTATCGAGCCGAACCCAAAATACTAGAATCACCTTGCCGAACATGATCAAAACAAATTCAAGCATGCAAAGAGATAGAATATATTTTAACTAAAATAAAAAAGTAAGATATTGGTGTTCTCCATAAGATCCCAAGGTTGAAGTCCTCCAATGGTGATCTACACGAAAGTTGGCTAAGGTTCTTTCCAACTGGTGCGCAGCCGCAGCCTTGTCTTCTCAAGAATACTGCCGGCTTCAAACTTACATCACGATCGCATCAAAGTCCAGTTGCTTTTGATCTTACCATCAAAATGATACCAAGAAAGATTTTTCAGATGTCATATAATCTAGGATTTAATTTTTGCTCCAACACATGGAAAAAATAAATTCTAGGGTACTCCAGCAATACTTGCTGAAAATCTCACCACCCTTGTAGCAACTTTTGCCACTCAAATTTCCCTCTTTTTTTTTCTCAAAAATTTTTCATATTTTCTTTATGATTTCCACATCCCTTATCTTTGGCTCGCATAAGAATCTTAGCTAGAAGCTATCTGGGACTTTCGCTATAAATAGGGGACCAGGGGACATTACATGGGATGAAGGGGTGCCAACTTTTGGTACTCCAACTTCCCATGCATCAAATAAATTCACTGAGTGAATTTTTGATAATTCAGATACTTAAAGTAGAAGGACTCTTCCTTCTCCATGTGCCATAAAAATTGCATTAATTTTTGGCATCAAAACATAGGATTTCTGATTTATCTTCTAAGGCAATGCATTTAATAAAGAGCCTTCTTTAAGAAGGACTCTTTATTTCTCATGCTGATTTGAGGTGGGCGGCAATTATATTTTTGTGTGGCTTTTGGTGAATGTGGAGGAGTTCTTCTCCACTTAAAACTGATCTAAGTTGAATAAGGATCCAATCCAAATTGACCAAATCCCATTAGGTCAAAGCTAACTGGTCTGGTTAGCTCAAATACTTTGAACCAAGTCAATTTGAGAACTTGGGTTAATACAATGTGCTAGCATATCAAATTAACATATAAAATTTATATTAAATTCTAACTAAATTAGATCAAGGCCAAATCTCAAAGTGTGTGACCTATTGGATTCCAAATCTAGCCAGCAGTGAATCCGAACTTTCGACGTAACCCTAATCTAATGAGATTAGATCATCTGAAGAGTCCTAATCAATTTAGACTCTTCTAAATTGATTCTAGAATCAAATTTTTTTAATTTTTATTAAATCCACAAGTCAAGATTGATATCTATCAATATATCATAACTACCTAAAAGATTTAAAATTTTGATAAAAAATTATCAAAATACCCTTCAGTGGCAAGTTCTCGTGTAATTCAATCTTTCAGTCAAACAACATCCCAGATGAGCTGTGGGCATGAAAATATGTCAAACTCAATCATTTATCTTTATGTATCTCAATCTGAAGGTGATAATTCAGTTGATGATACATTAGAAATTTTTTACTAATTATCACCTTGCTTTGGCTAAAGACTTTCAGAATCACCGTCCTATGAGATCACATAGGATGTTCACTCTCCTTATTAGGAGTGAATAATCCCTTATTGATTACTCACAACCTCTATACATACTTCATCATATCCAAAACACCCCACATAAAGATCAAAGAATCAAGTTAGGTAGTGAACCAAAATATGAATCTATGTACACAAAGTATCATGATGATCTCAGGTCAAAAGATCACTTACATAACTTTCACTAGATAATTATCAGTTGACATGTAAATAAGACTTCATCTAATTATTCTCTCGTAGGTTAATTCAGTAAACTCATTCTCTAATGAGCACCCATAATCTTGTATTAGTGTCACCACACAAGTGGTTGAGAGATCAACCACCCTCATTTCTAAGCATAAATAGGACATGCCAGTCTTACTGGTATCATTGATCCCCGACTCAATGTATCAATGACTAGAAATATTTTAGATCAGAGCTATCAAAGATTTAAATCTCACTAGTGTGATTTCATCACAGCCCTAAAACCATTATCCAAATCTATGGGGTTCATTATAATCTTAAAATTAATAAGATGCAGTATATAATGAATTAAAAATACCAATTTTATTAATAATATTAATGTCAATTACATGAGTTTGGAAGATAAATTACAATAAACACCCTATCGCATCCCATATGCGATTGACTTGTAGGGCATAATTGTTTTGTGGGCATGGTTCATGGCATGAAAAATAGAGAGGAGGGTCCTCTCTCTTGGGGTGTGCTCAAAAAATCTGAATTTTAGATTTTTGATCTTTTGGGTTTGGGAAGAGGGAATAAATTAGAAGAAAATTATTTTCTTCTCTATCTTTCTTCCACCTCTTCATCTCCTCCAGAAGTTCATCTTCAATCTCTGAAAAGGTTTCAGAGATTTGAAGAAAGGATCCAGATCGATCAAGAAGAAGGTCTTCGTGCGAGCTAGCACTCTCGAGAAGATCAATCAGATCAGAGCTTCGAGTAGATTTTTCGTAGAGGCCGAACGTGCGTGCGACTGTGAGCAACCAGTAAGGACCTTCTCTATGATATTCTCAACAGTGATGATTGTCGATCCGTGCTCAAGTATCGAGTTCTGAACTCAGATTAGAAGTAGATGTGATCTACTGCTCACTTGCATGCATGCTGGTTTTATCTTTGGATTTTTTCAGATTTTATTTGCATTATATCATATCATAGATCCTAGAGTAGTTTGATTTGATGATTAGATCATATGCATGTTATATTAATTTGATTAATCTAGTTATCTTTCACTATAATTTTTTCAAAAAAATTTTGAAATACATGTATGAAATCTCTTACGTATATCAATAGTGGTACCAGAGCCTAGGTTCGTTATGACATGATATATGTGCATATTAAATCTAAAATTTAATTTTATTTAGATCTGATATATGATATTTAGATCTAAATTTAATTAATGATGGATCACACAAACTGATATAAGGTTGTCCTGCTGTAAGGTTTACCCCTTACAGTGAAAAGGTTGTCCTAGTTTGTGCTGATCTTTGATAAAATTTGATTTTATGTCATGCATATGATGTTTATGATCTGATTTAGTATGATCTAAAATTATAATTAGATTTGATATAATTTAAATTAGATCTAAATTCATGCATATATGATATGTGATTAGATTAGATGATCCGATTAGCAAGTACTTGGATTGGGTTGATCACCAGGCCATCCAGTCATATGAGCAAGAAAGATTTAAAGGTCCTCTCTTCCCATTCGATGGGGTACTCTTATGATGTGTAGGGGTGCCATATGATTAGATCTCATGAAGAAGAACGCGAAAGGAAGAACTTACTTTTCTACAAAATCCTAGATCTTAAAACTTTAGGTTTGTTGTATGTGATACAAAATTATATGAAAAATAAGATATCTAATCTATATGATTAAAATTATTTTAATCATGATAAAATAAAATATCGAATCATAAAAAGTTTTAGATATAATCCAAAAGTATTATGATTGATTTTATTTTAGTATTATACAAAAATTTTCAGATCTAAAACTTCTTGAATTATGCTCACACAATTACTGAGCTGATCCAGTTTTGAACTGAGTTGACTCAGTCTCCTTGTGTAGCTGGCTCAATGTTGATTGAGTCAATCCAATTTCAGAATAAAAAATTTTTACATAAAATTTATTATAAATTGTTTACAAAAATGAAAGGTTGAAATTATTTCAAACCATAACCTAAACTCATGTTGATACTGAACTTAATTAAAAATTAAGTAAAGAATCGATTAGATCTTAAATTATAAATTAAAGATCTAATGTCATTCGCATAAAATATAAGGGCATGGGTTAGCTCAAATCAAATCTTTTTAATTGGATTAGATCTAAGATTAGAATCAAAGAGTTAATAGACTAATTATAGAAATTGATTAAATCTAACCAAATATTGAATTAGATTAAATCAAGATTTTTCTAGAACCAATATAATAGTTATAGATGGTCAAGTGCATGTCTTTGATTAGATCAAATGGACCTTGTTATGGCTCAGTGGTTGAACCTGAATCATTAAGTTAGTCGAATCGAAACTAATTAACCAATTGGTATCTAAGGTAAGTTTTACATTTCGATCGGTGGTTTTTAATTGGGAGCGGCTTACCTGACTATTTCGATGGTGTCTAAGGCAAGCTTAGTAGACCCTCTCACCGATCTCACTTACCTGACTAGTTTGATAAATTATGTCTTGATTAGACCGTTAAGTAATTTGAGTTGACCTATGCCATTAAGGTTGATCAGTATGACTGATCTAGGTACCAGTTCAACCAGCATGACCTTAATCCAATTCAATAACTTGATGAAGTCAGTAAAAGGATGGTGGTTTACTGGTTGATCTCTTCTCTAAATTGATTAAATTTTTTAAATTATTAGGTCCATAAAATGAGCTAGTTATGGGGATAACTAGATCATAGCCTCCCATTAAGGTGAATGATAATGGGTCTATTATTTCTGATTGACATTGTAAGTGCCATCCGTCTAGTGTTCTCTCTGAATGATGAAATTATCATTCATCATATGATAACTCTGTTATAGTATCTGATGATGGTTGGGTTGATCGAGCCATCCTCAGACCTGATAATTCAAAAGTTAGAAATACTGAGTAGGTTCATGTTAATGATTTGACCTAACCGAAACTTTCAGTGGAGGCCCAATACTTACTAAAATAAAATTTGAGATAAAATTAATTATTAAAAATTATTTAAAGAAATAATTGATTGAGAACCTACCCATAGATGCATATAGGTTGATCGAACCATCCTCAGGTTTGTATGCAATCTGTGTAAATTCTAGTACCCGCTAAGGAATTAAGATAATTTCTCAGATTAGAGGTAGAGGCTACCAATTCGACTAAAATAGTGAAAAAACTTTTAGACTAAAGTCCAAGTCTTTAGGCTCAATCAATTCATAAACATAGAGGTCTTATATTTTCTTTTCAGTTATGGCTAGATGTATGTTGCTCCATTCACTGTTTGACAGTGACTAATTTATAGGATCTAACTTCGATAATTAGTATCGAAAGTTGTGAATAGTTCTAGAGCATGAATGGATCCTACATATGATTATGGATCCAGCACCTAAAGTTCTCACATCCAACGTATATGATGTAATCAAAGGTACTTATCAGAAGTGGCTAAATAATCATATCACCGTCTGGTGTTATTGAGAGCAGCAAAGAATATGAATTTAGTGGTAAATTCGATGATGCTTAGTGGAAAATTTTTTTTTAAATATTGAAGTTCTTTCGTACCTCTCAAGATGTATCTTCAATGTGACAATAATTTTTTAAGGAAAAAAAGAAAAAGAAAAAGAAGATGCAAAAGAGTCATGCTTGGGCTAATGAGTCCAAACTGATAAAAGAATCTAAGATTAACCTAGTCTGGCAGAGTCCATTGATCCGAACAGGCTAAGAAAGAGAAATCAGCAAAGGATTGCTGAACAAAGTACTTATATGATAACACCTTGTGATTTCTCTATCCATGACACTACTACCTCAATATTGGATATCAAAAGTCTATGCAAACTGTTGCAATGACTTCAGGCTAGTAGAAAGTTTAAAAACAGCAAGAGGTTCCTAAATATTGGAGTTAAAAGTTATGTTCCAATCCTGATTTTAGGAATCATCGAGCCTATTTTCAATTCTAAGAATGTTATTTTAGTAATTATCACTATTATCTAATAATTTTATGATATCATTATGAATGATGTCAAAATCATGTGGATAATTGAGAAATGATATTTATGAATAGTCACAGCCTGTTTGTGTATTATACACAATCAAACAAACTCTCTAAAGTAGAAAACATCATGAAAATCTATCTTTGGCAATTTAGGCTCGATCATATAAATAAGAATAGGATCAACAGGAGATAATTCTTGAGGTTAATGATTATAAATCATCGTCAACTTATTAATCTTGTCTCCTTAGTAAGATGACCAAGTCACCTTTTGCTAGAAAAGATGAACGAGCTAATGATGTTCTGAATCTGATGCATACTGATGTATTAGATCTACAAATATATTTGCCATAAATTTAGATTATTTAAAATATTCAAATAATTTCATAATAAGGTAGAAAAATAAATATGAAAGAGTATTGAATTCTTCGATCAGACCAAAATGAAGAATGCATTTCAAGTAAGTTTTGACATATCTAGAAGAGAATAGGATTCTCTCCTGTTGGAATCGACTTTGTTAGATATAGTTCGATCTATGATGGGGTTTACAAGTCTGCCAGTCTCCTTTTAAAGTTATGCTCTTGAGATTACTTGTTATGTTCTGAACTAAATTTCGAATTAATCAGTTGCAAAGAGTCCATATGAGATATGGACTAGACATAAGTCGATACTTTCTTACCTTGGGGTTTGGAAGTGTTTGTTTTATGTCGAGCATTTGCAGACTGATTAGCTTGGATTTTGATCTTATATATATTATTTTGTAGGATAATCAAAGAATCTATAGGATAGAACTTCTACCATGCTAAAGAACAAGAGTTGTTTGGAATTTCTTTCAAAAAAAGAGTACCTTGGTGAAGGTACTGATGCTTTTAATGTGAAACTTATGAAGTTCAACAGGTAGAAGAACCGACATAATCTAGTGAACCCATAGAACTGGATTTGATCAGATCAAACTCGAAATCCGTTGTAGAGGCACCATTAAAGAGATCTGGTAGAGTACCACATCCGACGGATAGATACTTCAGTATCTAGTTTTGGGATGTGATTTTATTGAACTTGATGAGAACAACAAGAATTTGATCACCTACATAGATGCCATATAAAGGGTCGACTCTGATTAATGGCTTGGAGCCATAGGTCTGAAATAGAGTCCATGAAGGTCAATGGTGTATGGACACTCGTTGATCCACTCGAAGGGGTAATGCCCATAGAGTGTAAGTGGATCTCCAATAGGATCAGAGTAGCACAGATGAGAAGGTGGAGATCTATAAAGCTCATTTGGTTGCCTAAGGATATTGTCAACATTATGGTATTGACCATAACGAGATATTTTCTCTTATGGCAATGCTAAATATTTTGGAGTTGGAATATGTATTTTGATAAGTAATCAAAACGTATGACTTTGTTGAGAATGAAGATGGGTCAATAGTTCTATGAGTATATTACTAGTTTTGTATATGAATAAAATTCTCTTAATCGAGAAAGCCATTCCTTACATTACATATGGTTACCGTATGGTTAAACGTATGGTTACCGTATAATTCATTCCTTTGACCCAAATACTCAAGGTGACTTAAGGTTTAACTGTCAACCCTAATTTAATTGACTAGATTGTATTTTAATCTTTCAAATATATTTCATGAATTATCCTGATCAAGATTTTGCTAAATTGAAATACACTAATGCATATATCTTATTAATTCAGAGGGGTCAATTCCATCTTGACTCACACATCGACTTGATAAGTACTTGACTGCACCCAGTATCCTTCTGTCAATGAATTAGAAACTCAGATAGTCTGATACTAAAGTATAGTGAGTTGCTTACAAGTCACCATGGTGGTCTCAGATCTGAGGGACACTTATACCCATACCCTTCACGAGCTACTCTTGACAGCAGAGTGCTCGACACTAAAGGGAAGGAAAACTAATTCTCTTCGGAAGGCCCAAGTTGCATCTAAAAATTTTTCTATTAATTTACATGAATAAGGATCAAATTTTTACCTAATTAGCAGTGAAATCAAAGATTAAATCTTAATTGATCTGAATTAAACCTTTATAGAGGCTTGGATGTGCAAACCCTTTACTTCACATGCACGCTAAATGCCGTAGAAAAGTGGGATGAACTCCGATCCAATCAACTTTGCAATCCAATCAAATGAGGGAGGAGATGTGCTGGTGTGACATCTCACACCAGTGGGTGGGATGCCCAAAGAGAGCTCATGCCCATGGGAGAAGGGATGGCAACAAGGGGAGAGGCCAAGGAGAAGAAGGGACCTCTCTCTCTTCTCACACCTCTCTCTCTCTTTCTCACTTCCCTCAATCTAATTTATTTGCTATGCATCCATGGGTAGATACCCTCTCTATTTATAGATGATTTTTATGACCCAATAAGTATAAGAGTTCTAACTCAAATCTGATTTGAATTAGTCCAATACTCATGAAAGAATGATTCCTACATGAGATAGAATTGCCATCACATATGATAACCAATTTGCACCCACTCCCTCACCCACATGGGATGCCCCAAACCAGCACCATTCTAGGTGTTGGTCGGCCCACATGAAAGAAAAATCTCAGTGCAAGTGAGAATTCTCATATCTCATCAAAATAGATCCGATTCAAATCCAATTTGAAGCTGGTTCAAAATAATTTTGAAAGACTGTCAATCTCAAATTCTTTAGGATTTTTATACTAAATCTAACTTAGATTTTGGATCTAATTAAGTCTAGTTAATTCAGATCTAATCTAAAATTAATCAATACTTAAATCTAATCTCTCATATGCTCCATGGATCATAGATCAAAAACTATTCATCCTTGAGATTGAATATGAACTTCATGTGTAGTGCTAGTTAGACATAGTCAACTCTTCAATCCTGTTTGACCCTTAACTTAATTCTAATTAAGTTAGCTTGTATGTTCAATCAAGTTAAGTACTTTCAAATTAGACATATAAACATAGGTCAATTTTTTTTTACTTTGTCTGACTTGTGTGCGTGACTCCATAGGTTCAAACACTAAGCTGGTAGCACAAGAATCAATTCTTGCACTAATCGAGATACCATCTAGCAATAGTTTCTGACATCTAGATAGGTCAAATTATCACAAAAAAATATTTCAAATCTCATATACATAGTTACCATATAATTCATTTTTTTGACCCTCGATGCTTTAGGATGGTCTCAGGTTAACTATCAACTGAAATTGCTTTATTCGTATTGTATTTCAACCTTTCAAATCCATCTCATAGATTACCTTGGCCAAGGCTTTGCTAAATTGAAATACAGCAATATATCAACTCTAATAATCCGGAGGAGTCAATCCCATCTTGATCCACACACAAACTTCGTAAGTATTTGACTGTACCCAGTAACCTTCCATCACTGCATTAAAAATTCAGATGGTCCGGCATCAAAGCACAGTGAGTTGCTTACAAGTCACTATGGTGATCTCAGGTCTGAAGGATACTTATATCTATGTGTTTCGTAAGTAGCTCTTAATAGCAGAACACTCGGCAGGTGAGTCACTTGTTCAATGATGATGTACTTCTACATCTCACCTGTATACCATATTAGTGTCACCACACTCCATGGTTAAGAGGACAACCAATCCATATGGCACATAACGACCTCTACTCGATAAACATTATCATCCTATAATGACGTATCTTTTGATCATGAATATGTTTAAAAATTATACGATAAATTCTCTCTTTATCATACACTAGCATAGTTCTAAGGACTTCATCACAGTATAAGAGTTCAAAGAAGATGTCACTTTGTGATAAAAATATCAGAATAATTTTTATTCAATAATCAATAATTCATATATAAGGATGAACTCAATCGTCACACGATTAATTTTAGGATACAATTTTCAACAACTCCCACTTGGACTAAAGCTAATCGGGGCAGTATCTTATACTTATCTTTCATTTGAAGTCATCGAACTCTTTAATTCTGAGAGCTTTAGTGAAGGGGTCAGCTAGGATCTCCTTTCCATCGATCTTTTGAAGCTCGATGTCACCTCGATTCACGATCTCTCACATCAGGTGATAGTGATGCAGAACATGCTTGGTATGATGGTGTGACTTAGGTTCTTTCGCTTGAGCTATGGCACTGGAGCTGTCATAGTACAACAGGATAGGACCATTAATGAGAGGTGTAACTCCCAGCTCGCTGATAAACTTCCGCAACCACATCACCTCCTTTGCAGCATCCGATGCAGTAATATATTTTGCTTCGCATACAAAGTCGATCACAATATGTTGCTTGAAACTCTTCCAGCAAATAGCTCCTCCATTCAGAGTAAATATGTAGCTCGATTTGCTTCTGCTGTCATCACAATCTGACTGAAAATTAGAATCAGTATATCCCATAAGCTTCAGATCAGTATCTCCATAGATAAGTCATTGGTCTTTAGTGTTTCTCAAATACTTAAAAATTATGTTTGCAATCTTTCAATGCTTCTCATCCAGATCAGACTGGTACCTACTCACTACCCCCAGTGAATAGGCCACATCTGGCCTTTTACATGTCATAGCATACATGATAGATTCTATTGTCGAAGCATATGGTATTCTACTCATGCACTCTCTCTCCTCAGGAGTTGTCGGATAATCCTTCTTAGAAAGAGTAATCCCATGGCCTATCGAAGATAGCCTTTCTTAAAATTATCCATGTTGAACCACTTCAACAAAGTATCTATGTACGTAGTTTGGGACAATCCAAGTAACCTTCTAGATCTATCCCTATAGTTCTTCATCCCAAGGATGTATGATGCTTCTCTCAAGTCCTTCATAGAGAACTGTGACGACAACTACAGCTTCACACTTTGCAAAGCTGGGATGTCATTTTCTAGTAATAGTATGTCATCCACATAAAGCACAAGGAAGATGACTATAGAATTGGAAGCTCACTTGTAGATGCAAGGTTCTTCTCCATTTCTAATGAAGCCATACATTTTGATCACCTTATCAAAATGCATGTTCCAACTCCTAGATGCCTGCTTAAGTCCATAAATAGATCTTTTTAGCTTGTACACTTTCGACTCATCTGTGGATGTGAACCCTTCAGGTTGTATTATATATATCTCTTTTTTCAGCTACTCGTTAAGAAAAGTAATTTTGACATCCATCTATCAGATCTCATAATCTAAATGTGCAGTGATAGCAAGCATAATCCAGATGGACTTGAACATTGCCACAGGAGAGAACGTCTCGTCATAGTCAATACCATAACGGTAATGGTAATCCTTGGCAACTAGATGGGCTTTATAGGTATCTACCTTCTCTTTTGCTTCTCTTTTCTTCTTGAAAATCTATTTACATGCTATGGATTTTATCCCTTCGGATGGATCAACTAGTGTCCATACACCATTAATCTCCATGGACTTCATCTCGGATTTCATAGCGTCAAGCCATTTCTGGGAGTCAGACCTTTGCATGGCCTCCATATAGATGATCGGATCCTCATCGTTCTCATCAAGTTCGATGGGATCACTGTTTTAGATCAAAAAATCATAGTATCTGTCTACCTGACACGATACTCTACCAGATCTCCTTAATGGTGCCTTTACTGGCTCCAGATTCGATTCACCAATCAAATTCAATTTTAAGTGTGTCAGTCCTTCCACCTCATGAACTTCATCAAGTTTAATTTTACAGGCATTAGCTCCTTCACCAAGGAACTTTTTTTTCAAAAAGACTATCCAGTTGCTGATAAACACCTTTTGTTCTGTAGCGAGGTAGAAGTAGTATCCTTTAGTTTAATTTGGATACCCTACGAACAAGCATCTGTCAGACTTCAGTCCAAGCTTATCTTTAAATGCTTGACATAAGCTGGACACCCCTAGATCCTAAGGTGTGAGAGCACCGACTTACGTCCAGTCTATATCTCAAATGATGTTTTATCGACAGACTTGTCGGCACCTTATTCAAAATGTAGCAGGCAGTTTCTAGAGCATATCTCCAAAAGAAGATTGACAGACTCGCAAAGCCCATTATGGATTGGATTATATCTAAAAAGGTTCGATTCCTCCTCTCTAACACCCTTGTGGTGTTCCAAGAGGGATCCACTGTGAGAGAATCTCATTCTCTTTCAGATATATCAGAAACTCACTGGTGAGATATTCACCTCTTCGGTCTGGCTGAAGGGTCTTAATACTCTTTTCAGTTTGTTTCTCTACTTTAGCACAAAATTATTTGAATATTTCAAATGATTCTGACTTATGCATCATAAGATAGACATACCCATACCTCGATAGATCATCTGTAAACGTAATGAAGTAAAAATATCCTTTTCTAGCACTTATATTCATAGGTTCGCATACATTAGTATGTATTAGACCTAGGACATCACTGGCTCTTTCAGCTTTTTCTTTAAAAAGTGACTTAGTCATCTTACCAAATAGACAGGATTCGCAAGTAGGCAATGATTCACAATCATCTATCTCAAGGATATATTTCTTGATCAATCTGTCAATCCTACTCTTATTCACATGATCAAGCCTACAATGCCAAAGGTAAGATTCACTGACATTATCTAATTTAGGGTATTTGCTAGCTGTGTACATTACACTAACACGCTGTGATATTATGTATATGCCATATTTTAATTGTCCACATATAATTATAATATCATTCATAATGATATCACAAAAATCATCTTTTATTATGAACTTGTAACCAAGTTTAGCCAAAAAGTCTACAGAGATGACATTCATCATAAAAAAGGGACAATAATGATAATCATATAACATGATACTACTAGACTCGAAGACAAGCTATAAAGCTCTCAAGGCCAGAACTTGAATAAGACTTCCATCTCCAACGTTAAGGAATCGCTCATCCTCTCGAAACTTCCTATTTACCTGTAGTCCCTGCAATGAATTGCATATATTAATAAAATTTTTAATATCCAATACCCAGATAATAGTATCACAAACAGAGAAATTACAAGGTATTATTATATAAGTACCTTGTAAAACAACCGCTTGTTTCTTTCTCTTATTTTTAGGCCTGTTTGGGTCAAGGGTGGCTATATAAGCAGGATAATTCTTTTTCTAATGACCCAACTTCTTGCAGAAGAAGCACTCTGCCTAGTTCTTGTCAACTTTTGATGGTTTGCTCTGTTTGAGATCAACAGTATAAAATTTCTGCATCCTTTTCTTTTTTCCTCTCCTAGAGGATCGACTCCCTATAGATAAATCTCCCACTAAATTCACTGGCTCCTTCTGAGACTGATGATCCTTCTCAAAAGTCTGCAGTAACACTAACAAACCATGGTAGTTCACTGTAGGCTTCATCATTCTATAATAACTGAGAAAAGATAGGTAAGATTTTAGTAGCGAATTGAGGATAGCATCCTTGCTTAACTGTTCATGCAACAAAAAGTCAAGTTTGCTAAGGCATTCAATCTGCTCAATCATGTACAATATATAATAGGTGATTGAAGTCTCCTCTCGCATACAGGTATTGAACACTGCACAGGAGATTTTGTGTCTCTTCACATCCTCAGGGGTGCCGAAGGACTCATTCAACATTTGAATGATCTCCTTTAGCTGCATCCTTAAACTTATGACTAAGTTCATCGTTCATAGCTGCCCTCATCATGCAACCATAGTCGTGTGGTCAATAAGCCACTTCATGTAAGTGTCTCTCATGGCACAAAGAGTATTGACTACAGATTCTTCAAGTGCCTGATCCGTAAGGACGTACAAAATCTTCTTATGCTTCAAGATGATCTTCAACTTTGGATACCAACTATCGAAGTTGGGTCTGGTGAGCTTATCGCTGTCCAACAGCGTATGGTGGGATAGTGTGTTGGCCATAACTGAAAGAAAATTTATTAGCCTATTACTATATGAATTATTTTTAATTTCAAAGATATGGACTTTAGTCTAAAGGTTCTCCCACTATCTTTACGAATTGGTAGCCTCTACCTCCAACTCGAGGAACTACATTAATTCTTTAACGGATACTAGGATCCACACGGACTGCATTCGGGCCCGAGTGTGGCTCGACCAATCCTAGTGCATCTATGGGTAGGTTCATAATCAATTGTTCCTAACCAATTGTTCCTCCAAACTATGGGTAGGTTCATAACCAATTGTTCCTCCAAACAACTTCTAGCAATTAGGTTTTGCCCCAAGCATCCCTTCAGCAGGTGTGTGGCATCTCCACTAAAAATCTTGATTAGGTCCAACCATTAACATGACCCACCAAGTGCATCCAGCAAACAAATGTCCAGGCCCGAGTGTGGCTCGACCAATCTGAGTATTGATTTGAAGGTGCATCATGATGGTCATATGATGAATGATAATTTCAATATGTAATAGACATCAGGCGTATGGTGCCTCTAATGCCTATTTAGAATATTGGACTCATTATCACGTACCTTAATGGAAGGCAATGATCAAGTTATTTCATAACCTTATCACTTTATGGATCAAAAAATTTAGAGGATTTGATGTCAATGATCTGAGAATAAGAGAAGAAGTCGATCTGTAAGTTGTAAATTCTCCCACTGACTTCACCAAGTCATATAAAGGATTAGACACAAGCTGATCTAAAGATACCTAAATCAATCACACTGATTGACCTTAATGGCATAAGTTTGTAAGAATCGACTAGTGATCTAATCAAAACATAGTCTATCATGTTGGTCAAGTAAATGAGATCAGTGGGAGGGATATGCCCTTAACTCACCATAGATACATCTAGGTGAATAGCTCCCAATTAAAAACCACTAGATCGAATCTGTCAAACTTACCTTAGATACCAACTGGTTAATTAGTTTTGATTTGGCACACCAGAAGATTCGGTCTCAACCATGGAGCCATGATCATGATCTATTTATTAGGGTCAAAGACATGGACTTGATCAAATTTTAACTATTGAGATTGACTTAGAGAAATACTGACCTGATCTAATTCAACACTTGATTAGATTTAATTAATTTCTCTATATGATCCATATGTGTTTCTAACCCTAGGTCTAACCCATTAGAAGGATCTGATTCATACTAACCCTTTGCCCATTATTTTATGTGGTATCTTAATGATCTTCAATTCTCAAATCTAGATCATTCAAATTTAATCTAAATTAAGTGTGTGAAATATATGTTTCAGTCTGTAGAACTATTCTACAAGGATTTCAGGTGAAGCATACCATATATTTCAACACATAAAAATAAATTTTCATAATGTGTTTAACAATTAAACATGCAGAGGTATGATCTAAACTTCACACATACATCTCATGTATCATGACAATCTTTAGATCAATATCGATTACATCATATGTAACATGCAATTTAGATCTAAAATAATTTTATATCTAAATTTTATCCTATTGTAATGAATCATAAATCACTTTAGATCTAATCTAAACATATTTATGATCAAAATAATATATAAAAATCTATTCATTTTTTTTTTTATGAAATTGGATCACAATAACACCCCTACACGTCATAAAGGAACCATCGAATAGGCAAAAGAGAGATTCATCTCTTCAATGTCCTATGACTAGACGGTCTGGTGATCTCATCAATCGAGTACTAGCCTTCTAAGATCTGAAATCTAATTTCATATATAATCACATCAACATACAATTATTAACAAAATAATTTTATGTCATGAATATATCCTTGATCTTATCAATTATGTTCTTCATCTAATCTAATTAGATTTAATGCATCATATACATTATATCAGATTTGAAACATGCCTTTCTCTCTCTCTTTTTCTCTTCTCTCAATCTGATTTGTTTGCTATGCATCCATTAGTAGAGACCCTCTCTATTTATAGATTAATCCCATGACTTAATAAGTTTAGGACTCCTAACTCAAACATGCATTAAATCAGTCCAATACTCATGAAAGAACTCCTACATGAGATAGTATTGCCATCACATATGACAACCACTTTGCACCCATTCTCTCACCCACATGGGATGCCCACAATGAGGAAGCTTTCAGATGTTGGTTAGCTTATAAGAGAGGAAATTCTCAGTGCAAGTAGGATTTCTTATATCTCTTCCAAAATGGATCCGATTCGAATCTAATTCGAAGCTGGTTTGAAATAATTTCGAAAGACTGTCAGTCCCAAATTCTTTAGGACTTTTGTATCAAGTCTAACATAAATTTTAGATCTAATTAAGTCTAATTAATTTAGATCTAATCTAAAATTAATTAACACTTAAATTCAATCTCTCATATGCTCCATGGATCAAAGATCAAAAATTGTTTATCCCCGGGATCGAATCTGAACCTCATGTGCAGTGCTAGCTAGACATAGTCAACTCTTCAATCTCATTTGATCCATAACTTAATTCTCAATTAAGTTTGCTTATATATTCAATCAAATCAAGTACTTTCAAATTGAACATACAAACAAAGGCCAATACTTTTCTATAGTGTCTGACTTGTGTGTGTGACTCCATAGGTTCAAACACTAAGCCAGTGGCACAGAAACTAATTTTTACACTAATTGAGATACCATTTAGCAATGATTTTTGATATCCAGATAGGTTAAATTATCGTAAAAAAATATTTCAGAATCTATACACATAGTTATCGCATAATTCATTCTTTTGATCCTAAATGCTCTATGATGGTCTCAAGTTAATTGCCAACCGAGATTGCTTCATCCACATTATATTTCAATCTTTCAAATTCATTTCATAGATTATCCTGGCCAAGACTTTACTAAATTGAAATACACAATACTTCAACTCCAATAATCTAGAGGGGTCAATCCCATCTTGATCTATGCACAGACTTCGCAAGTACTTGACTATAGCCAGTAGCCTTTCATCACTATATTAGAAATCCAGATAGTCCGGTACCAAAGCACAGTGAGTTGTTTGCAAATCACTATGGTGATCTCAAGTCTAAAGGATACTTATACCCATGTGCTTCGCGAGTAGTTCTTGACAGCAGAATGCTCAGCAGGTGAGTCACTTGTTCAGTAATGATGTACTCCTACATTTCACCTTATGCCATACCAGTGTCACCATACTCTTTGGTTATGAGGACAACCAACTCATATGGCATACAACAACCTCTACTCGATAAACGTCATCATCTTGTAATGATGTATCATTTAGTTACAAACATATTTAAGAACTATACGATAAATTTTCTCTTTATCATACACTAACATAGTTTTAAGGACTTCATCACAGTACAAGAGTTCAAGAAAGATATAACTTTATGATGAAAAATATAAAAATAATTTTTATTCATTAATCAATAATTCATATATAAAGATGAACTCAATCATCACACAATTGGTTTTAAGACACAATTCTCAATAGAATTAATGTAATTCTTCGAGTTGAAGATAGAGGCTATCAATTCGTACAAAATAGTGGGAGAATCTTTAGACTAAAGTCTATATCTTTGGGATTAAAAGTAATTCATATACTAATAGACATTTATTTTTTCTTTCAGCTATGGCCAACACACTACCCCTCCGATCACTGTTGGATAGCGATAAGCTTACCAGACCCAACTTCGATAGTTGGTATCGAAAGTTGAAGATGTCTTAGAGCATGAAAGGATTCTGTACATCCTTATGGAAGAGGCACCTGAAGAACCAACTGCCAATGCTCCTCGTGCCGCAAGAAATACTTACCTGAAGTGGCTCAATGACAAACCTAAGGTTGTTATAAGTTTGTTATAACAAAATTTTAAAAAATATATCCTAAAGCCAATCGTTTGATGATTGTGTTAATTATAAATGTGTATAAATTGATAAATAATAAAAGTTATTTGATCTTTTTTATCACAAGTTTATATCTTCTAACGAACTCCTATATTGTGATAAAATCATTAGGACTATTTTGATTGATAAAGAAAAATTTATCGCATAGTCCTTAAATTGATTTGCGATCAAATGATACGCTATTACTAGGACAATAGTGATATCAAGTGTAGGTCGTTGTGTGCCATATGCGTTGATTGTCCTTATAACCAAATGGTGTGGAGACACTGGTATAGCATACAGGTGAGATGTAGGAGTACATTATCACTGAATGTGACTAACTACGGAGTACTCTGCGGTTAAGGGTAGCTCGCAAAGGGTATGCGTATAAGTGTCCCTCCAACTTTAGATCACCACAGTGACTTGCAAGCAACTCACTGTACTTTGATGTTGGATTAACTGAGTTTCTAATTCTGTAATGAAAGGTTTCTGGGTGCAGTCAAGTACTTGTCAAGTCGGTGCATGAGTCAAGATGGAATTGACCCCTCTGAATTAGTAGGAGTTAATGTATCAATGAATTCAATTTAGCAAAACTTGAGTCTGGATAATCTATGTGATGGATTTAAAAGATTAAAATATAATGTGGATGACTTATCTAGAATTGATAGTTAAATCTTAGGTTATCTTCAAGCATTAGGATCAAAGGGATTGTTGGGTATAAAATACCCACAGCCGGAACCCACGGCGGAACCGCCATCAGCAAGTGCAGCTCCGCCCGGACTCCTACGGGAGCCGGGCTCCACCGCCATCGGCAAGTGCAGCTCCGCCCGGACTCCTACGAGAGCCGGGCTCCACCGCCATCGGCAAGTGCAGCTCCGCCCGGACTCCTACGGGAGCCGGGCTCCACCGCCATCGGCAAGTGCAGCTCCGCCCGGACTCCTACGGGAGCCGGGCTCCACCGCCATCAGCAAGTGCAGCTCCGCCCGGACTCCTACGAGAGCCGGACTCCACCGCCATCAGCAAGTGCAGCTCCGCCCGGACTCCTACGGGAGCCGGGCTCCACCGCCATCGGCAAGTGCAGCTCCGCCCGGACTCCTACGGGAGCCGGGCTCCACCGCCATCGGCAAGTGCAGCTCCGCCCGGACTCCTACGGGAGCCGGGCTCCACCGCCATCAGCAAGTGCAGCTCCGCCCGGACTCCTACGAGAGCCGGGCTCCACCGCCATCCGCAAGTGCAGCTCCGCCCGGACTCCTACGGGAGCCGGGCTCCACCGCCATCGGCAAGTGCAGCTCCGCCCGGACTCCTACGGGAGCCGGGCTCCACCGCCATCGGCAAGTGCAGCTCCCCCCGGACTCCTACGGGAGCCGGGCTCCACCGCCATCAGCAAGTGCAGCTCCGCCCGGACTCCTACGGGAGCCGGGCTCCACCGCCATCAGCAAGTGCAGCTCCGCCCGGACTCCTACGGGAGCCGGGCTCCACCGCCATCAGCAAGTGCAGCTCCGCCCGGACTCCTACGGGAGCCGGGCTCCACCGCCATCAGCAAGTGCAGCTCCGCCCGGACTCCTACGGGAGCCGGGCTCCACCGCCATCAGCAAGTGCAGCTCCGCCCGGACTCCTACGGGAGCCGGGCTCCACCGCCATCGGCAAGTGCAGCTCCGCCCGGACTCCTACGGGAGCCGGGCTCCACCGCCATCGGCAAGTGCAGCTCCGCCCGGACTCCTACGGGAGCCGGGCTCCACCGCCATCGGCAAGTGCAGCTCCGCCCGGACTCCTACGGGAGCCGGGCTCCACCGCCATCGGCAAGTGCAGCTCCGCTCGGACTCCTACGGGAGCCGGGCTCCACCGCCATCAGCAAGTGCAGCTCCGCCCGGACTCCTACGGGAGCTGGGCTCCACCGCCATCAGCAAGTGCAGCTCCGCCCGGACTCCTACGGGAGCCGGGCTCCACCGCCATCAGCAAGTGCAGCTCCGCCCGGACTCCTACGGGAGCCGGGCTCCACCGCCATCAGCAAGTGCAGCTCCGCCCGGACTCCTACGGGAGCCGGACTTCGTCGACGACATCAACGCAGCTCCGTCCGGACTCCTACGGGAGCCAGACTCCACCGCCGACATCAGAATAGCTCCGCCCGGACTCCCACGGGAGCCGGGCTCCGCTCTCAATATCAACTGCTGGTAAGCTCAATCCGGACTCCTATCAGAGCCGGACTTCACCCTTAACTTTGTTTGCAGCGCAGCTCCGCCCGGACTCTTACGAGAGCCGGGCTCCATCGCCGACAGCAGTTGCAGCTCCGCCCGGACTCCTACGGGAGCCGGACTCCACCGTCGACATCAGAGCAGCTCCGCCCGGACTCCTACGGGAGCTGGGCTCTGCCCACGACCCCTACCGCCAAGAGGACCTCACCCGCACCTCAACAGAAACTGGGCTCCGGCCGTTACCGAGCTTCAATCGACAGATCCACGCCCCCTGACAGGCCCTCAAAATGACCATGACCCTGCTCCACTTTCTGTGGCGGACTCCGCGCAGCACCATCATTCCCTGACAAGCCGCTGTAACCATAGCCGCCCTGCTCCACTTCCTGCGGCAGACTCCGCACAGCTCCGCTATCCCCAGGCAGGCCACAGCGACAGCCACGAACCTGCTCCACCTCCTACGATGGATATCATGCGATTCTCCTATCCGCTGACAACGGATGCTGCTCCACCCCTCATAACAGATTCCACATGGCGAGTCGAGGTGATGCCCACATGTCTGCTCCGTTATCTTTCGCAATCAATTCCCCTGACCGTGGGCGGCCAACTACCAGGTGGTTACAAACGTCGCCATCAGTCCGTTGCCTCCCCCGCCTATAAAAGGGGGACTCAGATACGTTATTCTTTAAGCTCTTTTGCCTTATCTCAAAACTCTGCTAAACTCTCCGTTCGAGCACTCCATTCTTGTTGAGGCAGAGAACTGACTTGAGCGTCGGAGGGTCTTGCCGGAGCAACCCCACCTCCGGTTTAGACTTCCCTTGCAGGTCCCGACGGCGACCGCGGCTTCCTCAACTCCAGCTTCTCCGGCGCAGACGGATTTTTGCACCAACAGGATTGGCGCTAGAGGAAGGGCGCCTGTGTCTTCGCAGCACCCTTGTTCTTGAAGGAGCGCTCAACGGAGCCGCCTCCGGCCATCTCTCCGTCATCTACTCCTAATCCTCCCCTGCGAGATCGACACCCGATGCCTCCACGCAGGGCATCCACCCGGCGGTCCACGGCCTCCGCGGCCAGATCTCAGGCTCCGGCCTACCCTCCCGTTTCTCAGCCAGCTCCTCCTCCCCCTCCGGTGACGGCGGTCGGCGCGGAGCAGTTTGACTTGCTGGCGCAGCAGGTCAAGGGCCTCGTCGAGGCCGTACAGGCGATGCAGCAGCAGCCACCGTAGGCGTCAGCGCATCCGGAAGGGGCATCTCCGGAATGCCAGAACCCGGCGGTGGGGCGGGCCACCTGGGCCAGCCGCCCCGTCCTTCCCGGGAAGGCGAATCCAAGGGTGGAGAGCCCTCAGTCGGACCACGACTCCACCCCTGGGAGATCCCTGCCCCCGTTCTGCCAAAGGACCCTCGAGACTCGAAGTCGAGAGGATTTTCTGGACCGGAGGCTCCAGGAGATGAACCGGCAGATCGAAGAACTCCGCCATGCGCCTCCCGCTTACGGTGAGGATATCTGCACTGACCCTCCCTTCTCCCAAATGATTATGCAGGAACCGATCCTGCCGAATTTCAAGCTCCCCCAGTTTGAAAGCTACGACGGGACGTCGGACCCAGTGGACCATCTGGAGGCCTTCCGAACGATGATGCTGCTTCATGGTGCTCCCGACGCCATCTTGTGCCGGGCTTTCCCGTCTACTTTGAAGGGAGCAGCGAGGAACTGGTACTCGGCTCTGAAGCCGGGTACCATATTCTCCTTCGACCAAATGAGCCACCAATTCGTGGCCCATTTTGTCAGCAGCCGACGTCCCCGGAAAGGCTCGGAGTCCCTCATCAACATCAAGCAGAGGGAAGGGGAGTCCATACGGGCCTACATCAACCGCTTCAACATCGCGGCGTTGGAGGTCCGAAACTTGGACCAGTCGGTTGCCATGGCCGCCCTGAAAGGTGGCCTTCAGAAGAATGACCTCTTGTACTCCCTGAAAAAGAAGTACCCCAGAGATTTTGCTGATCTGCTGGCTCGGGCTGAAGGATACGCCCGAGCGGAAGAGGCCTTCAAAATGAAGGATGAAGAGACTGCGAGGGAGCGTCAGGCGGGAGATTCTGGTAAGCTCGCAGTTGAGAAGAGGCCAAAGGAAGTCCGACCTCGCTCCCGATCTCCTCCTGGGCACAAGCGCGCCCATACTCCCCCCGGGCATGCAGGCAGAGGAGCCCGGACAACAGGTTTCGGTGGGGCTCCCCGCCAGGGAAGTTCCGCAACTATGCCTCCCTCAACGCCTCGAAGGCCCAGGTACTGATGGAGGTCAGGGAGCTGCTCCCTAGGCCGGAGAAGATGCGCACGCACCCCGGGAAGTGCAACCCCAACAAGTTCTGCCTCTACCACCGCGACCACGGCCACGATACCGAAGAGTGCATCCAGCTCCAGGATGAGATCGAGGAGCTCATCCGACGAGGTCGGCTCGACAGATTCATCCGTCACCGGCCTGAGGGTAGAGGAGACCAGCCAAGAGCCCTCCCACCGCCCGAACCACAAAAAAGGGAGGAGCAACCCGGGGACCGGCCTCCTATCGGGACCATCGACTTCATCGCCGGAGGGCCTCAAGGAAGAGCGGGAGAACTGTAAATGTATCACTTACTATTTCATTTTGAATCTACCTTTCTTTCTAGCTAACGCACCCCTCCTACTTAACGCGGATGTATTATGACTGGATACGACCCCTCCAAAAACAACGGCAATGTCAGGAACAGGAGGAAAACCTCGTCCTGGCATGAGCAAAGTCAAAGGCCCGGTTCTTTTAGACCGGATGGGGGGAGAGGCCTTACAACGCCCTAATGTGCCCCCACAGCCCTGTTAGGGATAGGAGGAGAACCTCGCCCTAACTTGAGCAAAGTCGAAGGCCCGGTTCTTTTAGACCGGATGGGGGGAGAGGCCTTACAATGCCCTAATGTGCCCCCACAGCCCTGTTAGGGACAGGAGGAGAACCTCACCCTAACTTGAGCAAAGTCGAAGGCCCGGTTCTTTTAGACCGGATGGGGGGAGAGGCCTTACAACGCCCTAATGTGCCCCCACAGCCCTGTTAGGGACAGGAGGAGAACCTCGCCCTAACTTGAGCAAAGTCGAAGGCCCGGTTCTTTTAGACCGGATGGGGGGAGAGGCCTTGCAATGCCCTAATGTACCCCCACAGCCCTGTCAGGAACAGGAGAAGAACCTCATCCCGACATGAGCAGAGTGGAAGGTCCGGACTCCCACGGGAGCCGGGTCCCCACGACAAAGGTAAGCATCGCCCGGACTCCTACGGGAGCCGGGTTCCGCCGCCAAGGTAAGCATCGCCCGGACTCCTACGGGAGCCGGGTTCCGCCGCCAAGGTAAACTCTACCCAGACTCCTACGGGAGCCGGGTTCCACCGCCCAAGAAAGACTTCACCCGGACTCCTACGGGAGCCAGGTTCCGCCGCCAAGGTAAACTCCACCCGGACTCCTACTGGAGCCGGGTTCCACCGCCCAAGAAAGACTTCACCCGGACTCCTACGGGAGCCGGGTTCCGCCGCCAAGGTAAACTCCACCCGGACTCCTACGGGAGCCGGGTTCCACCGCCCAGGGAAGCTTCACCCGGACTCCTACGGGAGCCAGGTTCCGCCGCCAAGGTAAACTTCACCCGGACTCCTACGGGAGCCGGGTTCCACCGCCCAGGGAAGCTTCACCCGGACTCCTATGGGAGCCGGGTTCCGCCGCCAAGGTAAACTTCACCCGGACTTCTAAGGGAGCCGGGTTCCGCCGCCAGAGAAGCTTCGCCCGCACTCCTACGGAAGCCGGGTTCCGCCGCCAGGAAAGCTTCTCCCGGGCTCCTACGGGAGCCGGGCCCCGCCGCCAAGAAAGTCGGGCTCCATCCGCTACTTCGCCAACAAGGGTTAAGAATGGTGGCAAGGCTTGGCCACATGACGAGATCGGATGGAAGGGAAGAGCCCCTTCCCACGACGACCTCTAAGCCAAACAGGAGAAAGGGTCAACGAACGACAATATTGGTGCTACGCGCGGACAAGGTAACACAAAATGCTTTTTCCTCATTTTCGATATATGTACTACAGGGCCAGGATGGCCAGTGAAAGAGGGACAAAACGACAAGAAAAAAAAAAAGAGGGGTGTCTACAAAAGAACTCTAAGGAGGTCCTGCTCCCTCTAACCTAGGGTGATCACCTCCATCCCTCGACCAGGACTGCCTCAGGCTCTCCACCGTTTCCTCTAGTTCTTCCTTCTTTTGCAGCATATCCTGGAGTGCCTGACGAAGTCGCCGGCTCTCAGCCTCTGCTTCCCGATGCCACTTCCGCAAAACTTCGGACTCTGCCTCTGCGTCCGCGACGGCCTTCCGCTCAAGCCCCAGTTGGATTTTTACTTGTTGAAGCTCAGCTGTCTTCTCCCCAAGGGAGACAGAAATCCCTTCGACAGTGCCTCTCAGGGCTTGGAGCTCTTCGTTATCTTGGACGTTAGCAAGCTGCACCCTAGTAACCAACTGCCCCTGGAGATGAATCACCTCGTCCGCCGATCGACGGAATCTCCCCTTGTACTCTTCTACCTGTCGGTGCCAGCTGGCCCGCTGCACGTCATGGCTCACCTCAGCATCTTGAAGCTGCCTCTGAAGGTCGGAAACTTTTTGTGACCATATCTGCTCATCCCGCGCTGTGAGCCGGGATGAGTTCCCCTCCAGTTGGTCGATCCTCCTCTTTGCAGCTGACAGCTCCACCTTAAGGGCGCTGATCCTGGCTTCTTGAGCCCAAGTTTGGTCGCTGGCGCTCTTCGTGCATTCTTCGAGCTCCTTCACGAAGTTCGCCTTCCTCCGGCTGTAGTCCATGATTGCCTTCACTTGGAGACTCCTGAAGTGGGCGGCCTCAGAGGCAGCCTCGGAATAGCATTTTTTCGATTTGCGGAGCTCGTCCTCCGACTTTTTCAACCTCTTCATCAGGCGGAGGACCTCCCTTTTTAGCCGTTGGATAGTTGACTTCAGCGGGACCCCTAGGGGCAAGGGGACTGCTTCGGCGGGACACTGCCATCGGAAGAAGCAAACGTTAAAGACCAGCTTATTACAAGAAGAAAGGCAGAAAAGAAGGAGCAGGGGGAAGGAAAGGCCATCCACAATAAGAAATTTAACTTTATTGATTAATTTTGAAGACAAGAAAAGGAAAGATGTATACTTGCTGGATCCTGAGGGCTCAGGCCGATGTTGAAGAGAAGCGGCTCCCTCAGTAGGTTTGGAAGGGAAGGAGCGGGGTAACTCAGGAGCTTCTGGATGGCCTGAAGGTCGTCCTCTCCCAGGCTGGGAGCCCGACGGACGGAATCCCTCAGAGACCCCCAAAGGGGCAGGCCCAATTCTAGGGTCGGACAGTAAATGAAGAGAAATTTCCCCTTTCAGTTGTGAATCGAAGAAGGGACGCCCTTCAGCAACCCCTTCTTACCGAACTGGGGGGAGAAGTACCACCAGTCCTTCGCTGAAGGATGGCGTTTAAAGGTGTAGAAATGTCTGAACAGGGAGAGGGAAGGTTGGACCTCGGCTATATGACAGAGGGAGAGAAACCCTATCAAAAACCTAAAGGAATTTGGGGCGACAGAGGTGAGAGAAATATCTAAGAAACGAAAGAAGGCGGCAACAAAAGCAGGAAGAGGAAGCCGGAGTCCGGCACGGAATGCCTCCTGGTACAAACAAAAGCGACCAGGAGGGGGAGCGCTGGCCCGGTCAGAGGGGCCAGGAAGCTCCAGGTCGTACTCTGAAGGGACCCCGTACCAAGCCCTTATCAGAAGAAGTTCGTCCGGAGTCGACGAACATGGAATGGCGCCCGGTGCGAAAACCGGGCGAGACCCTGCCCCGAACGCGGGTTCGTCCGCAGAGACAGGGGCCTGGGGGTTGGAAGCAGAAGAACTCCCAGAACTTACGGGGGCAGAAGAATCGGAAGACATTTTTCTTTGGGGGAGAACCTAAAGGACCCTAGAAAAGCAAGCCGAGAAGGGAGGGAGACGCCGGAGGTCAACTCAGGAGAAGACACAAAAGAAGTGGAAGGAGGAGAGGACCCTAGGCGGTAAGAAGGAGAAGGCGGGCACTAACCTATCTTGCTCTGGGGGCCTGGGGAGCGAGAAACGGAAGGCGCCTACGGCTCGAGAGGGCGTTCGCTAGAGCAGACTCTCGGGGAGATGACAGACGCCAGCAAGAAATCAGAAGCGGAGTGGGGGGCCTGAAGGGGGGAGGACGGGTTTAAATAGACCCTGGGATCCGGCGCCATAATGATCTCGAATCCCCCCGGGCCAGTCTGCATCCGACACGTGTCCCACTCCCCGTGGCAGACGGCTGAAGGCGGCTGGCGGTTGGCAGGGTCATAATTGTGCCGTACCTAGGCCAGCGTACCTGCGGGGTCTTCGAAGCATCCCATCGTACCGCCCCAATTCGAAAAGACTCCGGCACGCGCTCATTTAATGCCAAAATATCTAGGAGCGGTGGGGCGTGGGATTCGTGTTGGAAAATGTGTCCCAAAAAGCCAATCGTCAAGCTGTTGACGGTTGAGCAACCAAGTATTGTAATTGATTTGTTAATAAATAAAATATATTTGGCATTTTCATCATAAGCTTTCATCTTCTAATGAACTCCGTTGTTATGATGAAGTCCTTAGGACTATTTAAGTTTGATAAAGAGAGGATTTATCGATTAGTCCTTAAAACTGTTCACGACCAAATGATAGGCTGTTAATAAGGACGACAGCTTCTATCAAGCATAGGTCGCTGTAGGCCATAAGGGTTGGTTGTCCTCTTAACCAAGGAGTGTGGAGACACTGGTATGGCATACAGGTGAGATGTAAGGGTACATCGTCATTGAACGTGACCAACTCCAGAGCATTCTGCTGTCGAGAATGTCTCTGATGGGATATAGGTATAAGTGTCCCTTAGACTTGAGATCGCCTCAGTGACTTGCAAGCAACTCACTGTGCTTTGGTACTGGACTAACTGAATTTTTAATTCAGGGATGGAAGGCTTCTGGGCACAGTCAAGTACTTGCGAAGTCAGAGTGTGATCGAGATGGGATTGACCACTCCAAGAGTTGGAGAAGAATGAGTCGCTGTATTTCAATTTAGCAAAACCTTGGCCAGGGTAATCCATCAGATGGATTTGATATTTTGAAATACAATGTGGACAACCTGATCAGAGTTGACAGTTGAGCTCTGGGGTGTCCTATGATCATTTTGGTCAAGGGGATGAATTATATGAAAACTATATCCGCATGGGTTCTAAGGATGTTGTTCTACACATTCGACCTATCCGGACATCGGGTACCATTGCTAGATGGTCACTTCGATTGGTATAGAAATTTGTTTCTATGCTACCGGCTTAGGTTCGGACCTATGAGGTCACACACATTAGAGTTCATGATCCGATCGGATGGTTGATCAACGATTGAGAATCGTTCTAGGGTTAAATGATCAATACGATTGACATTTAACCCAGTGCAAGTGTTGTAGGAGGATCGATTAGTAATTCGATTACTAATTGGCTTAATTTGATTAAGTCAATGGGCTGAGATTAAGTCTAATTAAATATGATTTAATTAGATTTAGTTTGGGCTTGATTGGATCAAGTCCAATTGGTTTATTGGATAAGCCAAGTGCAAGGAAAAACTAGTCCTAGTTCAACTAGGACTTGGGTCAATCTAATTTCTAATTTGATTAAAAAATTAAATCAGATTTAAATATAATTTAATCTGATTAAATTAGGTTCTTAATTGGGTTAAGACCTATTTTAATTAGGTTGATCTAATTTTGATTTGATTTGGTTTGGGAAACCAAATTAAAACAAGTTATGAGACAGAATCCTAGTAGGACTAGGATTCCACCTTGCGCCACATAAGCCTTCTCCACGCCCTCTCTCTTATTCAACGCCAATCTCTACTTATTTTGTGTGACAAAAGCCCTCTCCCAGATCTCTCCCACGTTCACAAAAGGTCTCCTCTCTTCTTTCTTACATGGAAGGTGATTTGGATCAAATCTAAAAGGAATAAGTTTGGATTTCGAATTCTATGAGATAGAGTTTTAGAAATTCAAAACTCATTCAATTTTGCACCAAATTTATCCAAATTTTTTTTGGAATTTTCATGGCTTTTAGGGTTCATATTGTACACCCTTTTCTGGAAATCCATGCACGAAAATATGGAGGAGGTGCTCAAGAGTTGGGCGTTCCTTTACTTGCCATGTTTGGATAAGCCTTGACTAGGTGTTTGACCTAGACAAGGACTCTATCATATCTCTCTATATAAGACAAGTTTATTCGTGAAATTTTAAGGGGAGATAGATATTTGAGAGACCTTTCTTCCATCCAAAAATCAGAGGGAAATACCTTTGGGTCGTGGAGATATAAAAGATGCAAGTTTGGGCATTTAGAAAAAAAAAAACGTGAAGAAGAAGAGGGTCTTCTTCTAGGGTTTTTATTTTCATATCTTTCCTCCTTCCATCTTGAGTTTTCTGAGAGCGTCTCAGATCTGAAACTCCTCCTTCTACTTTCTATCTTTGGAAGAGTCCAAATCAAAAAGAAGGAGGCACCTGATCAACCATCAAAGAAGGATCAGCGCAGTACTAGCATACTGTGCTGATTTCCTGAAGTAGGACTTCTGATCGAGATTCGTGGGCTCGTGTGGACGACTCCTAGAGGCCGGACGCATGTGCGGCTTGCAACATCATCCTTAAGCTCGGATCAGCGAGGTTAGAGCATCTAACTTGCAAGGTAATAGATCTGATCTATTATTTAATACATACATTAGATGTAGCTAGTATAGAAACATGTTGATATGATCAACATGTAGTTCATACTATATTTATATATATTTTAATTTTTGATTTAATGCTATGTAATAATCATGTAATAGGATCTTAGATCTAGGGATCTTCTGATCTTAGAAAATAAATTTTGATTTATTTTAGTCTTCCGCTGTATGATCTTGAAAAAGTTTCAAGATATAACCCTGAAACCCTAGATCTGGTTCCTTCAATTGGTATCAGAGCCTAGGTTCTTTATTACATGATTATTTATACATGCTTAGATTATTTTTTAGATTAGATCTAATTTATAATCTGATTATTAAATCTGAAATAAAATCTCTTTGTTAATAATTTTTGTGCAAAGAAATTGTTTAAAGTTGAAATTGTTTCAATTACATGAACCTGTTTAGATTAGATCTAAAGTAGTTTCATGTTTATTTCACTTGCATCTTGATTCGGAATCAAACATGCAATATGGTTAATAGAATCATATTGTAAAATTGTTTTACAAATATGAAAATGATTTTTTGAAAAGCCAAACCCAACCCTCAGCCCAAAACTTAATTAAGAATTAAGAAGTTGTTTGATTAGGTTCTAGGATTGTGAATTGAAGAACCTAAGACACAAATCATAACACATTGGGTTAATGGGTTAGTGGAAATTAGGTCCATTAATTGGGTTAGACCTATGGTTAGATTAAAGATGGACTTAATTAGAGAATTGACTAAATCTAATCAATTGTTGTCTTAGATTAGGTCAAGGATTCTCTAGATCAATTACAATAGTTGTAGTTGGTCAAGTCCATGTCTTTAACGAGAACCAAATGGACTTGATTCTTGGCTAAGCGGTCTAGCACGAACTGTTAGGTTGATCTAATCGAAACTAATTAAACCAGTTGGTGTCTAAGGTAAATCAGACCGGTGGTTTTTAATTGGGAGCCCGCTTACCTGGCCATTCATGATGGTGTCTAAGGCAAGCTTTGGCAGACCTTCCCACTGATCGAACTTACCTGGCCTCTTGGTGAAATTATGTTTTGATCGGATCACTTGACTATTCGAGCTGACCCATGTCAGCTAGGTAAATCAGTGTGACTGATTTAGGTGCTCCTAGACCAGCCCTGGTCTCCCTTAAGCTGACTTGGTGAAGCCAGTGGGAGGATCATGATAAGCTGGTTCATCTGACCTCATCCTCTATATTATTTAAATCCTCTAAAATTATTAGGTCCTTAAAATGATAAAGTTATGGAGATAACTGAGTCATAGCCTCCCATTAAGGTGTTTGATAATGAGTCCATGAACTCAATAATCATTGCAGACCCAAAGGCCTGGTGCTTGTTGACTAATAGAATTATCACTCATCATATGATGACTTGGAAGTATCTCTCTGATGGTGGTTAGGTGAGCCAACCAAAGTTGGGCTTAATCATTCGTTGGTTAGATACACCAAGTATGATCATGTTAATGGTTGGACCTAACTGGATCCTTACAGTGGAGGCCAAAGCCTACTGATTAGGTTTCTGGGGCAAAATTAAAATTACTAGAAATTGTTTAGAGAAATAATTGGTTATGAACCTACCCTTAGATGTACATGGGTTGGCCAACCAAAGTTGGGCTTGTGTGCAGTCTAAGTGGATTCTAGTACCCGCTAAGGAATTAGGGTAATTCCTCGAATTGGAGGTAGAGGCTACCAATTCGAATAAAATAGTGGGAGAAACCTTTTGATTAAAGTCCAAATCTTTAGGTTTAATGAATCAATTACTAATTAGGTTATGGTTCTCTTTTGTGCAAATATGGCCACTTCCCTATCGCTCCGATCATTATTGGACAATGATAAGTTGGTGGGACCCAACTTCGGTAGCTGGTACCGAAAGTTGAAGATAGTCCTGAAGCATGAACGGATCCTATATGTGATATTAGATCCTGCACCTGAGGAGCCAGCTGTCAATGCATGTGGAACAGTCAGAGACACTTACCAGAAGTGGCTTAGTGATCGGACCACGATGCGCTGTATCATGCTGGCTGCTATCATGAGTGATGAGTTCAGTCACAGATTCGAGACGGCTCAGCCAAAGGACATGCTTCAAGTGTTGGAGGATACCTTTGGCACACCCGATGATGTAGAGAGGCACAAGACTAGTTGTGCCATCTTCAACGCCAAAATACGGGATGGAGTCTCTATCACTGATCATGTATTGTACATGATCGAGCTGATGGAACGATTGAGCAAGCTCGGCTTTCCCTTGCATGAGCAGCTTGGGAAAGATGCAATACTGAACTCGCTGCCCAAGTCTTGTCTCCCATTCCTCACTCATTATAGAATGACAAAGCCTGAAGTAAACTACCATGGGTTAATGGGGTTGCTTCAGAACTTTGAAAAGGATCACCAACTCCTCAAGGAGTCGGTGAACTCAGTGAACTCAGTGGGAGGTTCATCTTCTGGTTCTCGACCCTTTGAGAAAGGAAAGAAGAACAAGAAGAAGAAAGTCAAGAAGGTGCAAGTTCAGGCTGGGACATCTGTGCAGAGCCAGATCAAAAAGATCAAGCCTGATAAGAGTCTATTCTACTGGCAAGCACCCTAGATTAGATAGTGTGTCAAATATCTACTTATGGCATTGGAGGCTAGGTCATATAAATAAGAACAGAATAAACAGGTTGACTCAAGAGGGAATCCTCAAAGTCAGTGATTGTGAATCACTTCCAACCTGTGAGTTCTGTCTTCTTGGTAAAATGACCAAGTCACCTTTTACTGAAAAAGGTGAGAGAGCTACTGAGCTCTTGGGCCTAGTACATACTGATGTATGTGGGCCCATGAGCACCAGTGCTAGAGGTGGATATTTCTACTTCATAGCTTTCACGGATGACCGATCACCTATATGGATATGTCTATCTGATGAAACATAAGTCGGATTCATTTGAAATGTTCAAACGATTCTGAAGTGAAGTAGAAAAATAATCTGGAAAGAGTATTAAAACTCTTCGATCTGATCGAGGAGGAGAATACCTTTCTAGTGAGTTTCTCACATATCTAAGAGAGAATGAGATTCTCTCCCAATGGACTCCTCCAGGAACACCACAGCATAATGGTGTGTTTGAAAGGAGGAATCGGACTCTGTTAGACATGGTCCGATCCATGATGGATTTTTTGCTAGCTTGCTGATATCCTTCTGGGGATATGTACTCAAATCGGCCTGTTATCTGTTAAATAGGATTCCAAGTAAGTCTGTAATTAAGACTCCATATGAGATATGGACGGGACGTAAGCCAGCACTTTCACACCTTAGGGTCTGGGGGTGCCCGGCCTATGTCAAACGATTAGTCACAGACAAACTTGGACCTAGGTCTGACAAATGCTCATTCATAGGGTACCCCAAAGAGACAAAAAGATATTTTTTCTACCATGCTGATGAACAAAAGGTGTTCGTCAGCCTTAAGGCAATCTTTTTAGAAAAGGAGTTCCTTGGTGAAGGAACCGTTGCCTCTAAGGTTGAACTTGATGAAGTTCAACAGGTAGAAGGACCGACACCAATAGCTGAACCTGAGTCGGATATGATTAGATCAGATCCGGAGCCCAATATACCTGCACCATTAAGGCGATCCGGTAGAGTACCGCGTCAGCCGGACAGATACTACGGTTTCTTGGTCCGGGATGGTGATCCCATCGAACTTGATGAGAATAATGAGGATCCGATCACCTATATGGATGCTATGCAGAGACCTGATTCCGAGAAATGGCTTGAAGCCATGAAATCCGAAATGGAGTCCATGAAGGTCAACGATGTATGGACATTGGTTGACCCACCTGAAGGGGTTAAACCCATTGGGTGTAAATGGGTCTTCAAAAGGAAGAGGGGCGCAGACGGAAAGGTGGAGACCTATAAAGCCTGTCTGGTTGCCAAGGGGTATCGTCAACGTTATGGTATTGACTATGACGAGATATTTTCCCTTATGGCAATGCTCAAATCTATTCGGATAATGCTTGCAATAGCTGCCCATCTGGATTATGAGATCTGATAGATGGATGTAAAGACAGCTTTCCTGAATGGAGAGCTGACTGAAGAGGTGTATATGATACAACCTGAAGGGTTTACATCCACAGATGAGTCCAAGGTGTGCAAGCTTCAGAGATCCATTTATGGATTGAAGCAAGCTTCTCGGAGTTGGAACATGCGTTTTGATAAGGTGATCAAAACGTATGGCTTCATTAAGAATGGAGAAGAGCCCTGCATCTATAAATGGGCAAATGGTCCAGTTGTGGTATTCCTTATCTTGTACGTGGATGACATTCTCTTAATCGGGAATGACATCCCCGCACTACAGGGAATAAAAGTTTGGTTGTCATCACAGTTCTCCATGAAGGACTTGGGTGAAGCATCCTACATCCTAGGGATGAAGATCTATAGGGATAGATCTAAAAGGATGCTTGGGTTATCCCAGTCCATGTACATAGACACTGTGCTGAAGAGGTTCAGCATGGAGAATTCCAAGAAGGGCTATCTACCGATAGGCCAAGGAATTTCTCTCTCTAAGAAGGATTGTCCGACAACTCCTGAAGAGAGAGCGTATGAGTAGAGTCCCATATGCTTCAGTCGTGGGATCTATCATGTATGCCATGATATGTACAAGGCCAGATGTGGCATACTCACTAGGAGTAGTGAGTAGATACCAATCTGATCCTGGAGAAAACCACTGAAAAGTGGTTAAAGCCATCCTTAAGTATTTGAGAAATACTAAGGACCAATGGTTGGTTTATGGCGAGTCAGATCTGAAACTTGTGGGGTTCACAGACTCCAGCTTTCAATCTGACCATGATGATAGCAGGAGTGTGTCGGGTTATATCTTTACTCTGAATGGTGGAGCCATCTGCTGGAAGAGTTCCAAGCAGCATACTGTGGCGGACTCTGTTTGTGAAGCGGAGTACATCGCAGCATCGGATGCCGCGAAGGAAGCTGTGTGGCTGAGGAAATTCATCAATGAGCTTGGAGTAGCATCCTCCTTCGATGGTCCAGTCCTGCTCTACTGCGACAGCACTGGTACCATAGCTCAGGTGAAGGAACCCAAAGCACATCAGTGGATGAAGCACATCTTGCACCGCTTCCACCTGGTCCGAGAGATCGTGGATCGAGGTGACGTCGACCTTCAGAAGATCGACTGAAAGGAGAACCTAGCCGACCCCTTCACTAAAGCCCTGGCAATAAAGGAGTTCGACAACCACAAGTCGAAGATGGGTATTAGATACTGTGCCGAGTGGCTTTAGGACAAGTGGGAGTTGTTGGAAAATGTGTCCCAAAAAGCCAATCGTCAAGCTGTTGACGGTTGAGCAACCAAGTATTGTAATTGATTTGTTAATAAATAAAATATATTTGGCATTTTCATCATAAGCTTTCATCTTCTAATGAACTCCGTTGTTATGATGAAGTCCTTAGGACTATTTAAGTTCGATAAAGAGAGGATTTATCGATTAGTCCTTAAAACTGTTCACGACCAAATGATAGGCTGTTAATAAGGACGACAGCTTCTATCAAGCATAGGTCGCTGTAGGCCATATGGGTTGGTTGTCCTCTTAACCAAGGAGTGTGGAGACACTGGTATGGCATACAGGTGAGATGTAAGGGTACATCGTCATTGAACGTGACCAACTCCAGAGTATTCTGCTGTCGAGAATATCTCTGATGGGATATAGGTATAAGTGTCCCTTAGACTTGAGATCGCCTCAGTGACTTGCAAGCAACTCACTGTGCTTTGGTACTGGACTAACTGAATTTTTAATTCAGGGACGGAAGGCTTCTGGGCACAGTCAAGTACTTGCGAAGTCAGAGTGTGATCGAGATGGGATTGACCACTCCAAGAGTTGGAGAAGAATGAGTCGCTGTATTTCAATTTAGCAAAACCTTGGCCAGGGTAATCCATCAGATGGATTTGATATTTTGAAATACAATGTGGACAACCTGATCAGAGTTGACAGTTGAGCTCTGGGGTGTCCTATGATCATTTTTGTCAAGGGGATGAATTATATGAAAACTATATCCGCATGGGTTCTAAGGATGTTGTTCTACACATTCGACCTATCCGGACATCGGGTACCATTGCTAGATGGTCACTTCGATTGGTATAGAAATTTGTTTCTATGCTACCGGCTTAGGTTCGGACCTATGAGGTCACACACATTAGAGTTCATGATCCGATCGGATGGTTGATCAACGATTGAGAATCGTTCTAGGGTTAAATGATCAATACGATTGACATTTAACCCAGTGCAAGTGTTGTAGGAGGATCGATTAGTAATTCGATTACTAATTGGCTTAATTTGATTAAGCCAATGGGCTGAGATTAAGTCTAATTAAATATGATTTAATTAGATTTAGTTTGGGCTTGATTGGATCAAGTCCAATTGATTTATTGGATAAGCCAAGTGCAAGGAAAAACTAGTCCTAGTTCAACTAGGACTTGGGTCAATCTAATTTCTAATTTGATTAGAAAATTAAATCAGATTTAAATATAATTTAATCTGATTAAATTAGGTTCTTAATTGGGTTAAGACCTATTTTAATTGGGTTGATCTAATTTTGATTTGATTTGGTTTGGGAAACCAAATTAAAACAAGTTATGAGACAGAATCCTAGTAGGACTAGGATTCCACCTTGCACCACATAAGCCTTCTCCACGCCCTCTCTCTTATTCAACGCCAATCTCCACTTATTTTGTGTGACAAAAGCCCTCTCCCAGATCTCTCCCACGTTCACAAAAGGTCTCCTCTCTTCTTTCTTACATGGAAGGTGATTTGGATCAAATCTAAAAGGAATAAGTTTGGATTTCGAATTCTATGAGATAGAATTTTAGAAATCCAAAACTCTTTCAATTTTGCACCGAATTTATCCAAATTTTTTTTGGAATTTTCGTGAATTTTAGGGTTCATATTGTACACCCTTTTCTGGTAATCTATGCATGAAAATATGGAGGAGGTGCTCAAGAGTTGGGCGTCCCTTTACTTGCCATGTTTGGATAAGCCTTGACTAGGTGTTTGACCTAGACAAGGACTCTATCATATCTCTCTATATAAGATGAGTTTATTTGTAAAATTTTAAGGAGAGATAGATATTTGAGAGACCTTTCTTCCATCCAAAAATCAGAGGGAAATACCTTTGGGTCGTGGAGATATAAAAGATGCAAGTTTGGGCGTTTAGAAAAAAAAAAACGTGAAGAAGAAGAGGGTCTTCTTCTAGGGTTTTTATTTTCATATCTTTCCTCCTTCCATCTTGAGTTTCCTGAGAGCATCTCAGATCTGAAACTCCTCCTTCTACTTTCCATCTTTGGAAGAGTCCAAATCAAAAAGAAGGAGGCACCTGATCAACCATCAAAGAAGGATCAGCGCAGTACTAGCATACTGTGCTGATTTCCTGAAGTAGGACTTCTGATCGAGATTCGTGGGCTCGTGTGGACGACTCCTAGAGGCCGGACGCATGTGCGGCTTGCAACATCATCCTTAAGCTCGGATCAGCGAGGTTAGAGCGTCTAACTTGCAAGGTAATAGATCTGATCTATTATTTAATACATACATTAGATGTAGCTAGTATAGAAACATGTTGATATGATCAACATGTAGTTCATACTATATTTATATATATTTTAATTTTTGATTTAATGCTATGTAATAATCATGTAATAAGATCTTAGATCTAGGGATCTTCTGATCTTAGAAAATAAATTTTGATTTATTTTAGTCTTCCGCTGTATGATCTTGAAAAAGTTTCAAGATATAACCCTGAAACCCTAGATCTGGTTCCTTCAATTCGAAGGGACGGTTCTGGCTGTACTTCTATGTACTTCCTTCGTTTGAAATTTAAAACTCGGATGTAGGGGGACTGGTGTTGGGTATAAAATACCCACAGCCGGAACCCACGGCGGAACCACCATCAGCAAGTGCAGCTCCGCCCGGACTCCTACGGGAGCCGGGCTCCACCGCCATCGGCAAGTGCAGCTCCGCCCGGACTCCTAAGGGAGCCGGGCTCCACCGCCATCAGCAAGTGCAGCTCCGCCCGGACTCCTACGAAAGCCGGGCTCCACCGCCATCGGCAAGTGCAGCTCCGCCCGGACTCCTACGGGAGCCGGGCTCCACCGCCATCAGCAAGTGCAGCTCCGCCCGGACTCCTACGGGAGCCGGGCTCCACCACCATCGGCAAGTGCAGCTCCGCCCGGACTCCTATGGGAGCCGGGCTCCACCGCCATCGGCAAGTGCAGCTCCACCCGGACTCCTACGGGAGACGGGCTCCACCGCCATCGGCAAGTGCAGCTCCGCCCGGACTCCTACGGGAGCCGGGCTCCACCGCCATCAGCAAGCGCAGCTCCGCCCGGACTCCTACGGGAGCCAGACTTCGCCGACGACATCAACGCAGCTCCGTCCGGACTCCTACGGGAGCCGGACTCCGCCGTCGACATCAGAACAGCTCCACCCGGACTCCCACGGGAGCCGGGCTCCGCTCTCAATATCAACTGCTGGTAAGCTCAATCCGGACTCCTATCAGAGCTGGACTTGACCCTTAACTTTGTTTGCAGCGCAGCTCCGCCCGGACTCTTACGAGAGCCGGGCTCCACCACCGACAGCAGTTGCAGCTCCGCCCGGACTCCTACGGGAGCCGGACTCCGCCGTCGACATCAGAGCAGCTCCGCCCGGACTCCTACGAAAGCCGGGCTCTGCCCACGACCCCTACCGCCAGGAGGACCTCACCCGCACCTCAACAGAAATCGGGCTCCGACCGTTACCGAGCTTCAATCGACAGATCCACACCCCCTGACAGGCCCTCAAAACAACCATGACCCTGCTCCACTTCCTGTGGCGGACTCCGTGCAGCACCATCATTCCCTGACAAGCCGCTGTAACCATAGCCGCCCTGCTCCACTTCCTGCGGCGGACACCGCACAGCTCCGCTATCCCCAGGCAGGCCACAGCGACAGCCACGAACCTGCTCCACCTCCTGCGACGGATATCATGCGATTCTCCTGTCCGCTGACAACGGACGCTGCTCCACCCCTCATAACTGATTCCACGTGGCGAGTCGAGGTGATGCCCACATGTCTGCTCCGTTATCTTTCGCAATCAATTCCCCTGACCGTGGGCGGCCCACTACCAGGCGGTTACAAACGTCGCCATCAGTCCGTTGCCTCCCCTGCCTATAAAAGGGGGACTCAGATACGTTATTCTTTAAGCTCTTTTGCCTTATCTCAAAACTCTGCTAAACTCTCCGTTCGAGCACTCCATTCTTGTTGAGGCAGAGAACTGACTTGAGCGTCGGAGGGTCTTGCCGGAGCAACCCCACCTCCGGTTTAGACTTCCCTTGCAGTTCCCGGCGGCGACCGCGGCTTCCTCAACTCCAGCTTCT
>NC_025997.2:94837469-95078323 GCF_000442705.2 Elaeis guineensis | reverse complement strand
CCGGCGCAGGCAGATTTTTGCACCAACAGGGATAAATTATACGGTAACCATACGCCAATAGATTCTTTAATGTTGCTTCGCCATCATTCGACCTATCCGAATGTCAGATCACCATTGCTAGATGGTTACATCGATTGGTTTAAAAATTTATTTCTATGCTACTAACTTAGATTCAAACCTATAAGGTCACACTTAAAAGAAGTTTCTGACTGATCATGTGGCTGATCAATGATTGAGAATCATTCAAGGGCTTAATCGTCAATTCGATTGATAATTAACTTTATGCAAAAGTTATAATAAATTTATTCACCAAGTATTAGTAAATTAATAAAAAAATAATTAATAATTAGATTATTAATTAACTCAATTTAATTGAGCAAAGAAGATTAAATAAAATCTAATTGAATTAGATTCAATTAGATTTGACCTTATTAGGTTATAAGATGACTTAATCGCTAAGAAAGAATTATCCTTGATTTGATCAGGACTTTAGTTCAATCAATTTTTAATTTGATTAAAATTTGATTAAAAATTTATGAGTCTAATTATATTAGATTTTATATATTTTATTTGGGCTAAACCAAATGTGATTTTGTTTGAATTCAAATAAGGAAACTTAGAGTCCATATAGAATTGGACTCTTGCTCCCCATGCGCCTCCCACTTTGATGCCATCTTCTCCATGCTGAAATAGTTTTTGCATGAGATTTTTTCATGCCAAAGAGTTCTTTCTCTTCTCTATCTCATATCCAAATTTGGATGGGATCATGTTGGTGCAAAAATCCGCCTGCACCGGAGAAGCTGGAGTTGAGGAAGCCGCGGTCGCCGTCGGGACCTGCAAGGGAAGTCTAAATCGGAGGTGGGGTTGCTCCGGCAAGACCCTCCGATGCTCAAGTCAGTTCTCTGCCTCAACAAGAATGGAGTGCTCGAACGGAGAATTTAGCAGAGTTTTGAGATAAGGCAAAAGAGCTTAAGAAATAACGTATCTGAGTCCCCCCTTTTATAGGCGGGGAGGCAACGGACTGATGGCGACGTTTGTAACCGCCTGGTAGTGGGCCGCCCATGGTTAGGGGAATTGATTGCGAAAGATAAGGGAGCAGACACGTGGGTATCACCTCGACTTGCCACGTGGAATCCATTATGAGGGGTGGAGCAGCGTCCGTCGTCAGGAGAATCGCATGGTATCCGTCGCAGGAGGTGGGGCAGGTTCGTGGCCGTTACTGTGGCCTGCCAGGGGGATAATGGAGCTGTGCGGAGTCCGCCACAGGAAGTGGAGCAGGGCGGCTATGGCTGCTGCGGCTTGTCAGGGAATGATGATACTGCGTGGACTCCGCCACAGGAGGTGGAGCAGGGTCGCGGCCATTTTGAGGGCCTGTCAGGGGGCGTGGATCTGTTGATTGAAGCTTGGCAATGGTCGGAGCCGTCGTGAGCGGAGCCCTGCTCCCGTAGGAGTCCGGGCGGAGCTGTTCTGATGTCGGCGGTGGAATCCGGCTCCCGTAGGAGTCCGGGCGGAGCAGCGCTTGCTGATGGCGGTGAAGCCCGGCTCCCGTAGGAGTCCGGGCGGAGCAGCGCTTACCGATGGCGGTGGAGCCTGGCTCCCGTAGGAGTCCGGGCGGAGCTGCACTTGCTGATGTCGTCGGTGGAGTCCGGCTCCCGTAGGAGTCCGGGCGGAGCTGCGCTGCAAACAAAGTCAAGGGTGAAGTCCGGCTCTCGTAGGAGTCCGGACTGAGCTTACCAGCAATTGATATTGAGAGTGGAGCCCAGCTCCCGTAGGAGTCCGGGTGGAGCTGCACTTGCTGACGTCGTGAGCGGAGCCCGGCTCCCGTAGGAGTCCGGGCGGAGCTGTTCTGATGTCGGCGGTGGAGTCCGGCTCCCGCAGGAGTCCGGGCGGAGCTGCGCTGCAAACAAAGTCAAGGGTGAAGTCCGGCTCTCGTAGGAGTCCGGACTGAGCTTACCAGCAATTGATATTGAGAGTGGAGCCCGGCTCCCGTAGGAGTCCGGGCGGAGCTGTTTTGATGTTGGCGGTGGAGCCCGGCTCCCGTAGGAGTCCGGGCGGAGCTGCACTTGCTGACGTCGTGAGCGGAGCCCGGCTCCCGTAGGAGTCCGGGCGGAGCTGTTCTGATGTCGGCGGTGGAGTCCGGCTCCCGCAGGAGTCCGGGCGGAGCTGCGCTGCAAACAAAGTCAAGGGTGAAGTCCGGCTCTCGTAGGAGTCCGGACTGAGCTTACCAGCAATTGATATTGAGAGTGGAGCCTGGCTCCCGTAGGAGTCCGGGCGGAGCTGTTTTGATGTTGGCGGTGGAGCCCAGCTCCCGTAGGAGTCCGGGCGGAGCTGCACTTGCTGACGTCGTGAGCGGAGCCCGGCTTTCGTAGGAGTCCGGGCGGAGCTGTTCTGATGTCGGCGGTGGAGTCTGGCTCCCGTAGGAGTCCGGGCGGAGCTGTGCTGATGTCGGTGGAGCCCGGCTCCCGTAGGAGTCCGGGCGGAGCTGCGCTGATGGCGGTGGAGCCCGGCTCCCGTAGGAGTCCGGGCGGAGTTGCACTTGCTGATGTCGTCGGTGGAGCCCGACTCCCGTAGGAGTCCGGGCGGAGCTGCGCTGCAAACAAAGTCAAGGGTGAAGTCCGGCTCTCGTAGGAGTCCGGACTGAGCTTACCAGCAATTGATATTGAGAGCGGAGCCCGGCTCCCGTAGGAGTCCGGGCGGAGCTGTTTTGATGTCGGCGGCGGAGCCCGGCTCCCGTAGGAGTCCGGGCGGAGCTGTGCTGATGTCGTCGGTGGAGCCCGGCTCCCGTAGGAGTCCGGGCGGAGCTGCGCCTGCCGATGGCGGTTCCGTCGTGGGTTCCGACTGTGGGTATTTTATACCCAACACCAGTCCCCCTACATCCGAGTTTTGAATTTCAAACGAAGGAAGTACACAGAAGTACAGCCAGAACCGTCCCTTCGAATGCCGCACCCTGCCGCTCCCAGATATTTTGGCATTAAATGAGCGCGTGCCGGGGTCTTTTCGAATTGGGGCGGAACGAGGGGACGCTTCGAAGACCCCGCAGGTACGCTGGCCTAGGTACGATGCAATAATGGCCCTGCCAACCGCCAGCCGCCTTCAGCCATCTGCCACGGGGAGTGGGACACGTGCCGAGCGCGGACTGGCCTGGGGGGATTCGAGATCATTATGGCGCCGGATCCCAGGGTCTATTTAAACCCATCCTCCCCCCTTCAGGCATCCTACTCCATTTTTGATTTTCGCTGGCGTCTGTCATCTCCCCGAGAGTCTGCTCTCGCGAACGCCTTTTCGAGCCGTAGGCGCCTTCCGTCTCTCGCCCCCCGGGTCCTCAGAGCAAGATAGGTTAGTGCCCACCTTCTTTTCACCGCCTAGGGATCTTTCGTCTTTTCATTCTCTTCGTGCCTTCCTCCGGGTTGACCTTTGGCGTTTCGTTCCCCTCTCAATTTGCCTTTCTAGGGCCCTTTAGGTTTTTCCCCGAGAAAAATGTCTTCTGAATCTTCTGTCTCCGTAAGTTCTGGGAGTTCTTCTGCTTCGAACCCCCAGGCCCCCGTTTCTGCGGATGAACCCGCGCTCGGGGCGGGGCCTCGTCCGGTTTTCACGCCGGGCGCCATCTCGTGCTCGTCGACCCCGGACGAACTTCTCCTGATAAGGGCTCGATACGGGGTCCCTGCGGAGTATGACCTGGAGCTTCCTGGCCCCTCTGATAGGGCCAGCGCTCCCCCTCCCGGCCGCTTTTGCCTGTACCAGGAGGCCTTTCGTGCCGGGCTTCGACTTCCGCTCCCAAACTTCGTCGCCGCCTTCTTTCGCTTTTTAGATATTTCACTTGCTTCTGTTGCCCCGAATTCCTTTAGGTTTTTGATAGGGTTTCTCTCTCTCTGCCATATAGCCGAGGTCCAGCCATCCCTCTCTTTATTCAAACATTTCTACACCTTCAAACGCCATCCTTCAGCGAAGGACTGGTGGTACTTCTCCCCTCAGTTCGGCAAGAAGGGGTTGCTGAAGGGCGCCCCTTCTTCGATTCACAACTGGAAGGGGAAATTCCTCTTTGTCTACTGCCCGACCTTAGAACTAGGTCTGCCCCGTTGGGGGTCTCTGAGGGATTCCGTCCGCCGGGCTCCTGGCCTAGGAGAGGACGACCTTCAGGCCGCCCAGAAGCTCCTGAGTTATCCCGCTCCTTCCCTTCCAAACCTACTAAGGGAGCCGCTCCTCTTCAACATCGGCCTGAGCCCTCAAGATCCAGCAAGTATACATCTTTCCTTTCCTTGTCTTCTTCTTCCCTCTCTTCCTTTCTCTCTCCTTTTTCCTCTTTCCTCTTTCTTTTTTCTTTCTTCTCTTTTTTTTTTTTTTTTTTTTTTTTTTTTTTTTTGGACTGATTGGTGCTACTTTTTCCTTCTTCTTTTCTTCCCCCCCCCTTTTTTTTTTTTTTTTTTTTTTTTTTTTTTAGCAATGGACGCCGAAGCCACACGGATGCTCGCCAAGGCCATGAGAGCCCAGAAAAGGAAGGGCGCGACGACTTCCGGCTCGGCGAAGAGGGCCAGGGTGGAGGAGACGAGCCTGGCCGCGCCCGTCCAGGCGACCCCGGCGATCGACATTCCTTCGGATGCCGAGCCAGCGGCCCCCCGGGCTCCCCCAGGGAGCCCACCGATCGGGGTCCCAATTCCGAAAGTTCGCCCCGCGGAGGCGCCTGCCGCAGGGAGGAGGAGAAAATTGGTGGCCCGCAGGCCGAGCAGCCACCGAGCCGCTGCAGACGAGTCCGTCTGCTCCGAGGGGGGATCGGAGAATCCCTTCAACGACAAGGCTCTAATCCGTCGGCTGCTCGATGGTTGCATCCTGTCCGATGTCGTGGAGAGGATCGATCGCGCCGATCCCGAGCAGCGGGCTTGGGACACCTTGGGGTCCTTTCTTGAGGTAAGCGGATTTTTATTTGCACAGTTGCCTCGGTCTTTGTTGTAATTCTCCATCTGTCTTTGCAGATCGGGCACCAGCTCTTCGCCTATGTTGAGGCGTCGGGCCGTATGAGAAGGGATCTCCTCCGGGTGGAGGAGCGCTGCCAAGACGAGGTTGTTCGTCTTCAAGCGAAGACGGCCGAGGTGGCCGCCCTCCGGGAGGCCCTGGAGAGAGAGAGACAGGACTGGGAAGAGGAAAGACAAGCCCGGGAGGAGGAGAGACAAGCCCGGGAGGCGGAGAGACGGAGCCTGGAGGAGTCGGTGAGGAAGGCGGAGGCTGAGGTCGCCCAGCTGGCCGAGCAAACTCCGGTTCTGGTCTCGGAGGCCAGGACCCTTGCGGTGGAGGAGTTCAAGGCCTCCGCGGAGATGAGGGAGCTGAACGTCCAGTTCGGCCTGGAGGCATTTACCAAAGGGTTTGAGCTTTGCCGGGAGAAGGTGGCCAGCAGATATCCCGATCTTGGCCTCGAATTCTTGGAGGAGTCCGACGACGAGGCCGGCCCTTCGCCCGTCGCCACAGCAGTTGCACCCCCCGCGCCGAACTCTCCACCCCCCGCTCCCGAGGTCTGAGACCTCCGACCTTGTACCTTTCTTTTGTTATCATGCTTCCTTTTCATTTGTCTTCAAGATCAATTAATAAAGCCGAATTTCTTTTTGTGGATGATTTTTTCCTCCCTCTGCTCCTTCTTTCCGGCCTTTCTTCTTGTAACGAATCGGTCTTTGACGCTTGCCTCTTCTAATGGCAGCGCCCCGCCGAAGCACTCCCCTGCCCCTGGGGGTCCCACTGAAGTCGACTATCCAGCGGCTCAAAAAGGAGGTCCTCCACTTGACGAAGAAGTTGAAAAAGTCGGAGGGCGATCTCCGCCAGGCGAAAAAATGCTACTCCGAGGCCGCTGCCGAGGCTGCCCACTTCAGGAGTATCCAAGTGAGGGCGATCATGGACTACAGTCGGAGGAAGGCGAGCTTCACAAAAGAGCTTGAGGAATGTAAGAAGAGCGCCAGTGACCGAACTTGGGCTCAAGAAGCCAGGATCAGCGCCCTTAAGATGGAGCTTTCAGCTGCGCAGAGGAGGATCGGCCAGCTGGAAGGAAACTCATCCCGGCTCACAGCGCGGGATGAGCAGATATGGTCACAAAAAGTTTCCGACCTCCAGAAGCAGCTTCAAGATGCCGAGATGAGCCACGATGTGCAGCGGGCCAGCTGGCGCCGACAGGTAGAGGAGTACAAGGGGAGATTCCGTCGAGCGGCGGACGAGGTAGTCCGTCTCCAGAGGCAGTTGGTTACTAGGGCGCAGCTTGCTAACGCCCAAGATAACGAAGAGCTCCAAGCCCTGAGAGGCTCTATCGAAGGGATTTCTGTCTCCCTTGGGGAGAAGACAGCTGAGCTACAACAAGTAAAAATTCAACTAGGGCTTGAGCGGAAGGCCGTCGCGGACGCAGAGGCGGAGTCTGAAGTGTTGCGGAAGTGGCATCGGGAAGCGGAGGCTGAGAGCCGGCGACTTCGTCAGGCGCTCCAGGATATGCTGCAAAAGAAGGAAGAACTAGAGGAAATGGTGGAGACCCTGAGGCAGTCCTGGCCGGGGGATGGAGGTGATCACCCTGTGTTAGAGGGAGCAGGACCTCCTTAGAGTTCTTTAGTAGTCACCCCCTTTTCTTTTCTTGTCGTTTTGTCCCTCTTTTTCTGGCCATCCTGGCCCTGTAGCACATATATCGGAAATGAGAAAAAGGCATTTTGTGTTACCTTGTCCGCGCGTAGTACTAATATTGTCGTTCGTTGACCCTTTCTCGTTGTTTGGCCTGTTTGGCTTAGAGGTCGTCGCGGGAGAGGGCTCTTCCCTTCCATCCGATCTCGCCATGTGGCCGAGTCTCGCCACTATTTTTAACCCTTGCTGGCGAAATGGCGGATGGAGCCCGGCTTTCTTAGGAGCCCGGGCGAAGTCTTTCTTGGGGGCGGAACCCGGCTCCCGTAGGAGTCCGGGTGGAGTTTACCTTGACGGCGGAACCCGGCTCCCGTAGGAGTCCGGGTGGAGCTTTACCTTGGCGACGGAACCCGGCTCCCGTAGGAGTCCGGGTGAAGCTTTACCTTGGCGGCGGAACCCGGCTCCCGTAGGAGTCCGGGTGAAGCTTTACCTTGACGGCGGAACCCGGCTCCCGTAGGAGTCCGAGTGAAGCTTTCCTGGCGGCGGAACCCGGCTCCCGTAGGAGTCCGGGTGAAGCTTTACCTTGGCGGCGGAACCCGACTCCCGTAGGAGTCCAGGTGAAGCTTACCTTTGCGGTGGAACCCGGCTCCCGTAGGAGTTCGGGTCTTCCATTTTGCTTGAGCCGGTGGCGAGGTTCTCGTCATCAGCCTGGTTTGTGGGGGCGCATTAGGGCGCTGTAAGGCCTCTCCCCCCTCCGGTCTAAAAGAACCGGGCCTTCAACTTTGCTCATGTCAGGACGAGGTTCTCCTCCTGTTCTTGACATGGCTATGAGGGCACATTAGGGCGTTGCAAGGCCTCTCCCTCCATCTGGTCTAAAAGAACCGGGCCTTCGACTTTGCTCAAGTTAGGGCGAGGTTTTCCTCCTATCCCTAACAGGGCTGTGGGGGCACATTAGGGCGTTGTAAGGCCTCTCCCCCATCCGGTCTAAAAGAACCGAGCCTTTGACTTTTCTCAAGTTAGGGCGAGGTTCTCCTCCTGTCCCTAACAGGGCTGTGGGGGCACATTAGGGCGTTGTAAGGCCTCTCCCCCCATCCGGTCTAAAAGAACCGGGCCTTTGACTTTGCTCATGTCAGGACGAGGTTCTCCTCCTGTTCATTTACAGTTCTCCCGCTCCTCCTTGAGGCCCTCCGGCGATGGAGTCGATGGTCCCGATAGGAGGCCGGTCTCCGGGCTGCTCCTCCCTCTTCTGTGGTTCGGGCAGTGGGAGGGCTCTTGGCCGGTCTCCTCTACCCTCAGGCCTGCGGCGGATGAATCTGTCGAGCCGACCTCGCCGGATGAGCTCCTCGATCTCGTCCTGGAGCTAGATGCACTCTTCGGTGTCGTGGCCGTGGTCGCGGTGGTAGAGGCAGAACTTGTTGGGGTTGCGCTTCTCGGGGTGCGTGCGCATCCTCTCCGACCTAGGGATCAGCTCCCTGACCTCCATCAGTACCTGGGCCTTCGAGGCGTTGAGGGGGGCGTAGCTGCGGAACTTCCCTGGAGGGGAACCCCGCCGAAACCTGTTGTCCGGGCTTCTCTGCCTGCGTGCCCGGGGTGGAGTATGGGCGCGCTTGTGCCCAGGAGGGGATCGGGAGCGAGGCCGGGCTTCCCTTGGCCTCTTCTCAACTGCGGGCTTGCCAGAATCTCCCGCCTGGCGCTCCCTCGCAGTCTCTTCATCCTTCATTTTGAAGGCCTCTTCCGCTCGGGCGTATCCTTCAGCCCGAGCCAGTAGATCAGCAAAATCCCTGGGGTACTTCTTCTCCAGGGAGTACAAGAGATCATTCTTCTGAAGGCCACCTTTCAGGGCGGCCATGGCAACCGACTGGTCCAAGTTTCGGACCTCCAACGCCGCGATGTTGAAGCGGTTGATGTAAGCCCGTATGGACTCCCCTTCCCTCTGCTTGATGTTGATGAGGGACTCTGAACCTTTTCGGGGACGTCGGCTGCTGACAAAATGGGCCACAAATTGGTGGCTCATTTGGTCGAAGGAGAAGATGGTACCCGGCTTCAGTGTCGAGTACCAGTTTCTTGCCGCTCCCTTCAAAGTAGACGGGAAAGCCCGGCATAAGATGGCGTCGGGGGCACCATGAAGCAGCATCATTGTCCGGAAGGCCTCCAGGTGGTCCACCGGGTCCGACGTCCCGTCGTAGCTTTCAAACTGGGGGAGCTTGAAATTCGGCGGGATCGGTTCCTGCATAATCATTTGGGAGAAGGGAGGGTCAGTGCAGATATCCTCACCATAAGTGGGAGGCGCATGGCGGAGTTCTTCGATCCGCCGGTTCATCTCCTGGAGCCTCCGGTCCAGGAAATCCTCCCGACTTCGAGTCTCGAGGGTCCTTTGGCAGAACGGGGGCAGGGATCTCCCAGGGGTGGAGTCGTGGTCCGATTGAGGGCTCTCCACCCTTGGATGCGCCTTCTCGGGAAGGACGGGGCGGCTAGCCCAGGTGGCCCGCCCCACCGCCGGGTTCTGGCATTCCGGAGATGCCCCTTCCGGATGTGCTGACGCCTGCGGCGGCTGCTGCTGCATCGCTTGTACGGCCTCGACGAGGCCCTTGACCTGCTGCGCCAGCAAGTCAAACTGCTCCGCGCCGACCGCCATCGCCGGAGGGGGAGGAGGGGCTGGCTGAGACACGGGAGGGGAGGCCGGAGCCTGAGATCTTGCCGCGGAGGCTGTGGACCGCCGGGTGGACGCCCTGCGCGGAGGCATCGGGTGCCGGTCTCGCGGGGGAGGATTAGGAGCTGATGACGGAGAGATGGCCGGAGGTGGCTCCGTTGAGCGCTCCTTCAAGAACAAGGGTGCTGCGAAGACACAGCCCTTCCTCTAGCGCCAATCCTGTTGGTGCAAAAATCCGCCTGCGCCGGAGAAGCTGGAGTTGAGGAAGCCGCGGTCGCCATCGGGACCTGCAAGGGAAGTCTAAACCGGAGGTGGGGTTGCTCCGGCAAGACCCTCCGACGCTCAAGTCAGTTCTCTGCCTCAACAAGAATGGAGTGCTCGAACGGAGAATTTAGCAGAGTTTTGAGATAAGGCAAAAGAGCTTAAGAAATAACGTATCTGAGTCCCCCCTTTTATAGGCGGGGAGGCAACGGACTGATGGCGACGTTTGTAACCGCCTGGTAGTGGGCCGCCCATGGTCAGGGGAATTGATTGCGAAAGATAAGGGAGCAGACACGTGGGTATCACCTCGACTTGCCACGTGGAATCCGTTATGAGGGGTGGAGCAGCGTCCGTCGTCAGGAGAATCGCATGGTATCCGTCGCAGGAGGTGGGGCAGGTTCGTGGCCGTTACTGTGGCCTGCCAGGGGGATAATGGAGCTGTGCGGAGTCCGCCACAGGAAGTGGAGCAGGGCGGCTATGGCTGCTGCGGCTTGTCAGGGAATGATGATACTGCGTGGACTCCGCCACAGGAGGTGGAGCAGGGTCGCGGCCATTTTGAGGGCCTGTCAGGGGGCATGGATCTGTTGATTGAAGCTCGGCAATGGTCGGAGCCGTCGTGAGTGGAGCCCGGCTCCCGTAGGAGTCTGGGCGGAGCTGTTCTGATGTCGGCGGTGGAGTCCGGCTCTCGTAGGAGTCCGGGCGGAGCAGCGCTTGCTGATGGCGGTGGAGCCCGGCTCCCGTAGGAGTCCGGGTGGAGCAGCGCTTACCGATGGCGATGGAGCCCGGCTCCCGTAGGAGTCCGGGCAGAGCTGCACTTGCTGATGTCGTCGGTGGAGCCCGGCTCCCGTAGGAGTCCGGGCGGAGCTGCACTGCAAACAAAGTCAAGGGTGAAGTCTGGCTCTCGTAGGAGTCCGGACTGAGCTTACCAGCAATTGATATTGAGAGTGGAGCCCAGCTCCCGTAGGAGTCCGGGCGGAGCTGTTTTGATGTTGGCGGTGGAGCCCGGCTCCCGTAGGAGTCCGGGTGGAGCTGCACTTGCTGACGTCGTGAGCGGAGCCCGGCTCCCGTAGGAGTTCGGGCGGAGCTGTTCTGATGTCGGCGGTGGAGTCCAGCTCCCGCAGGAGTCCGGGCGGAGCTGCGCTGCAAACAAAGTCAAGGGTGAAGTCCGGCTCTCGTAGGAGTCCGGACTGAGCTTACCAGCAATTGATATTGAGAGTGGAGCCCGGCTCCCGTAGGAGTCCGGGCGGAGCTGTTTTGATGTTGGCGGTGGAGCCCGGCTCCCGTAGGAGTCCGGGCGGAGCTGCACTTGCTGACGTCGTGAGCGGAGCCCGGCTCCCGTAGGAGTCCGGGCGGAGCTGTTCTGATGTCGGCGGTGGAGTCCGGCTCCCGCAGGAGTTCGGGCGGAGCTGCGCTGCAAACAAAGTCAAGGGTGAAGTCCGGCTCTCATAGGAGTCCGGACTGAGCTTACCAGCAATTGATATTGAGAGTGGAGCCCGGCTCCCGTAGGAGTCCGGGCGGAGCTGTTTTGATGTTGGCGGTGGAGTCCGGCTCCCGTAGGAGTCCGGGCGGAGCTGCACTTGCTGACGTCGTGAGCGGAGCCCGACTCCCGTAGGAGTCCGGGCGGAGCTGTTCTGATGTCGGCGGTGGAGTCCGGCTCCCGCAGGAGTCCGGGCGGAGCTGTGCTGATGTCGGTGGAGCCCGGCTCCCGTAGGAGTCCGGGCGGAGCTGCGCTGATGGCGGTGGAGCCCGGCTCCCGTAGGAGTCCGGGCGGAGCTGCACTTGCTGATGTCGTCGGTGGAGCCCGGCTCCCGTAGGAGTCCGGGTGGAGCTGCGCTGCAAACAAAGTCAAGGGTGAAGTCCGACTCTCGTAGGAGTCCGGACTGAGCTTACCAGCAATTGATATTGAGAGCGGAGCCCGGCTCCCGTAGGAGTCCGGGCGGAGCTGTTTTGATGTCGGCGGCGGAGCCCGGCTCCCGTAGGAGTCCGGGCGGAGCTGTGCTGATGTCGTCGGTGGAGCCCGGCTCCCGTAGGAGTCCGGGCGGAGCTGCGCCTGCCGATGGTGGTTCCGCCGTGGGTTCCGGCTGTGGGTATTTTATACCCAACAGATCATATTTTAAATGCTATGTTCAAATCTGATTTGAAATAGGATACCTTTTAGATAACGTTTGACATTATCTATAATCTCTCCATGCTACTTCATTTTATTCCTCTTATTTTGTGTGATAACATGGGGGTTTATCACTATAGAAAATTAGATAAGATCTGGTTTCACCAAGAAAAAATAAATAAGGGGCGTCATCTATTTCTTTTGGGCGTGGGAATTGAGAGAAGGCGACAAAAGGCAAGTTAGAGTCCAAAAACCCTAGGACTCTTCACCCCTAGTCATTACATGCCTAATAAAAAAGGGATTGGGATCTCTTTTATGCATGTAAGATAGAAGAGGAGTGCTCTTCATGTTTGGGTCTTGGGCATGAGTTTATGGCATGAGAAAGAGAGAGAAGAGTTCTCTTCTCTTGGGTGAGCGCAAGATCAAAAACCCTAGGGTTTAGTCCTCAAGATTTGGAGAAAGAGAAAAATAAGAGGAAAAATAGTTTCTTCTCCATATTTTTTTTAGATCTTCATCTCCTCTAGAAGTCCATATTCAATCTCTAAAAGGATTCCAAAGATTTGAAGAAGGGATCTAGATCAGTCAAGAAGAAAGTCTTCGTGCGAGCTAGCACTCCCAAAAAGATCGATCAGATCGGGGCTTCGAGTGGACTTTTCGTAGAGGTCGGATGTATGTGCGGCTACAAGCAACTAGCAAAGATTATCCTTACCATATCTCTTAGTAGTGGTGATCATCGATCTGTGCTCAGATATCGAGTTCTAAACTCAGATTAGAAGTAGATGTGATCTATAGCTTACATCTGTGCATACAGATTTTATCATATGATTATTTCAAATTTTATATGTAATATATCATGTCATAGATCCTAGCATAGATTGATTTGATGATTAGATCATATGCATATTAGATTAATTTGATTAATCTAATTATCTTTCTCTATAATTTATTCAAAAAAATTTTGAAATACATGCATGAAATCGTCTATGTTCACAAATAGTGGTATCAGAGCCTAGGTTCGTTATGACATATTATATATGCATATTAAATCTAAATTTTAATTTTATTTAGATCTGATATGTGATATCTTAGGTCTGAATTTAATTAATGGTTGGTTGCATAAACTGATACAAGGTTATCCTGCTATAGGGTTGTTGCCCAGCTATGCAACCCAAGAGGGGGGGTGAATTGGGTTTCTAAAAAATTTTAAGCCCAACAGATAACTTATGAAGAACAAAACAATGGCTTTAAATCAATATTAATTATCTAAAGCAGTATTGCAAGGATATAATAAAGAAATAAGATAAAGCGATAAAGCACACCACAAAGACAAGGATTTATAGTGGTTCGGTGCTAACCTTGCACCTACATCCACTCCCCAAGATCCCACTTGGGAATTTCAATCCACTATCCTTTGTATTCAACCCGAATACAAAACGTCGGAAACTCCGACACTAGCTATCCCAAGCTAGAATACAAGATGTCAGAAACTCCGACCCTAGCTATCCCAAGCTAGAACACTTGTTTCCCGGGTACAAGCAAATCCAAAACACTCCGATTTCAGGTTCGGATCAACCTTTCCTTGTTTTGGAAATCCTCCAAAAACAAGAGCAAAAACTCACAAAGAGTAAGAATATTTAGAGCACAGATGAATACAATAACAGCTCCTTAAATGAGCAAATATAACAATAAAAGCTTTACTCAAATGAAGAACCCCTTTTTCAGATTTTCTCAAGATGAATGAACGGTTGTACGCTTGAGAAGAGGTTGATTGTTGATTGAAGATCTCTTGAAAGCTTTGAACGATCTCTAGATCAAGGTTGAAAACAATCGACTTGAAAGATTCTCTCTTTGAATGCTCTTGCTTTTCTTTTTCACAAACTCTCTTGAATATTGTGGATCCTCTCTCTTCTTCTTGAATATTTCGTTGATCTCAGATTTAGGATCCTCTCTTCTCTTTTGATCTCACGTTTGATCTCCCAATTTCCACACTTTTTCTTTGCAATTTGATCTGCTATTTAATCTGCAATTTCCTTTCACCATTTTAAGCATTTTATGGCATTAGTAGCAAGAGAAAATAATTTAGGCAGATAAAGAGCCGTTAGAGGATTTTTAGGAAGCATAAAAGGCAATTAAAACGGGCAAAAAAATAGCCGTTGCTGACATTTCCCGTCGCAGGGGTCGACTCATGAGTCGACTCATGCATCAGGAGTCGACTCATGAGTCGACTTCTGTTGCACAGACCAGAAGGTCTGATTTCTGGATTTTTAGGCTCAAATCAGCAGAGGTCGACTCATGAGTCGACTCATGCCTTGTGGGTTGACTCATGAGTCGACTCACAGGTCGTGCCAAGTCAAAAATCCAGCGTGTCATGGGAATTTTTTGCGTGCCATTCAGCTCATAGTGCCATGAGTTGACTCATGAGTCGACTCATGCACTTCAAACCTTCATAACTTCAAAAATATAAGTCCAAACACAATGAAATTTTCACCAATAGATTTCAAATCATTTGTTCTACCAAATGATACTATCAAATCAGGATTTTAGTGAAATTACGATTTTGCCCTTGAAGAGCATAAGGACTTTTTCATTTTAAAATTTTGTATCCCTTCAATCTGCTTTGTAATCATCAAAATCAATCTAGGAGCAACAATCTCCCCCTTTTTGATGATGACAAAACATATGAACAAAAATATTTATGTTAATGCATTAATTTTAAAAGAATCCATTATAGGTGTATATGCTTGAAAAGAGTATGATTCTTTTGGCATGTAATATAAATGCAAAAATAGTTTGTCCATTTTCTTAAAGATTTGAAAAGGGTATTAGATCATTTTGAGTTCAAGATATATCAGAGCAAGAGAAGATAAATAATTTTTTCTATGTATCAGAGCAAAAATAATTTTTACAATGATATCAGAAAAGATTTTATAATGTATCAGAGCAAGAAAATTTTTAATGTATCAGAGAAAATTTCATACAGTATCAGAGCAAATGTTATAATATATTAGAGAAATCTTCACACTGTATCGGATCAAATGTTATCATGTATCAGATCAAGTTGAAAGAAATTGTAGGATGTATCAGAGTAAAACAAATTTTTTATTGATGTATCAAGGTGAGTAAAATTTCAAAAGCAAGTTTGAATATCAGAGCTTATATAAAAAAATACTTATTTGCATTGTACTCATGATTTTGCTTTTGATGGATAACTTTTTGTTAAAGTTCTGTCTGATACCAAATTTTGATACCAAAATTTCTCAAAGTTTTGTTTAATCTTTCAATCCTTGTTTTTGTCTAATTTTTCCAATATTTATTTAATTTCTTCAATATTTGTTTTAATTTAATTTCTCCCCCTTTTTCTCATAATTTAGGGTTTTGCTTTTTGTCTAATTTCAATTTTTGTTTAATTTTAATTTCTCCTCCTTTTTGACATCATCAACCATAGTTAACTCTTTCTTTTCCTTTTCTAAAAATATTCTTTAATTTCTTCCTCTTTAGAGTTTTTCACAGATGTTTGCTCCCCCTTAATATAGCAATTATCAATAGCAAACAACAACAAGGGGAAGATAATATTTCAATTGATGTATCGGAGATTGAAATATATCCAAAATATAATCATTACAAAGAGGTAGAAATATAGGTAAAAGATGATTCCATTAATATTATAATTGTTTCAATACATAAGATTCAACCAGCTAAATGTCAATACATGGCCCCAAGGTATAGATCCTAGAACAAGATACTAACTCCTAAGATCTAGATAAGTCAATGATCAGAGTCATCAGATATAGGGTGAGGAGATGATGGATCAGAAGTGCGTCCTCTACCCCGTCTGCCTCTGCCACGAGTAGGAGAACGAGATGAACTGGGAGGCTGAGAACGCTGAGATACTAGGGCTGATACCATGAGTCTGATAGAATCAAGTACATTCAGTGCTCTGGAAACAGATTGAAGTAGAGCAGTGAACTGGGTGGTAGCATGCTCACTCGATCCTCTGATCTCTTTCCTCAGTAGCTCATATCCACCTTCTAATGCTCCTCTGAGCCTTCCAGCCTCTGCAGTGAGGTCTGTGACCTCAATAGTAGACTCCTGTGGCTGGGGATGGGCCAATGCAAGAACTTGCCCCTGTAAGTCAAGAACTCTGCCAGTAAGTCTCCAGACTGTATCCTCAAGCTGCTGTATCCTGACGGACTGATCTGAAATCATCTGAAATACAGTGGAGATGTGGGGAGTAATGGTCTGATCAGAAGAAGTAGCTCCAGGTGCAAAAGAAGTACTACTCCACTGGCTAGACAACAAAGAAACCACACGCTGAGATATATGCTCGATCTGATCATCAGCCAGTCTGAACTCTGATGGAGGTGTTCTGCTCTTTGGCTGATACACTGGTGTGGGCATCCTAGTAAACTCAGAAGGGCCAGCCTCAGTATCAGGAATGAACTGGGTATCTGGTGAAGCTGCCCTGAAATCATGTACAGGAGAAGATGGACCTTCTTCTTCTACTCTGCCTTCAGTTCTGTCTTCAGCTCTTTCCTCAGCTCTCTCCTCAGCTCTTTCTTCAGAGCCCTTGATCCAACCACCAACAGTCTTTGTAATTCCCATTCGGTGCAGGCTGTGTTGGTTGAAAGTGTCCACATGTGAGAGCTTGGTAGGTGTCTCCCCCTCACAGCTAACTCCAAACCTCCTAAATACTCTAGTAAGGGCCATACCATAAGGCAAGTGTGCCTTGGATCTGTTCAAAGTTTCTCTCATGGCCTCTATCATAAGTGCAGGGAGGTTTAGGGGGGTCTGAGTGATGATATGAAACATGACACATACATCTCTGCCAGATAGTAAGTCATGTCTACCACTCCTAGGAAAGAATAGTTTTGTCACAATCTGATGCAGGACCCTCATCTCAATGGACAGTAGCTTTGCTTCCAATCTGTTTAAACTTCCTGAAAAATCTTCTCCTAAGATAATTCTGATCCCTTCCTCTTTAATTGGGAGTTCCATATATGAGTATCCTTCACTAGGCAACTGAAGTATCTCTCTCAATATCCTAGAATTCAAACAGATGTCAATCCCCTTTACAGTTGAAGTCACAGACCCGTTTCCATAATTTAGGTTCTGGTAGAACTCTCTGACTAGATCAACATAGGTGACTTCCTTAAGAGAGCAATAAAGTTCCCATCCTTGATTTTTGATCTTGGTAGCAAAAGTAAAGCCTTCTTTCTCAAAGAACCGAAAATCTATATTTTTCCCGATTTCTACTTTTCTATCAGAAAGAAGATTTACACTGGGGCTTTTGGAGGATTGAGAGGGACCTTGAGCAGGTACTGAAACTGGATCGGAAACACTGAAAGACTGAGCATGCCTTTTCTTTCGGACAATTTCCTCAGGCTCTCGGATTGATTTCCTCCTTTGGAGAAATTTCATCTTTGGAGCCATATCCAAAAAAAGTAACAGACAAGAAGACTTGAATTCAGTGGAGGAGGGATCACAAAAGAGTAAAGAAGAATTTTGGTGGAGAAAAGAAGTGGATTTTGAATGAACGGTGAAGTTCTAGGGCACGTTCCACCCGCGCCTATCACTGCGAGAAAGCACGAGAAATCTCTTTTCAAAGGAGACAATTTTTGGTGGAGAGTAGGAGGTAGAATTGCCTCGAATTTGATCCTTGGATTTGGAGCAAAAGGAGTTGGAGAAGACGGCTTTTGGAAGAAGAACGATGGGAAGATGAGTCGTCTCACAAACAGGGTTCCCGTTTAAAAAATAATGAGCCCGTGGGAAGTTTGTGGGATTTACAAGTTTGCCATTGAGTCGACTTATGGGGGTCGACTCATGAAGTTCAGAAAATCAGAAAAAATACAAATAAATTCCAGAAAAATTCAAAATTTTGGGAGAAGGAATTTTGCTCAATGATAAGTTTTTAGAGTGATAAAACTGAGCTTTTGAAACCAGGATAGTTATTGGAAATTGAGCTCTAAGAATATTTGATAATAATTAAGAGAAGTTTAGGCAAATGGATCTAGAATTCCTAGATTTCTCCTAATTTCACAGAATCTATCCTCACTAAGGGCCTTTGTAAAGATATCGGCTAATTGATTTTCAGTGCAAACATATTCAAGAATTATATTTTTGTTTTGAACATGTTCTCTTATAAAATGATGTCTTATTTCAATATGTTTGGATCTTGAGTGTTGTATTGGATTTTTAGATAGATTTATGGCACTTGTATTATCACATTTTATTGGTGTTTCATTAAGTTTGATTCCAAAATCTTCGAGTTGTTGCTTAATCCACAAGATTTGAGCACAACAACTTCCGGCTGCAATGTATTCGGCCTCAGCCGTAGACAGTGCCACCGAATTTTGTTTCTTGCTAAACCATGAGATTAGGTTAACTCCAAAAAATTGGCAAGTTCCACTTGTGCTTTTTCTATCTAATTTACATCCAGCAAAATTAGCATCAGAATATCCTAACAAATTAATTTGTGAGTCCTTAGAGTACCATAACCCTATAGTTTGTGTACCATTTAAGTATCTAAGGATTCTTTTAACAGCATTCAAATGAGATTCCTTAGGATTAGATTGATATCTTGCACATAAGCAAACACTAAACATGATATCAGGCCTACTTGCAGTTAGATATAATAATGAGCCAATCATACCTCTGTAGTATTTTAAGTCTACGCTTTTACCTTCATCATCCTTGTCAAGCTTACATGAGGGACTCATTGGTGTGCCAATTGGTTTGCAGTTCTCCATTCCAAATCTTTTGAGTAGTTCCTTGGTGTACTTGCTTTGGGTGATGGAGATTCCCTCTTTTGATTGTTTGATTTGGAGTCCGAGAAAGAAAGTGAGTTCTCCCATCATGCTCATCTCGAACTCTCCCTGCATAAGCTTAGCAAAGTCTTGACAAAGGGATTCATTAGTAGACCCAAAAATTATGTCATCAACATAAATTTGTATAATTAGCATATCATTTTGGTTTCTTCTAATAAATAGGGTTGTGTCTACATTACCTCTTGAGAAACTATTATTTAGTAGAAATTTGCTTAGCCTTTCATACCATGCTCTAGGTGCTTGTTTTAGACCATATAAAGCTTTATTTAATCTAAAGACATGATTGGGAAAAGCATAATTTTCAAATCCAGGGGGTTGTTCTACATATACTTCTTCAGAAATATATCCATTTAAAAATGCATTTTTAACATCCATTTGAAATAGTTTGAATTTCATAAAGCAAGCATAAGCAAGTAGAAGTCTAATGGCTTCTAATCTAGCAACAGGTGCAAAGGTTTCATCAAAATCAATTCCTTCTTCTTGATTATATCCCTTAGCAACCAGTCTTGCTTTATTTCTAATTACATTTCCATGCTCATCTAACTTGTTTCTAAAGACCCATTTTGTGCCAATTATTGAATAATCTTTAGGTCTTTTCACTAAGGTCCAAACATTATTTCTTTCAAATTGACTGAGTTCTTCCAGTTATGATCATTTTCAGCTTCTTCAAAAGTTTTAGGTTCAAGTTGAGATACAAAAGCACAATGATTAAGTACATCTCTAAGTGAAGAGCGTGTTTTTACCCCATGCATAGGATCACCGATAATTAATTCCTTAGGGTGGTTGTGAACATACCTCCATTCCTTGGGTAAGTCATTTGTACCTTGAGGTTGTTCTTGAATTTCTTCACCTTTCTCATTTTGTTCATCTTCTTGATCCTTGTCTTCTGGAGTTGCTGAATCTTTCAGAGTGATCTCCTTCATACCTTCTATTAGTGGATCTGCATCATCAACACCCTCATTCTTCCTTGAAGGAAGATCGTTAGATTCATCAAAGACAACATGTATAGACTCCTCAACTACTAAGGTTCTTTTGTTGAACACTCTAAATGCTTTACTAGTGGAGGAGTAACCTAGAAGGATTGCTTCATCTGATTTTGCATCAAATTTACCAAGTTTTTCTTTGCCATTATTTAATACAAAACATCGGCAACCAAAAACATGAAAATAGGCAATATTTGGTTTTCTTCCTTTCCAAAGTTCATAGGGGGTTTTCTTTAAAAATTGTCTTATTAAAGCACGATTTAAAATGTAACATGCTGTGTTAATAGCTTCCGCCCAAAAATATTTTGGAAGGTTGCTTTCACAGAGCATGGTACGGGCCATTTCTTCTAAGGTTCTATTTTTCCTTTCAACTACCCCATTTTGTTGGGGTGTCCTAGGAGCAGAGAAGTTATGGCCAATTCCATTTTCATCACAAAAATTTTCAAATTCATGATTTTCAAATTCTGTTCCATGGTCACTTCTAATATTTTGAATTGAAAACCCTTTTTCATTAGTGACTTTTCGATGAAATTTAGTGAAAATTTGAAAAATTTTATTTTTGTGAGCTAAAAAGAAAACCCAAGTAAAACGAGAGTAATCATCAATTATTACAAATCCATATCGTTTTCCTCCTAGACTAGTGGTTTTAGTTGGTCCAAATAAATCCATATGTAAGAGCTCTAAAGGTCTAGAAGTTGAAATAGTATTTTTGGATTTAAATGATACTCTAGTTTGTTTACCTAATTGGCATGCATCACAAATTCTATCCTTTTCAAAATTCAATTTTGGCAAACCGAGAACTAAATCCTTTTTGATTAATTTTGAAAGAGAATGCATGCTAATATGTGCAAGTCTACGATGTCACAGCCAACTAGTCTCATTTATTTTAGCATTTAAGGAAACTAGGCATTGCATGTCTCATTTAGTTAAATCATTCAAGTCTACCATATAAACATTGCCATGCCTATGTCCTATAAATTTAATGCCATCGTTAATAGGACTTGTCACAATGCATACAGATGATTCAAAACTTACTTTATATCCTTTATCACAGAATTGACTAATGCTAAGTAAGTTATGCTTTAAACCTTTAACAAGTAAAACATTCTCAATGTATTTGGAGGGAGTGATACCAATGTTACCTATCCCGATGATCTTTCCTTTGCCATTATCTCCAAAGGTGACCATCCCTCCATCCTTAGCATCAAGCGTGATGAATTATGATTCATCACCAGTCATGTGTCTCGAGCATCCGCTGTCAAGATACCATTTCCTGTTTCCTTCTTGGGATGCTAGACACACCTGCAAGCACAGATCAAGTTTCTGTCTTAGGTACCCAAGCTTTCTTGGATCCTTTCAGGTTAGTCAGAATGGTTCCTTTTGGAACCTATATTTTCTTTGTGTTTGCATATTTGTTAATAAGACATGTGTATGATTTATGTCCTATTCTTCCACATTTAAAACAAGTAATATTTGTAGGCTTTTTGCTTGAATAATTTGCATAAATATCCTTCAAAAATTTTTGTTTCTTCAGGGGTTTATAACCAAGTCCAGCCTTATCATATATAGCTTTCTGATTATCAAGGATCATATTTAGCTTGTTTGAACTTAAGGTGAACTTATCTACTATAGATTTCAGCTTGTTCATTTCATCCTTTAAGTTTTGATTTTCTTGAATCAAGGTGAATTTTTCAATTGAAAGATTTTCAGCTTGTTTCACTAAGGACTGATTTTCCAATTTCAGCTCTTTGTTTTTCTTCCCTAGTTTCTTTAATTCATCAATTGAATCATAGAATGCTTCTTGCAATTCTTCAAAAGTAAATTCACTAGTGGATTCAGAAGTTACCTCATTTTCATGTGCCATCAGGCACAGATTCGCTTGTTCTGTTGAGGTTTCCTCGTCGGAGCTTGAGTCATCACTCGCACTCCAGGTCGCCATCATTGCCTTCTTTTTGAATTTCTTTGGACCTTTCTTCAATTGAGGACAATCGGATCTGAAATATCCTGGCTTCTTGCACTCGTAGCATATAGGGGTTTGATCTTTCTCCTTTTCTATGCTTTGATCCCCTTTTGTGAATTTCTTTCTCATCCCCTGTTTCCTTTTTCTTAGAAACTTCTTGAATTTTCGGGTGATGAGAGCCATCTTCTCATCCTGATCTTCATCTTCAGAGTCATCTGTTTCATAATCAGGTGAAGTTGTGGATTTGAGGGCAATGGTTCTTTTCTTTTTGATTTCATCCTCTTGATGTTGCATCATGCTAAGTTCATGAGTCATCAAGGATCCAAGAAGCTCTTCTAGAGGTAGAGTGTTCAAGTCTTTTGCTTCTTGGATGGCAGTCATCTTGGCTTCCCAAGTTCTTGGCAGTGACCTGAGAATCTTCCTTACAAGTTCACTGTTAGTATAAGATTTGCCAAGACTCTTTAAACCATTGATTATATCAGTAAAACGAGTAAACATAGCAGTTATGGACTCATCATGCTCTATTTTGAATAATTCATATTTATGTACAAGCATGTTTATTTTAGACTCTTTTACTTGATTTGTTCCCTCATGGGTGACTTCTAACCTATTCCATATTTCTTTAGCAGATGCACAAGTAGAAATGCGATTAAATTCACTAGCATCTAGTGCACAATAAAGAACATTCATAGCTTTGGCATTTAATTGTGCCAATTTCTTGTCAACCTCATCCCATTCTTTCTCGGGTTTGGTTGACTCCTCACCATCTATAATCTTGGTGGGTGTGTGAGGACCATTCACTATGATACTCCACATATCATAGTCGAGTGCTTGTATGAAAATCTTTATCCGAGCTTTCCAATAGGTGTAATTAGACCCATTGAAAAGTGGAGGTCGGTTTGTTGATTGCCCCTCGGCTAGAGAAGTTCCAACATGGGTTGCCATAGATCTTTGGCTCTTTGATTGTTAGATCAAAGAAGGGCTAGAGCACTGGCTCTGATACCACTTGTTGCCCAGCTATGCAACCCAAGAGGGGGGGTGAATTGGGTTTCTAAAAAATTTTAAGCCCAACAGATAACTTATGAAGAACAAAACAATGGCTTTAAATCAATATTAATTATCTAAAGCAGTATTGCAAGGATATAATAAAGAAATAAGATAAAGCGATAAAGCACACCACAAACACAAGGATTTATAGTGGTTCGGTGCTAACCTTGCACCTACATCCACTCCCCAAGATCCCACTTGGGAATTTCAATCCACTATCCTTTGTATTCAACCCGAATACAAAACGTCGGAAACTCCGACACTAGCTATCCCAAGCTAGAATACAAGACGTCGGAAACTCCGACCCTAGCTATCCCAAGCTAGAACACTTGTTTTTTGGGTACAAGCAAACCCAAAACACTCCGATTTCAGGTTCGGATCAACCTTTCCTTGTTTTGGAAATCCTCCAAAAACAAGAGCAAAAACTCACAAAGAGTAAGAATATTTAGATCACAGATGAATACAATAACAGCTCCTTAAATGAGCAAATATAACAATAAAAGCTTTACTCAAATGAAGAACCCCTTTTTCAGATTTTCTCAAGATGAATGAACGGTTGTACGCTTGAGAAGAGGTTGATTGTTGATTGAAGATCTCTTGAAAGCTTTGAATGATCTCTAGATCAAGGTTGAAAACAATCGACTTGAAAGATTCTCTCTTTGAATGCTCTTGCTTTTCTTTTTCACAAACTCTCTTGAATATTGTGGATCCTCTCTCTTTTTCTTGAATATTTCGTTGATCTCAGATTTAGGATCCTCTCTTCTCTTTTGATCTCACGTTTGATCTCCCGATTTCCACACTTTTTCTTTGCAATTTGATCTGCTATTTAATCTGCAATTTCCTTTCACCATTTTAAGCATTTTATGGCATTAGTAGCAAGAGAAAATAATTTAGGCAGATAAAGAGCCGTTAGAGGATTTTTAGGAAGCATAAAAGGCAATTAAAACGGGCAAAAAAATAGCCGTTGCTGACATTTCCCGTCACAGGGGTCGACTCATGAGTCGACTCATGCATCAGGAGTCGACTTCTGTTGCACAGACCAGAAGGTCTGATTTCTGGATTTTTAGGCTCAAATCAGCAGAGGTCGACTCATGAGTCGACTCATGCCTTGTGGGTCGACTCATGAGTCGACTCACAGGTCGTGCCAAGTCAAAAATCCAACGTGCCATGGGAATTTTTTGCGTGCCATTCAGCTCATAGTGCCATGAGTTGACTCATGAGTCGACTCATGCACTTCAAACCTTCATAACTTCAAAAATATAAGTCCAAACACAATGAAATTTTCATCAATAGATTTCAAATCATTTGTTCTACCAAATGATACTATCAAATCAGGATTTTAGTAAAATTATGATTTTGCCCTTGAAGAGCATAAGGACTTTTTCATTTTAAAATTTTGTATCCCTTCAATCTGCTTTGTAATCATCAAAATCAATCTAGGAGCAACAAGGGTTTACCCCTTACAGTGAAAATGTTATCCTAGTTTGTGCTGATCGTTGATAAAATTTGATTTTATATCATGCATGTAATATTTATGATCTGATTTAGATGTGATCTAAGATTATGATCAGATCTAATATAATTTAGATTAGATCTAAATTTAAGTATATGTGATTAGATTAGATGATCCAATAAGCAAGTACTTGGATTGGGTTGATCACCAGACCATCCGATCATGAGAGCAAAAAGGATTTAAAGGCTCTCTCTTCCTATTCGATGGGATGCTCTTATGGCATATAGGGCTGCCATGTAATTAAATCTCATGAAGAAGAATATGAAAGGAAAAACTTATTTTTTTGTAAAATCTTAGATCTTGAAATCCTAGATTTATTGTATGTGATACAAAGTTTTATGAAAAATAAAACATCTAATCTATATGATTAAAATTATTTTAATCATGAGAAAATAAAATCTCAAATCATAACAAATTTAGATATGATCTAAAAAGGTGTTTATGATTGATTTTATTTTAGGATTATAAAAATTTTTTCAGATCTGTACATGCTCGCACAATTATTGAGGTGACTCAGTTTTGAACTGAGTTGACCTAGTTCCCTTGTATAGCTAGCTCAATATTGATTGAGTCAATCCAGTTTCAAAATAAAAAATCTTTGCATAATATTTATTGTAAATTAGTTACAAAATAAAAAATTAAAATTATTTCAAACCTAAATCTAAACCCATGTTGATGCGAAACTTAATTGAAAATTAAGTGAAGAATCGATTAGATCTAGAATTATGAATTAAAGATCTAATGTCATTCGCATAAAACATGGAAGTATGGGTTAGCTCAAATCAGGTCCTCTTAATTGAGTTAGACCTATGGTTAGAATCAAAGAGTTAATGGACTATATAGAGAAATTGATTAAATCTAATAAAATATTGAATTAAATTAAATCAAAATTTTTTTAAAATTAATATAATAGTTGTAGATGATCAAGTTCATGTCTTTGATTAGACCAAATGAACCTTGATTGTGGCTCAGTGGTTGAACCTGAATTATTACGTTGGTCAAATCGAAACTAGTTAATCAATTGGTGTCTAAGGCAACTTTGATATTTTGACCAGTGGTTTTAAATTGGGAGCAGCTTATCTGACCATTTCGATAGTGTCTAAGGCAAGCTTAGCAGACCCTCCCATCGATCTCACTTACCTGACCAATTTGATAGATTATGTCTTGATTAAACCGTTAATTGATTCCAGTTGACCCATACCATTAAGGTTGATTAGTGTGACTAATCTAGGTGCCAGTTTGATCAGCATGATCCTAATCTGATTAAGTAACTTGGTGAAGTCAGTGAGAGAATTTGAAGGAAAAATTTGCTTTTTCCTTGTAGGATCTACCAGATCTAATGAGATATGGGATGAAATATTTCAAAAAAAAATTATCCTATGATATTTCAGATCTAGGATCTATTAGATCTAATTTCTATTATCTGATATTAAATCTAAAATTAAATCTAAAAATATGAAGAATAGAGAAATACCTCTAGGGTAACTAGATTACCCTGTAGATGATCGCAGCAATGCCCGACGTTCTAAAATAGCCACACAGTCGCCTGGCCTCTACTGATATCCACTCAAGCAGGATCTGGATCATCTTCTCCTCATGAATCTTTGCACTAAAAATTTAGATCTGGATCTGATCTGGAAGATCTTCAAAAGATCTTCTGAAGCTGGAGCAGCAGCTTCTTGATAAATCTCTACAGCCTTCTAATCAGGAAGCCACCATGCCTTGGACAAGCACCAGATGGATGCCCAACCACTTGGACATGAAGAGGGGAGAGAAAGGAGCAGAGAGGGCATGGAGAAGTGGAGAGGATTTAGGCTTTTTCTGGTTATTGCACATAGTCTCTCAACCCTAGGTGCAGACAGGGTTTAAATAGACCCCGCTGCGCCATGCAGTGCCACATCATTCGACCAATCAAAAAATTTTAATTAATTCTAAAAAAATTTTGATTGGTAAAGTGATGTCATCTAAACATATCAGATAAGAATCCTCACAATCCCTCCTACTGTTGGCTCCAACACTGGATAAGCACAGTGAGATTTGCACCCCAAAGTCCAAGTTAATCAAGGGATCAGAGTCCCTATCTAATGGGACTCTATCCTTATCCACTTGGGGCGCATGCCCAATCTGAATATGGCACCCACTTTGAGGCCCAATTTAGCAGGTGGACACTCCATAAAAATCTCCAATGATCTCTTGTCAAGTGGCCTTCAGTCCAAGGTCCATGGGTCAACGTTTGACCAATGTCCTAAAACGAAAATGGCAGGTGACAGGAATTAGTAGGTGTTGTCTTAAATTCATCTCATGAATTAAGATAAATCTTTTTTGAGCTGGATTAGCTCTAGTTAGACTATGAGAAACCTTCTTAAGATTCTTTGGGTGAGTCAAATCATATTTGGCTCAGTCGAGATAGAAAAGATTACACGAGGAGAAAGTTAGGCTCAATCGTGTGCTAGCATGATTTTCTTGAACCTAATTGGATCTAATCCAAATCAATCGAATTGGGCTAGCTCAATTGATGACATCCAGACCCTAACCCTTATTTGTATGACCCAGTTAGGTTCATTTTTGTATGGTAATGAGACATGTCATGATCTCATCATCGACATCATCGAAACTCCTTTCGATGGACCAGAACTCTTCTGATTCAGAAAATTAGAATGATCGATCATCAAGATCGTTCTAATTGCTCTCAAAATCCACCAGTGACACCTAACAGTATATGGTGATAACCCATCAGAAATGAAGATGAACCTCTCGGTGCAGCTACCTGTGTGATTGAGTTCTTTTATCATGAGTCCCGACTGAATTAGGATTAAGGTGAACTCGTCAAACCCAACATCAGTCATATGAATCAATCAAATGATCCGAGTCCGATGTGAAATCCCAATGGAAAACTCTTTTCCATTATTTCACTCTGCCATGGCCATGGGCTTAAGGACTCGATTTTTTGATCATCATAGGACTACTCCTCTCATCTACCGAGGTTGATAGATCCCTTGGTGTGATCTGGTTCCTACAATGAATATGCTACAGCCAACATACACCTCAGGATTCCGAATGGCTATGAGATCAAGTTATGGTGTAGTCAAACTATAACACACTAGAGGTGAACTGTCGATGTACCTCAGGTCAAAGAACTAGACACACAGCTGCAGCATCGAGCTAGTCATCGACGAGAAGGTAGATTTTCTTATGACTGCTCGAGGTTGTCATGCTCAGTACTCTCATTCTCAACGAATACCTGTACTCTTGCTCTGGTATCTCCACACCGTAGACTCAAGACACATCTACCCTAAGAAAGCGATCGTATACCAACTTTCTGGATTGATCACCATCCTTGTGATGATCCTATGGTCAGGAGCTGTTTATGAGTTAGTTATGTAAATTCATGCCTTAAAGGATGTATGAATATGAAAATATGAATTAACATTCCTACTAACTCAAAGGATGTATCACAGATATAATGTGCACAATGTGATAGTAGAATAACTCTTTTATTTATTTATAGTCAAAATTATAAATTTGCCTTTAGATTTGTACAGAAATGTGTCAGCCAATCTGGCATCTAGGACACACATCTAACAAACTCCCACTTGACCTAATGCCAATTGGCTACATATCTAAGTCCCATCTTCTCAAGATGGGCTTCGATCTTCTGCTGGCCTAATGGCTTTGTCAGTGGGTCTGCCACATTGTCTGTGGAGTCGACTCTCTTAACCTTGACATAATCTTTTTCGAGGTAATCACGGATCAGATGGAATCATCGCTCGATATGCTTGGACTTCTGGTGAGACCTTGACTACTTAGCTAGGGCTATGGCACCATTATTGTCGCAGTAAAGAGGGATGGCATCCGATGACATCACTTCAAGCTCCGTAGCAAACTTGTTGTACCAAAATGTCTCCTTCGCAGCTTCTGATGCAGCAATATACTCTGCCTCCATGGTGGAATCAGCAATCACCGTCTGCTTGAAACTCTTCCAGCTAACTGCACCATCATTGCAAATGAACAGACTTTCAAATGTTGACTTTTGATTATCTATATCAGACATAAAATCTGAGTCTGTAAATCCTTGAACCTAGAGTTCTCCATTCCCAAAGACTAGAAACATATCCTTAGTCCTTCTCAAGTATTTAAGGATACATTTCACAGAAGTCCAGTGCTCTTCGCCTGGATTCGACTGATATCTGCTTGTGACACTCATAGCATGGGCTATATCAAGTTGTGTATATAGCATGGCATACATGAGGCTTCCTATTGTCGAAGCATAAGGGATCTTGCTTATGCGTTCAATCTCCTCAGGTGTGCTAGGGCACGTCTTCTTGGAGAGATAAATGCCATGTCTAAAAGGTACTAAACCCCTTTTAGAGTTTTTCATGCTAAATCTTTTTAGCACCTCCTCTATGTACATCTTCTGTGAGAGTCCCAGCATCCTATTTGGTCTATCTCTATAGACCTTAATACCCAGTATAAAGGATGCCTCTCCTAGATCTTTCATAGAGAACTCCTTAGACAACCATATTTTGACTGAGGTCAACATGAAAATATCATTCCCAATAAGGAGGATGTGATCTACGTATAGTACGAGGAAGACAACTGCACTCCCACTGACCTTCTTGAACACATATGGTTCCTCCTCGTTCTTGATGAAACCAAACATTATGATCACATCATTGAAATGAGTATTCCAGCTCCGAGATGCTTGCTTAAGTCCATAAATAGACCTTTGCAGCTTGTAGATCTTTGTTAGATGTGTGCCCTAGATGTCAGATTAGCTGACACATTCCTGTACAAATCTAAGGATAAATTTATAATTTTGACTATAGATCAATAAATGGGTTATTCTTCTATCACATTGTGTATATTGTGTCTGTGATACATCCTTTGAGTTAGTAGGAATGTCAATTCATATTTTTAAGAGTTAAAAAGTTAAGGCATGAATTTACATAACTAACTCATAAACAGCTCCTGACAATAGGATCATTACGAGGATGGTGATCGATCCGGAAGGTTGGTGCACGATCGCTTTCTTAGGGTAGATGTGTCTTGAGTCTACGGTGTGGAGATATCAGAGTGAGAGTACAGGTATTCATTGAGAATGAGAGTACTGAGCGTGACCATATCGAGCAGTCATAAGGAAGTCTACCTTCTCGTCGATGACTAGCTCGATACTATAGTTGTGTGTCTAGTTCTTTAACCTGAAGTGCATCGACAGTTCACCTTGAGTGTGTTATAGTTTGACTACACCATAACTCGATCTCCTAGCCATTCAGAACCCTGAGGTGTATGTTGGCTGTAGTATATTCATTGTAGGAACAAGGTCACACCAAGATGGGATCTATCAACCTCGGTAGATGAGAGGAGTAGTCCTATGATGATCGAAAGATTGAGTCCTTAAGCCCATGGCCATGGTAGAGTGAAATAATGAAAAAGAGTTTTCCATTGGAGTTTCACATCGGACTCGGATTGATCGATTAATTCATATGACTGATGTTGGGTTTGATGAGTTCACCTTAACCCTAATTCAGTCAGGACTCATGATAGAGGAACTCAATCACACAGGTAGCTGCACCGAGAGGTTCATCTTCAGTTCTGATGGGTTGCCACCACATACTGTTAGGTGTCACTAGTGGATTTTGGGAGCATTAGAATGATATTGATGATAGATCATTCTAATTGTCTGAATCAGAATAGTTCTAGTCCATCGAAAGGAGTTTTGAAGATAAGATCATGACATGTCTCATTACCATACGAAATTGAACCTAACTAGGTCACACAAACAAGCATTAGGGTTTGGATGTCATCAATTGTGCTAACCCAATTGATTTGGATTAGATCCAATTAGGTTCAAGGAAATCGTGCTAGCACACGATTGAGCCTAACTTTCTCCTCATGTAATTTTTTCTATCTCGACTGAGCCAAATGTGATTTGACTCACCCGGAGAACCTTGAGAAGGTTTCTCTCAGTCTAAATAAAGTTTGTCCAGCTTCAAAAAATCTTATCTTAATTCATGAGATGAATTTAAGACAATACCTGCTAATTCCTGTCACCTGCCATTTTCATTTTAGGACATCTGTCAAATGTTGACATATGGGTCTTAGACATATGGGTCTTAAACTGAAGAGAGCTCATTGGAGAATTTTTTGTGGAGTATCCACATGCCAAAACCACATTGAATTGGGCATCATAATTAGATTATGGTGTGAGCCCAATTGGATTAAAGTGGGTGCCCCAAATGGATAAGGATGAAGAGTCTTGATTAATATGGACTCTTTGGCGCCAACCCTTGCTTGTGCTTATCCAAAGTTGGTGCCAACATAGGAGAAAGGGTGGGGGTTCTTATCTGATGGGATCAGATGACATCACTCCATCAATCAAAATTTTTTCAAAATTAATTAGAATTTTTTGATTGGTCGAATGATGTGGCACTGTGCAGCGCAGCAGGGTCTATATAAACCCTGCCTGTGCCAAGGGTTTTAAAGTCTTTGTGAAAAACCATCAATAGCTGCTGCCCCCTCCCTTCTTCTCCATATCCTCCCTACTCTCCTATCTCCCCTCTTCACTTTTAAAGAGTTGGACGTTCATCTGGTGCAAGGAAAAGGCATGGTGATGCCTGGAATAGGAAGGCTGCAGGACATCTTCGACAGGCTGCTGCTCCAACTTCAGAAGGAGTTCTGAAGTACTTTCAAATCAGATAGAGATCTAATTTTTGGAGTATAGATTTGTGAGGAGAAGATGTTCTAGGTCCTACCTGAGTAGATATCAGTAGAGATCAGGCACTTGCGTGGCTACATCAGAACCTCGGGCTATGCAGAGATCATCTAAAGGGTAATCAGATTACCCTTGAGGTATGTCTATACTTCTCATACTTTTAGATTTAATTTTAGATTTTAAATATCAGATAATAAAATTAAATTTAACAAATATTAGATCTAAAATGGCATAGGATAAAAATTTTTAAATTATTTTGCCTCAAATTTGATGAAATCTGGAAGATCCTACAAAGGAAAAAGGCAGTTTTACCTTCAATTGGTATCAGAGCCAGATTTATGGCTCAGTTTCAGATCTAATTTAGATCTAATTTTAATTTTAATTTATTTGATATTAAAAGATTTTAGATATCACATCAGATATAATAGGATCTAAAATGAAAATATTTAAAATTAAATTTAATAAGATCTAACATACATAAGATGCATGACTAGACTAGGATTAGTTGAATCCATGAATAGTCTTAAGTTTTATGTTTTAATGAGATTAAAATATAAATTAAATTTAATTTATTCTCTATTTTCTAATATTATAAGTATTATAATTAGATCAAAAAATAAAAAATAAAATTTTAATTATTTCATAAAATTAATCTGTTGCATGCCTAGACTAGTTGTAGAATTGTTCCAGTAACTTGTCTAAAATAGATTTAATTTTGAATAGTTCAATTTAAATCTATTTTTTAGATATTACATGTGATGTATCAGATCTGAAAGCATATTAATTAAATCAATTTTTAATACATGAGATGTATGCAAAGCATGTATTATTTAGATCTTAAATTGTATATGAGATATGTAAATTTAGATCTAACTAGTTTTGTAGTTAAATTTATTTTTCTGATTAAGGTGTTCCTCATGGCCGTCCGATCATAAGAACAAAATATAGTTTAAAGACCCTCTCCTCTCATTCAATGGGGTGTTCATATGACATGTAGGGGTGCCACACATTCATCCTTAATCAGAAATCAAAACTTACTTTTCTGTAAAACCCTAGATCTTGAAACCCTAGGATTTATTTTACATGTTTTGTTTATGAACCCAAACTTAATTAATAAATTATATTTATGAAATCAATTTGGTCTAAAATTGAGAATTTCAGATCTAAGATATTTTCATAAAATTGGGTTCGGGCTTGGGTAGCTCAATTAGGTCTAGCGGTTGATCAAACCGAATCAAGAGTTGGTTAGGTGGGATCATGAAAGCTAATAATTGACCAACCTAATAGGATTAAGTCTGGATTAAGGTCGAATCATATTTAGATGTGACTCGATCAAGTTAAGACCTAATTTGGCTTAGAGGTTAGAGCCTGGATTGTAGGCTAACCCAATTAGTTTTGGTTCGACAATTTGGTGTCTAAAGTAAGTTAGGCAGATTCGACCGATCGATTTTTAATTGGAAACTACTCAACTCGAATGTGTTCTTATCGAGTTAATGACATATCCCTTCCATTGATCTCACTTACCTGGCCATATGTGTCGACCCAATTCTGATTTGAGGTGGCTAACAATTCGAGCTGACCCATGCCACTAGGTTAGTCATAATTGTTATGACTATGTCAAGTCAAGTTTAATAAGACCTAAATCAAATCTTCCTAAGAAAATATTAAGTCTAGGTCTTCCACCATTGTGGATGTGCGGGCCCTTTCCAGGGTTGATTGTTCTCGGCTGGATATAGTGGCTCAGTTGCATCGAAAAGATGCAACCATGTCCATTAGGCATTGGATGCTACGAATTAGAGGATGGGTTGGGCTTAATATTCTGGATATGGTGAGAGACCTAATCAGGAATCTAGTTCATGCAAATGGTGGGTTTGACTTAACTAAGGATTGAAGCAATATCCCAGACATAGTGAGCTTCATGAATTAGAGACCAAGTTTTGGGTACATCATGATTAGAGAATCATTGGACAAGAGTTGTCCACTCATCGGTTGACCCATCACCAATAATTGTTAGGTGAGGTGATGAGCCAGTTGGTGAGACCGCACCACCCACTAGAAATCACTAATCATGAAAATTTTTACATCTCTACCAAGGGAGTGTAGGGATCTGAGAAAATAGTGAGAGCCTAATTTATTTAAAAATAAAATCTCTAAATAAATTGGTTAAGTCTGATTACAAAATCTAACTAGAAACTTCGACTCTCTACAGGAAACATGTCTGCCTCCAACCCCCTGACCAAAATACTAGACACCCACAGATTGACTGGATCCAATTTCAAAGACTGGTTGAGAAACTACAGAATTATTTTAGATTTTAAAAAATTGACTCACGTCTTAGACCAGGACCCACCTGCCATGCCAGCATGTCCGACTGCTGAACAGAGAGCGTCTCTGAAAAAGTGGACAGATGATGATAACAAAGCAAGGTACTATATGTTGGGTGTAATGTCTGATGACTTGTAGCGCCAGTATGAGAACATTTTGACTATCCACCAAATGTTGGCTCACCTGCAAGAGTTATTTGGTGAACAGAGTCACGCGGCCAAGTATCAAGTCTGTCAAAGGCTTTTTAAGGCCTAGATGCGTGATGGGCAGTCAGTCCAAGATCATTGTTTGACAATGATCAAGGACCTTGAGGAGCTTGAGAAGCTCAGTATCATCTTAGACAAAGATTTTTAGATTGATGTGATCCTTCAATCCTTGTCTGATGCATATGGTCAGTTCATCATGAACTTTCATATACGTAAGATCCAGTGTACCTTGGCTGAGTTAATGAACATGCTAGTTACGGCTGAGCTTTCTTTGAAGAGTTCAAAAGGCTCAGTTCTTGCTGTGGAGCAAACTTCTTCCAAGAGAAAGTCTTTTGGAAAGAAAAAGAGGCCTGCGAAGAAGTAGAAGGTGGATGGGAAGAAGAGGAAGCGAAATTATCCTCAGTACTTGGCCACCCTAAAGAACAAGAAGGATGGTCCTTCTAGAGGTATGCTCGTTATAGAATCTAACCTTACGGTTTCTTCTGCATCCAGTTGGGTACTTGACTCGTGCTCTAGTGCTCATTTGTGCACTTTTATGCAGGGTCTTGAGGAGAGCAAGAGGCTGAGGGATGGGGAGATGATCCTACGCATCGAGAATGGAGCAAGAGTTGCTGCTGTGGTCATGGGAACCTACCCTCTGCGATTATCATTAGAGTTAGATTTATTTCTTAGAGATTATTATTATGTACCTGCAGCAAGCAGAAATTTGATTTCTGTTTCATGTTTAGCACAAGAAGGCTATGTATTTAGCTTTTATAAGGACCATTGTAACATATTTTATGAAAATAATAAAGTTACAAATGATTTTCTTATTAACAGTCTCTATCAGCTACATATTGATGTATCTGTATTTAATATCGAGCAAAATATGAATGCCATATGAATTAAAAGGCCTAGAGATAGTCTAAATGATAGGTATCTGTGGCACCTAAGGCTAGGTCATATAGCGGAAGACAAGGTTAACAAATTGGAGAAATTCGGACTGTTGAGTCTGTTGATTTTTGAGTCATATCTAGTTTATGAATCATGCCTTCAAGGCAAAATGACCAAGCTTCCTTTTGTGGGACATGGGGAAAGGGCCACGACCTACTTACCTTAGTACATACGGATGTGTGCGGCCCATTTGATGTGCCGGCTAGAGGCAACTACATCTACTTCATTATCTTTATCGATGATATGTCTAGGTACGAGTATATATTTCTAATGAAATACAAGTCTGAAGCTTTTGAAAGGTTCAAAGAATTCAAACATGAGATAGAAAAATAAACAGAAAAGCCCATTAAGGTTCTTCGATCAGATCGAGGAGGTGAATACCTTAGTCGGGAGTTCCTAGACTATCTTAAGGACAATGGTATAGTCTCCTAATGGACTCCACCTAGAATGCCTCAACTCAACGGAATTTCAGAACAGAGAAATCGGACCCTATTAGATATGGTCCATTTCATGATGAGCTTCACGGACCTCCCTGAATTTCTTTGGGGACATTGTCTCATGACAGTAATTTATGTATTGAATAGGGTTCTCTCTAAAACTGTTTCTACCACACCATATGAGATATGGCATGGTAAGAAGCCAAGTCTGAATCATCTCAGAATTTGGGGTTGTCTGGCTCATGTCAAGAGACAGCAGATGAACAAGTTAGAGTTCAGGACTTTTAGAGCTCGATTCATAGGATATCCTAAAGAGACATTAGGATACTATTTTTATATTTCGAAAGACCACAATGTGATTGTGAGTTAAAATGCTATTTTTCTTAAAAAATAGTTTATTTAAGATGGTGGCATCAGAAGAATAATTAAGCTCAAAAAGAATGTCTCCCAAGAGCAACGAGCTAAAGAACCTGAGGAACCAAATCAATCAGAACCAGTCCTAACACAACCTCTTCCGCCTTGTAGATCGACTAGGGTTTTCTGTTCTTCTGAAAGGTACTTAGGTACCATACAAGAGGATGTAGAGAAAATGTTCCTCAAGGAAAATAAGGTTCATGGTGATGATCCCAAGACCTATGATGAGGCGATATCAGATATCGACTCCAAGAAATGGGTAGAGGCAATGAGATCAAAAATTGACTTGATACACTCAAACCAAGTCTGGACCTTGGTAGATCCACCTAAAGGTATTGTATCTATTGGGTGTAAATGGATCTTCAAGAGAAAGATAGGTGCAGATGAGAATGTGGAGACATTCAAGGCTAGGCTCGTAGCGAAAGGTTATAGTTAGCACGAAGGCATTGACTATTAGGATACCTTTTTGCCCGTAGCCATGCTAAAATCCATCCGCACATGGTTTGCTGTTGCAGCCTATTTTGATTATGAAATATGGTAGATGGACGTGAAAACGACGTTCTTAAATGGACATCTTGAGGAAGATATCTATATGGAACAGCCACTTGATTTCACATACAGTGATGATGATCACAAGGTCTACAAGCTGCAAAGATCCATTTATGGACTTAAGCAAGCATCTCGGAGCTGGAATACTCGTTTCAATGATGTGATCAAAATATTTGATTTCATCAAGAACGAGGAAGAACCATGTGTGTTCAAAAAGGTCAGTGGGAGCGCAGTTGTCTTCCTCGTATTGTACGTAGATGACATCCTCCTAATTGGGAATGACATTCCCATATTGACCTCAGTCAAAGTATAGTTGTCTAAGGAGTTCTCTATGAAAGATCTAGGAGAAGCATCCTTTATACTGGGTATTAAGGTCTATAGAGATAGACCAAATAGGATGATGGGACTTTCACAAAAGATGTACATAGAGGAGGTGCTAAAAAGGTTTAGCATGAAAAACTTCAAAAGAGGTTTAGTACCTTTTAGACATGGCATTCATCTCTCCAAGAAGATGTGCCCTAGCACACTTGAGGAGATTGAATGCATGAGCAAGATCCCTTATGCTTCGGCAATAGGGAGCCTTATGTATGCCATGCTTTGTACACGACCTGATATAGCCCATGCTGTGAGTGTCACAAGTAGATATCAGTCGAATCCAGGTGAAGAGCACTGGACTTCTGTGAAATATATCCATAAATACTTGAGAAGGACTAAGGATATGTTTCTAGTCTTTGGGAATGGAGAACTCTAGATTCAGGGATATACAGACTCAGACTTTATGTCTGATATAGATGATTGAAAGTTGACATCTGGAAGTCTGTTCATTTGCGATGGTTGTGTAGTTAGCTGGAAGAGTTTTAAGTAGACTGTGATTGCTGATTCCACCATGGAGCCAGAATATATTGCTGCATTGAAAGTTGCGAAGGAGGCATTCTGGTACAACAAGTTTGCCGTAGAGCTTGGAGTGATGTCATCGGATGCCATCCCTCTTTACTACGACAATAATGGCGCCATAGCCCTAGCAAAGGAGCCAAGGTCTCATTAGAAGTCCAAGCACATCGAGCGACGATTCCATTTGATCCGTGATTACCTCGAAAAAGGTTATGTCAAGGTCAAGAGAGTCGACTCCACATAATATGGCAGACCCACTGATAAAGCCATTAGGCCAGCAGAAGATCGAAGCCCACCTTGAGAAGATGAGACTTAGATATGTAGCCAATTGGTATTAGGTCAAGTGGGAGTTTGTTAGATGTGTGCCCTAGATGCCAGATTGGCTGACACATTCCTGTACAAATCTAAGGACAAATTTATAATTTTGACTATAAATCAATAAATGAGTTATTTTTCTATTACATTATGTACATTGTGTCTGTGATACATCCTTTGAGTTAGTAGGAATGTCAATTCATATTTTCAAGAGTTAAAAATTTAAGGCATGAATTTACATAACTAACTCATAAACAGCTCCTGACCATAGGATCATCACGAGGATGGTGATCGATCCGGAAGGTTGGTGTATAATCACTTTCTTAGGGTAGATGTATCATGAGTCTACGATGTGGAGATATTGGAGCGAAAGTACAGGTATTCGTTGGGAACGAGAGTACTGAGCGTGACCATATCGAGCAGTCATAAAGAAGTCTACCTTCTCGTCAATGACTAGCTCGATGTTGTAGTTGTGTGTCTAGTTCTTTGATCTGAGGTACATCGACAGTTCACCTTGAGTGTGTTATAGTTTGACTACATCATAACTCGATCTTCTAGCCATTCGGAACCCTGAGGTGTATGTTGGCTGTAGCATATTCATTGTAGAAACTAGGTCGCACCAAGATGGGATCTATCAACCTCGGTAGATGAGAGGAGTAGTCCTATGATGATTAAAAGATTGAGTCCTTAAGCCCATGGCCATGGTAGAGTGAAATAATGAAAAAGAGTTTTCCATTGGGGTTTCATATCAGATTCGGATCGATCGATTAATTCATATGACTGATGTTGGGTTTGACGAGTTCACCTTAACCTTAATTCAGTCGAGACTCATGATAAAGAAACTCAATCACACAGGTAGCTACACCGAGAGGTTCATCTTCAGTTCTGATGGATTGCCACCATATACTGCTAGATATCACTGATGGATTTTGAGAGCAATTAGAATGATATTGATGATCGATCATTCTAATTGTCTGAATCAGAAGAGTTCTGGTCCATCGAAAGGAGTTTCGATGATGTCAATGATGAGATCATGACATGTCTCTTTACCATACAAAATTGAACCTAACTGGATCACACAAACAAGGGTTAGGGTCTAGATGTCATCAATTGGGCTAACCTAATTGATTTGGATTAGATCCAATTAGGTTCAAAAAAATCATGCTAGCACACGATTGAGCCTAACTTTTTCCTCATGTAATTTTTCTATCTCGACTGAGCCAAATGTGATTTGACTCATTCGAAGAATCTTGAGAAGGTTTCTCTAAATCTAAATGAAGCTCGTCCAGCTCAGAAAAGTCTTGTCTTAATTCATGAGATGAATTTAAGACAACACCTGCTAACTCCTGTCACCTGCCATTTTCATTTTAGGACATCTGTCAAATATTGACATATGGGTCTTAAACTGAAGAGAGCTCATCGGAGGATTTTTTGTGGAGTGTCCACATGCCAAAACTACATTGAATTGGGCACCATAATCAGATTATGGTGTGAGCCCAATTAGATTAAAGTGGGCGCCCCAAATGGATAAGGATGAAGAGTCCTGATTAATATGGACTCTTTGGCGCCAACCCTTGCTTGTGCTTATCCAAAGTTGGTGCCAACATAGGAGAGAGGGTAGAGTTCTTATTTGATGAGATCAGATGATATCACTCCACCAATCAGAATTTTTTTAGAATTAATTAAAATTTTTTGATTGATCGAATGATGTGGCACTGCGCAGCACAGTAGGGTCTATATAAACCCTGCCTGTGCCTAAGGTTTTAAAGTTTTTGTGAAAAACCATCAATAGCTGCCACCCCCTCTCTTCTTCTCCATATCTTCCCTGCTCTCCTATCTCCTCTCTTCACATCCAAAGAGTTGGACATTCATCTGATGCAAGGAAAAGGCATGGTGATGCCTGGAATAGGAAGGCTGTAGGACATCTTTGATAGGCTGCTGCTCCAACTTTAGAAGGAGTTCTGAAGCACTTTCAAATCAGATAGAGATCTAATTTTTGGAGCATAGATTCATGAGGAGAAGATATTCTAGGTTCTGCCTGAGTGGATACTGGTAGAGGCCAGATGCTTGCATGGCTACATCAGAACCTCGGGCTTTGCAGAGATCATCTAAAGGGTAATCAGATTACCCTTGAGGTATGTCTATACTTCTCATACTTTTAGATTTAATTTTAGATTTTAAATATCAGATAATAAAATTAGATTTAATAGACATTAGATCTGAAATAGTATAGGATAAAATTTTTTAAATTATTCTATCCTAGATTTGATGAAATTTGAAAGATCCTACAAAGGAAAAAGGCAGTTTTTCCTTCAATCTTGTGATCATCATCACTGGATGTGAAATCAAGCGGCTGTTCTATATAGATATCTTCCTCAAGATATCCATTTAAGAATATCATTTTCACATCCATCTGTCATATTTTATAATCAAAATAGGCTACAACAGCAAGTAATGTGCGGATGGATTTTAGCATGGCTATGAGTGAAAAGGTATCCTGATAGTCAATGCCTTCGCACTGACTATAACCTTTCGCTATGAGCCTAGCCTTGAATGTCTCCACATTTCCATCTGCACCTATCTTTCTCTTGAAGATCCATTTACACCTAATAGGTACAATACCTTCAGGTGGATCTATCAAGGTCCAGACTTGGTTTGAGTGCATTGAGTCAATTTTTGATCTCATTGCCTCTAACCATTTCTCGGAGTCGATATCTGATATCGCCTTGTCATAGGTCTTGGGGTCATCACCATGAGTCCCATTTCCCATGAGGAATATTTTTTCTACTTCCTCTTGTATAGTACCTAAGTACCTTTCAGGAGGATGGAAAATCCTAGTCGATCTACGAGGTGGAAGAGGTTGTGTTAGGACTGGTTCTAATTGATTTGGTTCTTCAGGTTCTTTAGCTCGTTGCTCTTAGGAGATATTCTTCTTGAGCTTAATTATTCTTCCGATGCCACCATCTTAAATAAACTATTTTTTAAGAAAAATAGCATGTCAATTCATAATTACATTGTGATCTTTCGGAATATAGAAATAGTATCCTAATGACTCTTTAGGATATCCTATGAATCGAGCTCTAAAAGATCTGAACTCTAACTTGTCCGCTTGCTGTCTCTTGATATGAGCCAGACAACCCCAAATTCAGAGATGACTTAGACTTGACTTTTTACCATGCCATATATTATACGGTGTGGTAGGAATAGTTTTAGAGGGAACCCTATTCAATACATATATTGCTGTCACGAGATAATGTCCCCAAAGAAACTCAGGGAGGTCCGTGAAGCTCATCATGGAATGGACCATATCTAATAGGGTCCAATTTTTCCATTCTGAAACTCCGTTGAGTTGTGGTATTTCAGGTGGAGTCCATTGAGAGTCTATGCCATTATCCTTAAGATAGTCTAAAAACTCCCGACTAAGGTATTCACTTCCTCGATCTGATCGAAAAATCTTAATGGGCTTTCCTGTTTGTTTTTCTACCTCATTCCTGAATTCTTTAAACTTTTCAAAGTTTTTAGACTTGTGTTTCATTAGAAACACATACCCATACCTAGACATATCATCGGTGAAGGTAAGGAAGTAGACATAGTTGCCTCTAGCCGGCACATCAAATGGGCCGCACACATCTGTATGTACTAGGGCAAGTAGGTTTGGGGCCCTTTCCCTATGTCCTGCAAAAGGAAGCTTGGTCATTTTGCCTTGAAGGCATGATTCACAAATTGGATATGACTCGAAAGTCAACAGACTCAATAGCCTGGATTTCTCCAATTTGTTAACCCTGTCTTCCGCTATATGACCTAACCTTAGGTGTCACAGATACCTATCATTTAGACTATCTCTAGGTCTTTTAATTCCTATGGCATTCACATTTTGCTCGATATGAAATATAGATACATCAATATGTAGCTGATAGAGACCATTAATAAGAAAACTATTTGCAACTTTATTATTTTCATAAAATATATTAGAATGGTTCTTATGAAAGCTAATCACATAGCCTTCTTGTGCTAAACATGAAACAGAAATCAAATTCTTGCTTGCTGCAGGCACATAATAACAATCTCTAAGAACTAAATCTAATCTTAACGGTAATCACAGAGGGTAGGTTTCCACGGCCATAGCAGCAACTCTTGCTCTGTTCCCGATGCATAGGATCATATCCCCATCCCTCAGCCTCCTGCTCTCCTCAAGATCCTGCATAGAAGTGCACAAATGAGCACTAGAACTAGAGTCAAGTACCCAACTGGATGCAGAGGAAACCGTAAGATTAGATTCTGTAACAAGCATACCTCCAGAAGGACCATCCTTCTTGTTCTTCAGGGTGGCCAGGTACTGAGGACAGTTTCATTTTCAATGGCCGTCTGAATTGCAGTGAAAATATTTTCTATTTTCAGCAGCCTTCTTCTTCAGTTCCATCTTCTTCCTTTTTCCATCTACCTTCTGCTTCTTCGTAGACTTTTTCTTCTTTCTAAAAGACTTTCTCTTGGAAGAAGTCCACTCCACAGTAAGGACTGAGCCTTTTGAACTCTTCAAAGAAAGCTCAGCCATAACCAAATGTTCATTAACTCAGCCAAGGTACACTGCATCTTATGCATATGGAAGTTCATGATGAACTGACCATATGCATCGGACAAGGACTGAAGGATCACATCAATCTGAAAATTCTTATCTAAGATGATACCAAGCTTTTCAAGCTTCTCAAGGTCCTTGATCATTGTCAAACAATGATCTTGGACTGACTGTCCATCATGCATTTTAGTCTTAAAAAGTCTTTGGCAGCAGACTTGATACTTGGCTGCGCGACTTTGTTCACCAAACAACTCTTATAGTTGAGCCAATATTTGGTGGGTAGTCATAATGTTCTCATGCTGGCATTGCAAGTCATCAGACATGGCACCCAACATGTAGTACCTAGCTTTGTTATCGTCATTCGTTCACTTTTTCAGAGATGCTCTCTGTTCAACAGTCGGATGTGCTGGCATGGTAGGTGGGTCCTGGTCCAAGACATGAGTCAGTTTCTTGAAATTCAGAATAATTCTGTAGTTTCTCAACCAGTCTTTGAAATTAGGTCCAGTCAATCTGTGGGTGTTTAGTATTTTGGTCAGGGAGTTGGACGCAGATATGTTTCCTGTAGAGAGTCAAAAATTTCTAGTTAGATTTTGTAATCAGACTTAACCAATTTGTTTAGGGGTTTTAAACAAATTAGGCTCCCACTATTTTCTCATATCCCTATACTCCCTAGGTAGAGATGTGAAAATCTCCATGATTAGTGATTTCTAGCAGGTGGTGCGGTCTCACCGACTGGCTCACCACCTTACCTAACAGTTATTGGTGATGGATCAATCAATGAGTGGACAACTCTTGTCCAATGATTCTCTAATCATGGTGCACCCAAAACTTGATCTCTAATTCATGAAGCTCACCGTGCCCAGAATATTGTTACAATTTTTAGTTAAGTCAGACCCACCATTTGCACGAATTAGATTCTTGATTGGGTCCTTCATCGTATCCAGAATATTGAGCACAACCCATCCTCTAATCCATAGCATCCAATGCCTAATGGATATGGTTGTGTCTTTCTAGTGCAACTGAGCCACTGTAACCAGCCGAGAACAATCAACCCCAGGAAGGGCCCGCACATCCACAATGGTGGATGACCTTAGACTTAATATTTTCTTAGGAAGATTTGATTTAGGTCTCATTAAACTTGACTTGAAATAGTCATAACAATTATGACTAACCTGGTGACATGGGTTAGCTCGAATTATTAGCCACCTCAAATGAGAACTGGGTCGACACATATGGCCAGGTAAGTGAGACTGGTGGGAGGGATATGCCATTAACTTGATAAGAACGCATTCGAGTCGAGTAGCTCCCAATTAAAAATTAGTCGGTCGCATCTGCCCAACTTACCTTAGACACCAAATTGTCAAACTAGAACCAATTGAGTTAATCTACAATCCAGGCTCTAACCACTGAGCCAAATTAGGTCTTAACTTGATCGAGTTACATCTAAATGTGATTCGACCTTGACCTAGACTTAATCCTATTAGGCTGGTCAATTATTAGCTTTCATGATCCCACCTAACAAACTTTTGATTCAGTTTGATCAACCGCTAGACCTAATTGAGCTACCCAAGTCCGAACCCAATTTTATGAAAGTGGCTTAGATCTGAAGTTCTCAATTTCAGACCTAATTTGATTTTATAACCTTAATTCATTAATTAAGTCTTGGGTTCATAAACAAAACATGTAAATAAATCCTAGGGTTTCAAGATCTAAGATTTTGCAAAAAAGTAAATTTTGATTTCTGATTAAGGATGAACGCACAACACCCCTACACGCCATAAGAACACCCCATTGAATGGGAGGAGAGGGTCTTAAACCCTACTTTATTCTTATGACCGGACGGCCATGAGGAACACCTTCATCAAAAATATTAATTTAACTACAAAACTAGTTAGATCTAAGTTACATATCACATATATAATTTCAGATCTAACTTATACATGCTTTGCATACATCTCATGTATTAAAATTTGATCTAATTAGCATGCTTTCAGATTTGATACATCACATATAACATCTGAAAAATAAGATTTAAATTGAACTATTCAATATAAAATCTATTCTAAACGGTTACTAGAACAATTCTACAACTAGTCTAGGCATGCAACAGATCAATCTTGTGTATTAATTAAAATTTTATTTTCTATTTTTTGATCTGAATATAATATTTATAACATCAAAAAAATAAAAAATAAATTAGATCTAATTTATATTTTAATCACATTAAAATATAAAACTATAAGACTATTCATAGATCAAACTACTCCTAGTCTAGTCATGCATCTCATACATATTAGATCTACTTAGATTTAATTTTAAATTTTTCTGATTTTAGATCCTATCACATCTGATGTGACATCTAAAATTCATTAATATCAGATAAATAAAAATAAAAATCAGATCTAAATTAGATCTGAAATAGAGCCATCAACCTGGCTCTGATACCAGTTGAAGGAAAAATCAGCTTTTTCCTTGTAGGATCTTCCAGATCTAATGAGATTTGGGGCAGAATATTTCAAAAAAAAAAAAATCCTATGATATTTCAATTCTAAGATCTATTATATCTAATTTCTATTATCTAATATTAAATCTAAAATTAAATCTAAAAATATAAGGAATAGAGAAATACCTCTAGGGTAACTAGATTATCCTGTAGATGATCGCAGCAATGTCTGAGGTTCTAAAATAGCCACGCAGTTGCCTGGCCTCTACCAATATCCACTTGAGTAGGATCTAGATCATCTTCTCCTCATGAATCTTTGCTCCAAAAAATCAGGTCTAGATCTGATCTGAAAGATCTTCAAAAGATCTTCTGAAGCTGGAGCAGGAGCTTCTTGAGAAATCTCTGCAGCCTTCTAATCAGGAAGCCACCACACCTTGGACAAGCACCAGATGGACGGCCAACCTCTTGGACGTGAAGAGGGGAGGGAAAGGAGCAGAGGGGGCATGGAGAAGTGGAGAGGATTTAGGCTTTTGCTGGTTATTGCATAGAGTCTCTCAACCCTAGGCGCAGACAGGGTTTAAATAGATCCCGCTGCGCCATGCAGTGCCACATCATTCGACCAATCAAAAAATTTCAATTAATTCTGAAAAAATTTTGATTGGTGGAGTGATGTCATCTGATCATATCAAATAAGAATCCCCACAATTCCTCCTACTGTTGGTGCCAACACTGGATAAGCACAGTGAGATTTGTGCCCCACAGTCTAAGTTAATCAAGGGATCAGAGTCCTCATCTCATGGGACTCTATCCTTATCCACTTGAGGTGCACGCCCAATCTGAATATGGTGCCCACTTTGAGGCCCAATTTAGCAGGTGGACACTCCACAAAAATCTTCAATGACCTCTTGCCAAGTGGCCTTCAGTCCAAGATCCATGGGTCAATGTTTGACCAATGTCCTAAAACGAAAATGGCAGGTGTCAGGAATTAGCAGGTGTCAGGAATTAGCAGGTGTTATCTTAAATTCATCTCATGAATTAAGATAAATCTTTTTTGAGCTGGATTGGCTCTAGTTAGACTGTGAAAAACCTTCTCAAGGTTCTCTAGGTGAGTCAAATCACATTTGGCTCAATCGAGATAGAAAAGATTACACGAGGAGAAAGTTAGGCTCAATCGTGTGCTAGCACGATTTTCTTGAACCTAATTGGATCTAATCCAAATCAATCGAACTGGGCTAGCTCAATTGATGACATCCAGACCCTAACCCTTATTTGTATGACTCAGTTAGGTTCATTTTTGTATGGTAATGAGACATATCATGATCTCATCATCGACATCATCGAAACTCTTTTCAATGGACCAGAACTCTTCTGATTCAGACAATTAGAATGATCGATCATCAAGATCATTCTAATTGCTCGCAAAATCCACCAGTGACACCAAGCAGTATATGATGGCAACCCATCAGAAATGAAGACAAACCTCTCGATGCAGCTACCTGTGTGATTGAGTTCTTTTATCATGAGTCCCGACTGAATTAGGGTTAAGGTGAACTCGTCAAACCCAACATCAGTCATATGAATCAATCGATTGATCCACATCCGATGTGAAATCGCAATGAAAAACTCTTTTCCATTATTTCACTCTACCATAGCCATGGGCTTAAGTACTTGATTTTTTGATCATCGTAGGACTACTCTTCTCATCTACTGAGGTTGATAGATCCCTTCTTGGTGCGATCTAGTTCCTACAATGAATATGCTATAGCCAACATACACCTCAAGATTCTGAATGGCTAGGAGATCGAGTTATGGTATAGTCAAACTATAACACACTCAAGGTGAACTGTCGATATACCTCAGGTCAAAGAACTAGATACACAACTGCAGCATCGAGCTAGTCATCGACGAGAAGGTAGACTTCTTTATGACTGCTCAAGGTGATCATGCTCAGTACTCTCATTCTCAACGAATACCTATACTCTCACTCTGGTGTCTTCACACCATAGACTCAAGACACATCTATCCTAAGAAAGCGATCGTACACCAACCTTCTGGATCGATCACCATCCTCGTGATGATCCTATAGTCAGGAGCTGTTTATGAGTTAGTTATGTAAATTCATGTCTTAAATTTTTAACTCTTGAAAATATGAATTAATATTCCTACTAACTCAAAGGATGTATCACAGACATAATATATGCAATGTGATAGTAGAATAATCCTTTTATTTATTTATAGTCAAAATTATAAATTTGTCCTTAGATTTGTACAGGAATGTGTCAGCCAATCTGACATCTAGGGCACACATCTAACAGAATTATGGTCTACTGATTGATCTCTTCTTCTCTTTTCTCTGAATTAATTAATTTTTTTAAATTATTTGGTCCATAAAATGAGCTAATTATGGAGATAACTGGATCATAGCCTCCTATTAAGGTGAATGGTAATAGGTCCATTATTTCTGATTAACATTGCAGGTGCCATCTGTCTGGGTTCTCTCTAAATAATAAAATTATCATTCATCATATGATGACTCTGTTATACTATTTGATAATGGTTGGGTTAACTGAGCCATCTTCGGGTCTAATCATTCATTAGTTGGAATCACTAAGTAGGTTCATGTTAATGGTTTGACCTAATCGAAACTTTTAGTGAAGGCCCATCGCCTACTGAAATAAAATCTGGGGCCAAATTAACTACTAAAAATTATTTGAAGAAATAATTGATTGAGAACCTACCCATAAATACATATGGGTTAACCTAGCCATTTTCGGACCTGTATGCAGTCTGTGTGGATTTTTGTATCCGCTAAGAAATTAAGGTAATTCCTCAAATTGGAGGTAGAGGCTATTAATTCAAATAAAATAGTGGAAGAACTTTTAGACTAAAGTCTAAATCTTTAGGCCTAATCAATTCATAAATATTGAGGTCTTGTATTTTTCTTTCAGTTATGGCTAGATATCCATTGCTTCTTTCACTGTTTGACAGTGACTTATTTGTAGGACCCAACTTCGATAGATGGTATCAAAAGTTGTAAATAGTTCTAGAGCACGAATGGATTCTAAATATAATTATGGATCTAGCACCTGATGTTTTCACATCCAACACACATGATGCGATCATAGACACTTATCAGAAGTGGCCAAATGATCATATCACCGTGTGGTATTTTTTGAGAGTAATAAAAAATATAAATTTAGTTTTAAATTCGAAGATGCTCAGTGGAAAAAAAAATTTTAAATATTGAAGGAGTTCTTTTGCACCTCTGAAGATATATCTTCGGTGGATAATAATCATTGAAAAAGAAAAGAAAAAGAAGATGTAAAAGAGTCATGCTTAGGCTAATGAGTCTGAACTGACAAAAGAGTCTAAGATTGACCTAGTCTGGCATAGTCTGTTGATCCGAACAGGCTAAGAAAGAGAAATCAGTAAAGGATTGCTCGATAAGGTACTTATACGATAACACTTTATGATTTTTTTATCTGTGACACTACTACCTGGATATTGGATATCAAAAATCTATGCAAATTGTTGTAATGACTTCAAGTTAGTAGAAAGTTTGAAAATAGCAAGAGATTCTTGAGTATTAGAGATAGAAGTTATGTTCCAATCTTGATTTTAAGAATTGTCAAGCCTATTTTCAATTCTAGCAATGTCATTTTAGTGATTGTTACTATTATTTAATGATTTTATGATATCATTATGAATGATGTCAAAATCATATGGACAACTAAGAAATGACATTTACATAGTATGTTAGTGTGCTGTATACAACAAACAAACTCCTTAGAGTAGATAATGTCATGGAAGCCTACCTTTGATAATTTAGGCTCGATCATATATACAAGAATAGGATCAATAGGAGATAATTTTCAAAGTCAATGATTGTGAATTATTGTTAACCTGTCAATCCTATCTCTTTAGTAAGATGACCGAATCATCTTTTGCTAAAAAAAGTGAACGAGCCAATGATGTTTTGAATCTGATACATACTGATATATTGGATCTACGAATATATTTATCATAAATTTGAATTATTTAAAATATTCAAATAATTTTTAAATAAGATAGAGAAATGAACTGGGAAGAGCATTAAACTCTTTGGTCAGTCCAAAGAAAAGAATGCCTTTCCAGTGAGTTTTGACTATCTAAAAGAGAATAGGATTCTCTTTTATTGGAATTGATTTTTTTAGATATAGTATGATCCATGATAGAGTTTACAAGTCTACCGGTCTTCTTTTAGGGTTATGCTCTTAAGACTCTTGTTATGTTGAGCTAGATTCCGAATTAGTCAGTCACAATAACTCTATATGAGATATGGACTAGGCATAAGCCGAAATTTTCTTACCTTAAGATTTGGGAGTGTTTGGTTTATGTCAAGTAATTACAGACTGATTAGTTTGGATCCCGATCCTATATGTATTATTTTGAAGGATAACCTTAAAGAATCTAAGGGGATATTACTTCTACCATACTAAAAAATAAAAGTTGTTCGGTATTTCTTTTTGAAAAAGGAGTATCTTGGTGAAGAAACTGATGCCTCTAATGTGGAACTTATGCAGTTTGATAGATAGAGAAACCGACACAATCTAGTGAACCCATAGAATTGAATTTGATTAGATCAAATCCAGAACATCCTAAGGTGCCATCTGATGGTGTACAAAAATAAAGGGATGCGTGGAAGATGTAAGAATTTTAAGATAAGTATGAAAGAAGGACTCTCCTTCTTAAATCCAAAAATAAATGTGACGCCACCAAAATTTATGCGTGTGGTTTGACGTGGAGGAGGTTGATTCCACATGGAACACTTTCACAAAATCAGATAAAACCAACTAATAAATTAGACGATTCAAACCTAATCACATTAGGTCAAGGCAACAAGACTAGGTTAGCACAAACAACTTTGCACTGAACCCAATTGAGAACTTGGGTTAATTCATTTGCTAGTAATTTAATTAACCCATTGAATTTATAATAAATTCAAATTGATTAGACCAAGACTAAATCTCTATTGTGTGTGACCTATTGGGTTTCAAATCTAAACAGCAGTGGACCCAAACTCTCGACGTAATCCTAATCCGATTGAATTAGGTCAGCTCAAGAGTCCCAATCTACTAGGACTCTTCCTAATTGATTTTATAATTAAAATCTTTTAATTCTGTAGAGTCTACAAGTAAAGATTGATATCTAGCAATGTATCATAACTATCAAAAAGATTTAAAATTTGATAAAAATATCAAAATTATCCTTCTGTGATGAGTTACCATGCAATTCAATCCTTCGATCACATAACATCCTGGAAAGGCTATGGGTATGAAAAAATATCAAACCCAAATACCTAAATATATGTATCTCGATCAGATGATGATGACTCAGTTGATAAACTAGTAGAAACTATTTCTACTGTTCATCCCTGCTTTGACCAAAGACTTTCAGAGTCACCATCCTATGAGATCACATAGGATGTTCTCTCCTCTTACAAGAAGTGATCGATTCTTTGTTGATCACTCACAACCTCCATACATATTTTGTCATACCTAGAATATCCCACATACATCTCAAAGTGGTGTGCTAGAGAATAAACCAAAGTAAGGATCCATGCACATAAGGTATCATGGTGATCTCAGATCAAAAGATCACATGCACCACTCCCACTGAAGAACCATCTATCGACATGCTGTAAGGCTCCATCAGATGTTCTTTTGTAGGTCAGTTCAGTGAACTCATTCTCTAATGAGCACCTACATCCTTGTATTAGTGTCACCACATAAGTGGTAGTGAGATCAACCACCCTCACCATCGAGCATACATAGGATGTACCAGTCTTATCGACATCATTGATCTCTGACTCGATGATCCAACGACTGAAAATATTTTAGATTGGAGCTATCAAGATTTTAGATCTCACTGGCATTATCTCATCATGGCCCTAAAATTATTGCCTTAATTTATGGGGTTTATCATAATCATATAAAAATGATGCAGCAAATGATAAAACATAATACCTCATATAAATAAAAATAACTAATATCATGTACATGAACAGGAAGATAATAAAAAAATATCCCATCATATCCCATACGATTGGCTTGTAGGGCACTATTCTTTTACTGGTTTCGTACATGTCATAGCGTACATAATAGAATCCACTCCTGAAACATATGGAACTCTACTCATACGCTCTCTCTTTTGAAGAGTTGTCGGACAATCTCCTTTTGAAAAAGAAATTCTTTGGTCTATCGGAAGATAGCCTTTCTTGAAATTCTTCATGCTGAACCATTTCAACATAGTATCTATGTATGTGGATTGAAAAAGTCCGAGCAGCCTCTTGGATCTATCTCTATAGATCTTCATCCCTAAAATATAGGCTGCTTCTCCTAGATCTTTCATAGAGAATTGTGACGACAGTCAAACTTTTATTCATTGTGATGCAGGGACATCATTTTCGATTAAGAGAATGTCACCACATACAACACAAGAAATACAATTATTGAACCATTTGCCCACTTATATATTCTGGGTTTCTCTCCATTCCTAATGAAGCCATACGTTCTGATCACCTTATCAAAATGTATGTTCCAACTCTGAGATGCTTGCTTCAATCCATAAATGAATCTCTGAAGCTTGCACACTTTGGACTCATCTATGGATATGAATCCTTTAGGTTGTATCATATATACTTCTTTGTTCAGCTCTCCATTTAGAAAAGTTGTCTTTGCATCCATTTACCAGACTTCATAGTCTAAGTATGCTGCTATCGCAAGCATGATCCAAATGGATTTGAGCATTGCCATAAGAGAAAATGTCTCATCATAGTCAATACCATAACACTGACAATAACCTTTAGCAATCAAATGAGCTTTATAGGTCTCCACCTTCTCGTCTGCACCCCTCTTCCTCTTGAAGACCCACTTCACCCTATGGGTTTAACCTCTTTAGGTGGGTCAACCAATGTCTATATATCGTTGACCTTCATAGACTCTATTTCAGATCTCATGACTTCAAGCCATTTATCAAAGTCGGACCTCTGCATCGCATCTATGTAGGTGATCGGATCCTCATCATTCTCATCGAGTTTGATAGGATCTCCATCTCAGACCAAGAAACATAGGTATTTATCTAGCTGATGTGGTATTCTATCAAATCGCCTTAAGGATATATGTTCATTGGGCTCCAGATTTGATCTTATCAAATTCGGTTCAGATTCAATCATTAGTGTCGGTTCTTCTACCTGTCGAACTTCGTCAAGCTCGATTTTAGAGGTACTTATTCCTTCACTAAGAATTTTTTTTTCAAAAAGTGTGCCTTACTGCTGATAAATACTTTTTGTTCAGCAGGCAGATAAAAATAATATCCCCATATTTTTTTGAGGTACCCTATGAAATTATACTTATCGGATCTAGGACTGAGTTTGTCAGTTTATAATTACTTAACATAAGCCGACACCCCCAGACCCTAAAGTAAGAGAGGTTCGATCTACGTCCTGATTATATCTCATATGGTGTCTTACTAACTAACTTGCTCGAAATACTATTGAGCACATGACAGGCTATTTCAAATGCATATCCCCAAAAGAAGATCGGTAAAGTTGCAAACCCTATCATGGACTGAACTATGTCCAACAAGGTTCGATTCCTCCTTTGTGAGATGCCATTATGCTGTAGTATCCCTGAAGGAGTCCATTGGGAGAGAATTTTATTCTCTCCTAGATATGTCAGAAATTTACTGAAAAAATATTCTCCTCCTCGGTCAGATCGAAGAGTTTTAATACTTTTTTCAGTTTATTTTTCTACTTCATTACGGAACTGTTTGAATATTTTCAATGATTCAGACTTGTGTTTCATCAAGTAGACGTATCCATACCTAGATAGGTCATTTGTGAACGTAATGAAGTAGTTGTACCCTCCTCTGGCATATGTGCTCATGGGTCTACATACATCAGTATGTATCAGACCCAGCACATCACTGGCTCGTTCACCTTTTCTAGTAAAAGGTGACTTGATCATCTTTCTAAACAAACAAGACTCACAGGTAGGTAACGATTCATAATCGTCTTTATCAAAAAAAATTTTTTGAGCTAACCTGTTCATCCTGTTCTTGTTGATATGACCTAGCCTATAATGCCAAAGGTAGGCATCCGTGACATCATCTATTCTAAGATGTTTATTTGAAATGTATATTATATTAGGCCTAGATACAACATAGATACCATTATTTAACTGTCCACGTAAAATTGTAACACCATTCAGAATGATATCACAAAAGTTTTTCTTTATTGATATTTCATAATTGAAATTGGCCAAAAGACCTACAAAAATAATATTTAAAAAAAACCTAAGACAGTAATGATACTCATTAAGAATAATATACTGAAACTCGTATACAAGCTTGATGATTCTTAAAGTTAGAACTAGAACTGATCTTTCATCTCCAACATTCAGAAATCTCTCACCTTCTCTAAATCTTCTAGTAATCTGAAGACCCTGCAAAGAATTGCAAATATGAATAGGGCTTCCAGTATCCAATACCTAGATCCTTGTATCTATAAGAGAGAAGTTACAAAGCGTTATCACATAAGTACTGTTGGTGCAAAAATTCGCTTGCGTCGGAGAAGCTGGAGTCGAGGGAGTCGCAGTCGCCGTCGGGACCTGCAAAGGAAGTCTAAATCGGAGGTGGGGTTGCTCCGGCAAGATCCTCCGACGCTCAAGTCAGTTCTCTGCCTCAACAAGAATGGAGTGCTCGAACGAAGAATTTAGCAGAGTTTTTAGGTAAAAATAAGAGCTTATAGAATAACGTATCTGGGGTTTCCCTTTTATAGATGGAGGGGGCAACAGATTGATAGTGACGCCTGTAACCGTCTGGTAGTGGGCCGCCCAGAGTCAGGAGGAATTTATTGTGGAGGGTAGTGGAGTGGGATCGTGGCAATCATCGTGGCTCGCCACGTGGAATCAGTTACGGGGACTGGAGCGGCGTCTGCTGTCGTGACTCGTCAGGGAGTGGGGGACTCGCACAGAATCCGCTGCAGGGAGTGGAGCAGAGCCATGGCCGTTAATACAGCTTGTCAGGGAGTAATGGGGCTACGCAGGGTCCGTCGCAGAGAGTGGAGCAGTGGTGTCCGTTACTGTGGCTTGTCAGGGGATCCAGACTTGTTGGCCGAAGTTCGGTTGGAGTCGGTAGCGAGGCCCGGCACCCGTGGGAGTTTGGATGAGGTCTTCTTGCAGTTGGGGGTCGTAGGCGGAGTTCGGCTCCCGTAGGAGTCCGAGCGGAGACTTCCTGCAATTGAAATAAAAAATAAAGTTCGGCTCCCGTAGGAGTCCGGGCGAAGTCTTCCTTGCTGCAGAAATCGCAGACGGAGCCCGGCTCTCGTAGGAGTCCGGGCGAAGTCTTCCTTGCTGCAGAAATCGCAGACGGAGCCCGGCTCCCATAGGAGTCCGGGCGAAGTCTTCCTTGCTGCAGAAATCACGGACGGAGCCCGGCTCCCGTAGGAGTCCGGGCGAAGTCTTCCTTGCTGCAGAAATCGAGGATGGAGCCCGGCTCCCGTAGGAGTCCGGGCGAAGTCTTCCTTGCTGCAGAAATCGCGGACGGAGCCCGACTCCCGTAGGAGTCCGGGCGAAGTCTTCCTTGCTGCAGAAATCACGGACGGAGACTGGCTCCCGTAGGAGTCCGGGCGAAGTCTTCCTTGCTGCAGAAATCACGGACGGAGTCCGGCTCCCGTAGGAGTCCGGGCGAAGTCTTCCTTGCCGCAGAAATCACGGACGGAGCCCGACTCTCGTAGGAGTCCGGGCGAAGTCTTCCTTACTGTAGAAATTATGGACGGAGCCCAGCTCTCGTAGGAGTCCGAGCGAAGTCTTCCTTGCCGTAGAAATCGCGGACGGAGCCCAGCTCCCGTAGGAGTCCGGGCGAAGTCTTCCTTGTTGCAGAAATCGCGGACGGGGCCCGGCTCCCGTAGGAGTCCGGGCGAAGTGGCGGGGGTTCACCAACAGTTGTTGAAAAATGGAAGAGACTCACGAGGGTCGACCCCGCCAAGAACTTCGGCCGAGAATATTTTATGCCCAACACCAGTCCCCCCACTTTCGAGTTTGAATTTTGAATGAAGGAAGTACGGAGAAGTTATCGCAGCCGAAGTTCTCCCCCTTACGTCCGGGCGCAACCGACCTTGGATATGTCGGCATTTAATGCGCACATGCTAGAGCCCCTTTTCTGATTATGGTGACCCGAAGAGTCTTTTTGGAACTCTCACCGAGATGTGATCCCAAGCATCGCGCCATGGAAATTTGCGAACAGTCCATCCTCGATAGCGGCGAGTGGGACACGCGGGACACGTGGCAAGCACCGGTTGGACTAAAGATACCCGCCATCATAATTGCGCTAAGATTCGCTGCCTATTTAATCCCCCTACCCTTCCCTCGGGGCTTTACTCCGCCAAAAGGATGGCACCTTTCTTCCGTCTGAGAGCCTAGCTACTCAGCCACTCCCTCGGTGTCCCTGCCAACTCCGAGCATCCTCTGCGCCGGTCTTTGCCATCTTCAGCCTTCCGATTCCTCTCTAAGGGGTTTCCCTGCCATGTCCTCCACCCCGGAGGCCATCCTCAAGGGGATGTTGAGGGCTTGGAAGAAGGCAAGGAGGAGAACAGCGGTTCGTGAGTTCTTCGGTCATCGAGCGACCGCTGAAGGTCCCCGTCGTTTCAAAGGGGGCTCGAGGAAGAATTCCTTCAACAACAGAGGTTTAATAACGGGGACCGCTGGTAAAGGTGTCCTGCCCGAGAATTTCGGAGTAGCAAGGCGGGGTGAAATTGGTCAGGAGGGCAGAGCTATCGTCACGAGTTATGGCGGGATCCTTGATGCCGTCGGGGCCGAGGGACCAGAGGTGGTCGGCGTCGATGGTGGGGCAGTAAAGCTCGTTGCGGGGGTGGAGCCCGGCTCCCGTAGGAGTACGGGCGAAGTCTTCCTTACTGCAGAAATCGTGGACGGAGCCCGGCTCCCGTAGGAGTCCGGGCGAAGTCTTCCTTGCTGCAGAAATCGCAGACGGAACCCGGCTCCCGTAGGAGTTCGGGCGAAGTCTTCCTTGCTGCAGAAATCACGGATGGAGCCCGGCTCCCATAGGAGTTTGGGCGAAGTCTTCCTTGCTGCAGAAATTATGGACAGAGCCCGACTCCCGTAGGAGTCTGGGCGAAGTCTTTCTTGCCGTAGAAATCGCAGACGGAGCCCGACTCCCGTAGGAGTCCGGGCGATATCTTCCTTGCTGCAGAAATCGCAGACGGGGCCCGGCTCCCGTAGGAGTCCGGGCGAAGTGGCGGGGGTTCACCAACAGTTGTCGAAAAATGGAAGAGACTCACGAGGGTCGACCCAGCCAAGAACTTCGGCCGAGGGTATTTTATGCCCAACACCAGTCCCCCCACCTTCGAGTTTGAATTTTGAATTAAGGAAGTACGGAGAAGTTGTCGCAGCCGAAGTTCTCCCCCTGACATCCGGGCACAACCGTCCTCGGATATGTCGGCATTTAATGCACGCATGCCAGAGCCCCTTTTTCGATTATGGCGACCCGAAGAGTCTTTTCGGAACTCCCACCGAGATGTGATCCCAAGCGTCACACCATGAAAATTTGCGAGCAGTCCATCCTCGATAGCGGCAAGTGGGACACGCGGGACATGTGGCAAGCACCGGTTGGACTAAAGATGCCCGCCATCATAATTGCGCTAAGATCCGCTGCCTATTTAAACCCCCTACCCTTCCCTCAGGGCTTTACTCCGCCAAAAGGATGGCACCTTTCTTTCGTCTGAGAGCCTAGCTACTCAGCCACTCCCTCGGTGTCCCTGCGAACTCCGAGCATCCTCTGCGCCGGTCTTTGCCGTCTTCAGCACCCCGATTCCTCTCTAAGGGGTTTCCCCGCCATGTCCTCCACCCCGGAGGCCATCCTCAAGGGGATGTCAAGGGCTTGGAGGAAGGCAAGGAGGAGAACAGCGGTCCGTGAGTTCTTCGGTCATCGAGCAGCCGCGGAAGGTCTCCATCGTTTCAAAGGGGGCTCGAGGAAGAATTCCTTCAACAACAGGGGTTTAATAATGTGGACCGCTGGTAAAGGTGTCCTGCCCGAGAATTTCGGAGTAGCAAGGCGGGGTGAAATCGGTCAGGAGGGCAGAGCTGTCGTCACGAGTTGTGGCTAGATCCTTGATGCCGTCGGGGCCGAGGGACCAGAGGCGGTCGGCGTCGACGGTGGGGTAGTAAAGCTCGTTGCAGGGGCAGTGGAAGTAGCGCATGCCGACCTTGCCGAAGCATTTTGGACGGTGGCTGTCGTGGAGCATTCGGTGATGGCGCATATCTCTTGCGCCACCGCTGCCTCCAGGGTGACTCCGGTTCTTCTTGAAACAGGTCTTCATCATCGCTGCCGTTGCCCTTACTGCCCCCTGGAATCTATCCCATCCTTTTCCCCCTGGGGTTGGGACTTCAGAGATGGAGCGAAACGAGGCGGGGCGAGAGCCGATAGGCCTGCTACACGCATTGGAAAATGCAGCTGGGAAGAACAGAAATGGGAAGAGAAGTTTGCAGCTTGAAGCGGCCTCCGGTGTGTCCTTTCCAAGCCATGTTCTCAAGTGCGTGTAGCAGGCCTATCGGCTCTCGCCCCACCTCGTTTCGCTCCATCTCCGAAGTCCCAACCCCAGGGGGAAAAGGATGGGATAGATTCCAGGGGGCAGTAAGGGCAACGACAGCGGCGATGAAGACCTGTTTCAAGAAGAACCGGAGTCACCCTGGAGGCAGCGGGGGCGCCAGAGATATGCACCATCACCGAATGCTCCACGACAGCCGCCGTCCAAAATGCTTCGGCAAGGTCGGCATGCGCTACTTCCACCGCCCCCGCAACGAGCTTTACTGCCCCACTGTCTACGCCGACCGCCTCTGGTCCCTCGGCCCCGACGGCATCAAGGATCCCACCATAACTCGTGACGACAGCTCTGCCCTCCTGACCGGTTTCACCCCGCCTTGCTACTCCAAAATTCTCGGGCAGGACACCTTTACCGACGATCCCCGTTATTAAACCCCTGTTGTTGAAGGAATTCTTCCTCGAGCCCCCTTTGAAATGATGGGGACCTTCAACGGCCGCTCGATGACCGGAGAACTCACGGACCACTGTTCTCCTCCTTGCCTTCCTTCAAGCCCTCGACATCCCCTTGAGGATGACCTCCAGGGTGGAGGACATGGCGAGGAAACCCCTTAGAGAGGAATCGGGGGGCTGAAGACGGCAAAGACCGACGCAGAGGATGCTCGGAGTTGGCAGGGACACCGAGGGAGTGGCTGAGTAGCTAGGCTCACAGACGGAAGAAAGGTGCCATCCTTTTGGCGGAGTAAAGCCTCGATGGAAGAGTAGGGGGTTTAAATAGGCAGCGGATCTTAGCGCAATTATGATGGCGGGCATCTTTAGTCCAACCGGTGCTTGCCACGTGTCCCGCATTTCCCACTCGCCGCTATCGAGGATGGACTTTTCGCAAATTTCCATGGCGCGATGCTTGGGATCACATCTCGGTGGGAGTTCCGAAAAGACTCTTCGGGTCGCCATAATCGAAAAAGGGGCTCTGGCATGCGCGCATTAAATGCCGACATATCCGAGGATGGTTGCGCCCGGACGTCAGGGGGAGAACTTCGGCTGCGACAACTTCTCCGTACTTCCTTCATTCAAAATTCAAACTCGGAAGTGGGGGGACTGGTGTTGGGCATAAAATACCCTCGGTCGAAGTTCTTGGCGGGGTCAACCCTCGCGAGTCTCTTCCATTTTTCGACAACTGTTGGTGAACCCCCGCCACTTCGCCCGGACTCCTATGGGAGCCAGGCCCCATCCGCAATTTCTGCAGCAAGGAAGACTTCGCTCGGACTCCTACGGGAGCCGGACTCCGTCCGCGATTTCTACGGCAAGGAAGACTTCGCCCGGACTCCTACGGGAGTCGAGCTCCATCCACAATTTCTGCAGCAAGGAAGACTTCGCCCGGACTCCTACGGGAGCCGGGCTCCGTCCGTAATTTCTGCAGCAAGGAAGACTTCGCCCGGACTCCTACGGGAGCCAGGCTCCATCCGTGATTTCTGCAGCAAAGAAGACTTCGCCCGGACTCCTACGGGAGCCGGGCTCCGTCCGTAATTTCTGCAGCAAGGAAGACTTCGCCCGGACACCTACGGGAGCCGGGCTCCGTCTGCGATTTCTGCAGCAAGGAAGACTTCGCCCGGACTCCTATGGGAGCTGGGCTCCGTCTGCGATTTCTACAGCAAGGAAGACTTCGCCCGGACTCCTACGGGAGCCGGGCTCCGTCCGCGATTTCTGCAGCAAGGAAGACTTCGCCCGGACTCCTTCGGGAGTCGGGCTCCGTCCGCGATTTCTGCAGCAAGGAAGACTTTGCCCGGACTCCTACGGGAGCTGGGCTCCGTCCGCGATTTCTGCAGCAAGGAAGTCTTCGCCCGGACTCCTACGGGAGCCGGGCTCCATCCGCGATTTCTACAGCAAGGAAGACTTCGCCCGGACTCCTACGGGAGCCGGGCTCCGTCCGTGATTTCTGCAGCAAGGAAGACTTCGCCCGGACTCCTACGGGAGCCGGGCTCCGTCCGTGATTTTTGCAGCAAGGAAAACTTCTCCCGGACTCCTACGGGAGCCGGGCTTCGTCCGCAATTTCTGCAGCAAGGAAGACTTCGCCCAGACTCCTACGGGAGTCGGGCTTCATTTTTTATTTCAATTGCAGGAAGTCTCCTCCCAGACTCCTACGGGAGCCGAACTCCGCCTACGACCCCCAACTGCAAGAAGACCTCATCCAAACTCCCACAGGTGTCGGGCCTCGCTACCGACTCCAACCAAACTTTGGCCAACAAGTCTGGATCCCCTGACATGCCACAGTAACGAACACCACTGCTCCACTATCTACGGCGGACCCTGCGTAGCCCCATTACTCCCTGACAGGCCGTATTAACGGCCATGGCTCTGCTCCACTCCCTGCGGCGGATTCTGTGCGAGTCCCCCACTCCTTGATGAGTCACGATAGCGGACGCCGCTCCAATCTCCATAACTGATTCCATGTGGCGAGCCACGGCGATAGCCACGATCCCACTCCACTACCCTCCGCAATAAATTCCTCCTGACTCTGGGTGGCCCACTACCAGACGGTTACAGATGTCGCTATCAATCTGTTGCCCCCTCCGTCTATAAAAGGGAAATCCCAGATACGTTATTCTATAAGCTCTTGTTTTTACCTAAAAACTCTGCTAAATTCTTCATTCGAGCACTCCATTCTTGTTGAGGCAGAGAACTGACTTGAACGTCGGAGGGTCTTGCCGGAGCAACCCCACCTCCGGTTTAGACTTCCTTTGCAGGTCCCGACGGCGACCGCAACTCCCTCAACTCCAGCTTCTCCGATGCAAGCGGATTTTTGCACCAACAGGATTGGCGCTAGAGGAAGGGTGTGTCTTCGCAGTACCCTTGTTCTTAAAGGAGCGCTCAACGGAGCCACCTCCGATCGTCTCCTCCGGCACCCACTCCTTCTTTCCCCCACGGGATCCTCGCCTGATGCCTTCTCGCGAAGCATCCACACAGCTACCAACGGCCTCTGCAACCATATCCCGGATCTCGGTCTCGCCTTTGGTTTCCCAGGCCCCGCATTCTTCGGCTATGGTCACCAGCATGGTGTGGCCGGATGATCGGCCTCCGACGGATTCCGCCAATACCATCTCGGGAGGATCCCGACAGAAAACGGACAACATACCGGCTGTATCCCCCAAGCGACAAAAGACTGAAGAGCCCATAACCTTTACTGAAGAAGACACTCAGGGAGTCCAATTCCCTCATAACGACGCGGTCGTAGTTTCCTTGAATATAGCAAATTATGACGTCTGTCGCATTCTTGTCGACAATGAAAGTTCGGCCGACATCTTGTTCTACGACGCCTTTTCAAGAATGTCCACTCTTGACGATCATCTGAGGCCGATTAGCTCCCCCTTGGTAGGGTTTACCGGCGATGCCATTCCGACAGAAGGAATAATAACTTTGACTGTGGCCGCAGGTCAATATCCAAGGCAATCCAGGGCTCTGGTGAATTTTTTGGTGGTGAAGGCACCATCCGCCTATAATGCAATCCTCGGCCGACCTGGCCTCAATGCTCTCCGAGCTATCGTATCGACCTACCATTTGAAGTTGAAGTTCCCCACCAACCAGGGGACCGGAGAGGTCCGGGGAGACCAAGCCCTGGCCAGACACTGCTACAATATAGCCTTGCAAAGAGGCGATCAATCTGACTCCTGCCCCGTCGATGGACTGGATGCTCGCGATGACCTCACCGAAGAGAGGGGTGCCCCAATCAAAGATCTGGTACCAATCCCTTTGAACGACGGGAACGCAGAGCATGTAGCAATGATCGGCTCCAACCTAGGGGAGGAGGTGCGGACGCGTCTCATTAATTTTCTACAAAAGAATGCGGACGTTTTCGCTTGGGTTCCAGTAGACATGTCGGGGATCGACACGAAAGTCATGGAGCATCATCTGACCGTCGATCCAAAGCATCGACCGATGAAAGAGAAAATCCAAAGTCATGCTCCGGAGAGATAGAAGGCGATAGCTGAAGAAGTGGATAAGCTCCTTAAGGTCGGATTCATTAAGGAAGTCAATTATCCTGATTGGATTTCCAACGTTGTCCTGGTCAAAAAGGCAAACGGCAAGTGGAGGATGTGCATAGACTTCAAAAAGCTGAATAAGGCCTGTCCGAAGGATAGCTACCCCCTTCCCAGAATCGATCAATTGGTGGACGCGACCTCGGGCCATGAGCTCCTCACCTTCATGGATGCATTCTCCGGCTATAATCAAATTAGAATGGCGTCGGAAGATGAAGAAAAGACAGCTTTCATCACTAATCGTGGCCTTTACTGTTACAGGGTCATGCCTTTCGGCCTCAAGAATGTGGGCGCAACCTACCAGCGGTTGGTGAACAAAATCTTCAAGGAGCAGATCGGCCGTAACATGGAGGTCTACGTGGACGACATGCTCGTAAAAGCAAATCTTTCAGAGATCATGTCGCCGACCTCGAAGAGACCTTCGACGCTCTCCAGAAATATAGAATGAAGCTGAACCTAAATAAATATGCTTTTGGCGTAACCTCAGAAAAGTTCCTGGGCTTCATGGTATCAGGGCGCGGGATCGAGGCCAATCCAGAGAAAATTCGTGCCATCCAGGAGATGGCCGCTCCAAAATCGATAAAAAAGGTTCAGCGCCTCACGGGGAGGATAGCGGCCCTTAATCGCTTCGTCGCAAGGTCGGCCGAACGGTGCTTGCCCTTCTTTCAAATCCTCAAGTAGTCGAAGAACTTCTGTTGGACCTCTGAGTGCCAACGGGCGTTCGAAGAATTAAGGAGCTACCTTGGATCACCCCCGCTGTTGGCGAAGCTTGAGCCTGGGGAGGAGCTATTTTTATACCTGGCGGTCTCTCCCATGGCCCTCGCAACCGTCCTTGTCAAAGAAGAGACGAAAGTCCAGCGGCCGATCTACTATGTTAGCCGCGCATTGAGGGACGCCGAGACCAGGTACACTAAACTAGTAAAATTGACTTACGCCTTGTTGATTGCAGCCCGGAGACTCTGACCCTACTTTTAGGGTTACACCGTGATGCTACTCACCAACCAACCAATCAAGGCGGTTTTGCATCGGGCGGACACCTCCGGGAGGATGGCGAAATGGGCAATCGAGCTCACGGAATTCGACATCCACTATCGATCCAGGCCAGCAGTAAAGGCCCAAATACTGGCAAATTTCATAGTAGAGTGTACCATCCCAAAGGAGGATGAACCTGAACAAAGTGAAGTTGATGACCTGAAGTCCCAACCGAACTCCCCCGAAGAAGAGGTCGACCCCGCTAATCGCTTTTGGGCCCTCTATGTGGATGGATCTTCCAACATGTCAGGCGCAGGTGCGGGCCTGATCTTGGTCAGTCCGGAGGGAGTCATCGTGGAATATGCTCTGCATTTCGAGTTCCCCGCAACAAACAATGGAGCGGAATATGAAGCTCTGATCACAGGACTAAGGATCGCCAGAGAGCTGAGAATAAGTCAGCTCCGGGTGCACAGTGACTCTCAGCTGGTGGTGGGGCAGGTCAGCGGGAGTTACGAAGCGCGGGAGGACAGTATGGCCAAATACCTTGAGAAGGTAAAGGAGCTCACCCCTGCCTTTAGCAGCTTCAACATTAGACAGATCCCAAGGTTGGAAAATACCAGGGCTGACCTTCTCTTCAAGCTGGCGACGTCGGCTCCGGCCGAATTGCCCAAAGGCATCCTCTTTGAAGTTCTAAGACACCCGAGTACAGAAGAATCGCGGCTCGTGATGGAGATTGACCACGAGCCCAGCTGGGTCGACCCACTGATAATCTATCTCAGAGATGGAGTTCTCCCCCAGGATGCGAAGGAAGCTCGAAAGCTCCGAAATCAAGCCTCCCAGTACATCCTTTATGAGGGCAAATTGTACAAGAGATCATACTCCTTGCCCCTCTTGAAATGTCTCCGACCCTCGGAAGCTGACTACGCCTTGTGGGAAGTACATGAAGGAATTTGCGGAAACCATTTGGGGGCTAGATCTTTATCCCACAAGTTGCTTCGCCAAGGATATTACTGGCCAACGATGCATCATGATTCGATTGAATATGTCAAAAAGTGTGACCGATGCCAGAGATACACCAATGTCCAGAGACAGCCCGCCACCGAGCTCACACCCTTGAGTGCCCCATGGCCTTTTGCACAATGGGGGATGGACATACTTGGCCCCTTCCCCATGGCGTCTGGGCAAAGAAAGTTCCTCCTTGTAGCGATCGACTACTTCACCAAATGGGTTGAAGCCGAACCACTAGCGAAAATCACAGAAGCAAAAGTGCAAGATTTTGTCTGAAAGTCGATCGTGTGTAGGTTCGGTCTGCCTAGAACCCTAATCATTGATAATGGACGATAATTTGCGGGAGCAAAATTCATCGAATTCTGTGAAGATCTAAACATCTCTCACAACTTTACATCAGTAGCCCATCCCCAGGCGAACGGCGAAGATGAGGTGACCAACAGAACCCTTTTGCAGGGGATTAAAACAAGGCTTGAAAAAGCGAAGGGAACTTGGGCGGACGAACTTTATCATGTGTTATGGGTGTATCGAACTACCCAGAGGCTACCTACGGGGGAGACCCCTTTTGCTTTAGCCTTCGGTGTGGAAGCCGTCATCCCAATCGAGCTTAAACTCCCGTCGGCACGAGTCGTGGCGTTCGACGAACATCAAAATTCGCAAAGTCTTAGAGCCAACCTCGACCTGCTGGAAGAAAGACGGGAGATAGCTCAGGTTCGAATGGCAGCCTACAGACAGAAAGTCGCTCGATATTACGACGCCCGAGTCAAGAACAAAGCCTTTAGAGCGGGAGATCTAGTGCTTCGACGAGCCGCTGTCTCGCAACCTCAGGACCGAGGGAAACTCGCCCCAAACTGGGAAGGACCGTATGAAGTCAAAGAAGTAGTCCGGCTCGAAACTTATTATCTTAAGGAACTCGGAGAAACCGACCTCCCGCGACTGTGGAGCTCGAAAAACTTACGGATGTACTACCAGTAACTTCATTTTAATTGAAGATTGCATACCTATATGTCTTTGGATAATTCAAACAAACTGTATCAAAAACGAAAGGGAAACCTCATCCCGACAAAGTCGAAGGCCCGGTTCCATTTAGACCGGATGGGGGGAGAGGCCCTGCAACGCCCATATGCGCCCCCACAGCCCTGTTAGGGACAGGAGGAGAACCTCGCCCTAACTTGAGCAAAGTCGAAGGTCCGGTTCCATGTAGACCGGATGGGGGGAGAGGCCCTGCAACGCCCATATGCGCCCCCACAGCCCTGTTAGGGACAGGAGGAGAACCTCACCCTAACTTGAGCAAAGTCGAAGGCCCGGTTCCATATAGACCGGATGGGGGGAGAGGCCCTGCAACGTCCATATGCGCCCCCACAGCCCTGTTAGGGACAGGAGGAGAACTTCGCCCTAACTTGAGCAAAGTCAAAGGTGTTGGGAAATGTGTCCCAAAAAGCCAATCGTCAAGCTGTTGACGGTTGAGCAACCAAGTATTGTAATTGATTTGTTAATAAATAAAATATATTTGGCATCTTCATCATAAGCTTTCATCTTCTAATGAACTCCGTTGTTATGATGAAGTCCTTAGGACTATTTAGGTTCGATAAAGAGAGAATTTATCAATTAGTCCTTAAAACTGTTCACGACCAAATGATAGGCTGTTAATAAGGATGACAGCTTCTATCGAGCATAGGTCGCTGTAGGCCATATGGGTTGGTTGTCCTCTTAACCAAGGAGTGTGGAGACACTGGTATGGCATACAGGTGAGATGTAAGGGTACATCATCATTGAACGTGACCAACTCCAGAGTATTCTACTGTCGAGAATATCTCTGATGGGATATAGGTATAAGTGTCCCTTAGACCTGAGATCGCCTCAGTGACTTGCAAGCAACTCACTGTGCTTTGGTACTGGACTAACTGAATTTCTAATTCAGGGACGGAAGGCTTCTGGGCACAGTCAAGTACTTGTGAAGTCAGAGTATGATCGAGATGGGATTGACCACTCCAAGAGTTGGAGAAGAATGAGTCGCTGTATTTCAATTTAGCAAAACCTTGGCCAGGGTAATCCATCAGATGGATTTGATATTTTGAAATACAATGTGGACAACCTGATCAGAGTTGACAGTTGAGCTCTGGGGTGTCCTATGATCATTTTGGTCAAGGGGATGAATTATATGAAAACTATATCCGCATGGGTTCTAAGGATGTTGTTCTACACATTCGACCTATCCGGTCGTTGGGTACCATTGCTAGATGGTCACTTCGATTGGTATAGGAATTTATTCCTATACTATCGGCTTAGGTTTGGACCTATGAGATCACACACATTAGAGTTCATGATCCAATCAGATGATTGATCAATGATTAAGAATCGTTCTAGGATTAAATGATCAATACGATTGACATTTAACCCAGTGCAAGTGTTGCAGGAGGATCGATTAGCAATTCGATTGCTAATTCGCTTAATTTGATTAAGCCAATGGGCTGAGATTAAGTCTAAATAAATATAATTTAATTAGATTTATTTTGGGCTTGATTGGATCAAGTCCAATTGGTTTATTGGATAAGCCAAGTGCAAGGAAAAACTAGTCCTAGTTCAACTAGGACTTGGATCAATCTAATTTCTAATTTGATTAGAAAATTAAATAAGATTTAAATCTAATTTAATCTGATTAAATTAGGTTCTTAATTGGGTTAAGACTTATTTTAATTGGGTTGATCTAATTTTGATTTGATTTGATTTGGAAAACCAAATTAAAACAAGTTACGAGACAGAATCCTAGTAGGACTAGGATTCCACCTTGCGCCACATAAACCTTCTCCACGCCCTCTCTCTTATTCAACGTCAATCTCCACTTATTTTGTGCGACAAAATCCCTCTCCCAGATCTCTCCCACGTTCACAAAAGGTCTCCTCTCTTCTTTCTTACATGGAAGGTGGTTTGGATCAAATCTAAAAGGAATAAGTTTGGATTTCGAATTCTATGACATAGAGTTTTAGAAATCCAAAACTCTTTCAATTTTGCACCAAATTTATCCAAATTTTTTTTGGAATTTTTGTGGATTTTAGGGTATACATTGTGCACCCTTTTCTTGTAATCCATGCATGAAAATATGGAGGAGGTGCTCAAGAGTTGGGCATCCCTTAACTTGCCATGTTTGGATAAGCCTTGACTAGGTGTTTGACCTAGACAAGGACTCTATCATATCTCTCTATATAAGACGATTTGCTTCATGAAATTTTAGGGAGAGATAGATATTTGAGAGATATTTCTGCCATACAAAAATCAGAGAGAAATACCTTTGGGTCATGCAGATATAAAAGATGCAAGTTTAGGTGTCTAGAGAGAAAAATGTGAAGAAGAAGAGGGTCTTCTTCTAGGGTTTTTATTTTCATATCTTTCCTCCTTCCATCTTGAGTTTCCTGAGAGTGTCTCAGATCTGAAACTCCTCCTTCTACTATCCATCTTTGGAAGAGTCCAAATCAAGAAGAAGGAGGCACCTGATCAACCATCAAAGAAGGATCAGCGCAGTACTAGCATACTGTGCTGATTTCCTGAAGTAGGACTTCTGATCGAGATTCGTGGGCTCGTGTGGACGACTCCTAGAGGCTGGATGCGTGTGTGGCTTGCAACATCATCCTCAAGCCCAGATCAGCAAGGTTAGAACGTCTAACTTGCAAGGTAATAGATCTGATCTATTGTTTAATACATACATTAGATGTAGCTAGTATAGAAACATGTTGATACGATCAACATGTAGTTCATACTATATTTAAATATATTTTAATTTTTGATTTAATGTCATGTAATAATCATGTAATAGGATCTTAGATTTAGGGATTTTTTGATCTTAAAAAATAAATTTTGATTTATTTTAGTCTTCCGCTGTATGATCTTGAAAAAGTTTTAAGATCTAACCCTCTTTTTCAAGATCTAACCCTGAAACCCTAGATCTGGTTCCAACAATTGGTATCAGAGCCTAGGTTCTTTATTACATGATTATTTATACATGCTTAGATTATTTTTTAGATTAGATCTAATTTATAATCTGATTATTAAATCTGAAATTAAAATTTTAGATCAATCACAAACTGCAAGGTTGTCCTGCTGTAAGGTTTACCCCTTACAGTGCAAAGGTTGTCCTAGTTTGTGTAGATCTATCTTTAATCATAAATTTGTTAGATATGATCTAGATTAAATTTATGATTTATTAGATTTAAAAGATGTTTAAATCTGAAATAAAATCTCTTTGTTAATAATTTTTATGCAAAGAAATTATTTAAAGTTGAAATTGTTTCAATTACATGAACCTGTTTAGATTAGATCTCAAGTAGTTTCATGTTTATTTCACTTGCATCTTGATTATGAATCAAACATGCAATATGATTGGTAGAATCATATTGTAAAATTATTTTACAAATATGAAAATTATTTTTTTTGAAAAGCCAAACCCAACCCTCAGCCCAAAACTTAATTAAGAATTAAGAAGTTGTTTAATTAGGTTCTAGGATTGTGAATTGAAGAACCTAAGACACAAATCATAATACATTGGGTTAATGGGTTAGTGGAAATTAGGTCCATTAATTGGGTTAGACCTATGGTTAGATTAAAGATGGACTTAATTAGAGAATTGACTAAATCTAATCAATTGTTGTCTTAGATTAGGTCAAGGATTCTCTAGATCAATTACAATAGTTGTAGTTGGTCAAGTCCATGTCTTTAACGAGAACCAAATGGACTTGATTCTTGGCTAAGCGGTCTAGCACGAACTGTTAGGTTGATCTAATCGAAACTAATTAAACCAGTTGGTGTCTAAGGTAAACCAAACCGGTGGTTTTTAATTGGGAGCCCGCTTACCTGGCCATTTCTGATGGTGTCTAAGGCAAGCTTTGGCAGACCCTCTCACTGATCGAACTTACCTGGCCTCTTGGTGAAATTATGTTTTGATTGGATCACTTGACTATTCGAGCTGACCCATGTCAGCTAGGTAAATCAGTGTGACTGATTTAGGTGCTCCTAGACTAGCCCTGGTCCCCCTTAAGCTGACTTGGTGAAGCCAGTGGGAGGATCATGATAAGCTGGTTCATCTGACCTCATCCTCTATATTATTTAAATCCTCTAAAATTATTAGGTCCTTAAAATGATAAAGTTATGGAGATAACTGAGTCATAGCCTCCCATTAAGGTATTTGATAATGAGTCCATGAACTCAATAATCATTGCAGACCCAAAGGCCTGGTGCTTATTGACTAATGGAATTATCACTCATCATATGATGACTTGGAAGTATCTCTCTAATGGTGGTTAGGTGAGCCAACCAAAGTTGGGCTTAATCATTCGTTGGTTAGATACACCAAGTATGATCATGTTAATGGTTGGACCTAACTGGATCCTTACAGTGGAGGCCAAAGCCTACTGATTAGGTTTCTGGGGCAAAATTAAAATTACTAAAAATTGTTTAGAAAAATAATTGGTTATGAACCTACCCTTAGATGTACATGGGTTGGCCAACCAAAGTTGGGCTTGTGTGCAGTCTAAGTGGATTCTAGTACCCGCTAAGGAATTAGGGTAATTCCTCGAATTGAAGGTAGAGGCTACCAATTCGAATAAAATAGTGGGAGAAACCTTTTGATTAAAGTCCAAATCTTTAGGTTTAATGAATCAATTACTAATTAGGTTATGGTTCTCCTTTGTGCAAATATGGCCACTTCCCTATCGCTCCGATCATTGTTGGACAATGATAAGTTGGTGGGACCCAACTTCGGTAGCTGGTACCGAAAGTTGAAGATAGTCCTGGAGCATGAACGGATCCTATATGTGATAATGGATCCTGCACCTGAGGAGCCAGCTGTCAATGCACGTGGAACAGTCAGAGACACTTACCAGAAGTGGCTCAGTGACCGGACCACGGTGCGCTGTATCATGCTGGCTGCTATCATGAGCGACGAGTTCAGTCGCAGATTCGAGACGGCTCAGCCAAAGGACATGCTTCAAGTGTTGGAGGATACCTTTGGCACACCCGATGACGTAGAGAGGCACAAGACTAGTTGTGCCATCTTCAACGCCAAAATACGGGATGGAGTCTCTGTCACTGATCATGTATTGTACATGATCGAGCTGATGGAACGATTGAGCAAGCTCGGCTTTCCCTTGCATGAGCAGCTTGGGAAAGATGCAATACTGAACTCGCTGTCCAAGTCTTGTCTCCCATTCCTCACTCATTATAGAATGACAAAGCCTGAAGTAAACTACCATGGGTTAATGGGGTTGCTTCAGAACTTTGAGAAGGATCACCAACTCCTCAAGGAGTCGGTGAACTCAGTGAACTCAGTGGGAGGTTCATCTTCTGGATCTCGACCCTTTGAGAAAGGAAAGAAGAACAAGAAGAAGAAAGTCAAGAAGGTGCAAGTTCAGGCTGGGACATCTGTGCAGAGCCAGACCAAAAAGATCAAGCCTGATAAGAGTCTATTCTACTGGCAAGCACCCTAGATTAGATAGTGTGTCAAATATCTACTTATGGCATTGGAGGCTAGGTCATATAAATAAGAACAGAATAAACAGGTTGACTCAAGAGGGAATCCTCAAAGTCAGTGATTGTGAATCACTTCCAACCTGTGAGTTTTGTCTTCTTGGTAAAATGACCAAGTCACCTTTTACTGGAAAAGGTGAGAGAGCTACTGAGCTCTTGGGCCTAGTACATACTGATGTATGCGGGCCCATGAGCACCAGTGCTAGTGGTGGATATTTCTACTTCATAGCTTTCACGGATGACCTATCCCAATATGGATATGTCTATCTGATGAAACATAAGTCGGATTCATTTGAAATGTTCAAACGATTCCGAAGTGAAGTAGAAAAACAAACTGGGAAGAGTATTAAAACTCTTCGATCTGATCGAGGAGGAGAATACCTTTCTAGTGAGTTTCTCACATATCTAGGAGAGAATGGGATTCTCTCCCAATGGACTCCTCCAAGAACACCACAGCATAATGGTGTGTTTGAAAGGAGGAATCGGACTTTGTTAGACATGGTCAGATCCATGATGGGTTTTTGCTAGCTTGCTGATATCCTTCTGGGGATATGCACTCGAATCGGCCTGTTATCTGTTAAATAGGATTCCAAGTAAGTCTGTAATTAAGACTCCATATGAGATATGGACGGGACGTAAGCCAGCACTTTCACACCTTAGGGTCTGGGGGTGCCCGGCCTATATCAAACAATTAGTCACAGACAAACTTGGACCTAGGTCTGACAAATGATCATTCATAGGGTACCCCAAAGAGACAAAAGGATATTTTTTCTACCATACTGATGAACAAAAGGTGTTCGTCAGCCTTAAGGCAATCTTTTTAGAAAAGGAGTTCCTTGGTGAAGGAATCATTGCCTCTAAGATTGAACTTGATGAAGTTCAACAGGTAGAAGGACCGACACCAATAGCTGAACCTGAGTCTGATATGATTAGATCATATCCGAAGCCCAATGTACCTGCACCATTAAGGCGATCTGGTAGAGTACCGCATCAACTGGACAGATACTACAGTTTCTTGGTCCGGGATGGTGATCCCATCAAACTTGATGAGAATAATGAGGATCCGATCACCTATATGGATGCAATGCAGAGATCTGATTCTGAGAAATGGCTTGAAGCCATGAAATCCGAAATGGAGTCCATGAAGGTCAACGATGTATGGACATTGGTTGACCCACCTGAAGGGGTTAAACCCATTGGGTGTAAATGGGTCTTCAAAAGGAAGAGGGATGCAGACGGAAAGGTGGAGACCTATAAAGTCTGTCTGGTTGCCAAGGGGTATCGTCAACGTTATGGTATTGACTATGACGAGATATTTTCCCCTGTGGCAATGCTCAAATCTATTCGGATAATGCTTGCAATAGCTGCCCATCTGGATTATGAGATCTGGCAGATGGATGTAAAGACAGCTTTCCTGAATGGAGAGCTGACTGAAGAGGTGTATATGATACAACCTGAAGGGTTTACATCCATAGATGAGTCCAAGGTGTGCAAGCTTCAAAGATCCATTTATGGACTGAAGCAAGCTTCTCGGAGTTGGAACATGCGTTTTGATAAGGTGATCAAAATGTATGGCTTCATTAAGAATGGAGAAGAGCCCTGCATCTATAAATGGGCAAATGGTCCAGTTGTGGTATTCCTTGTCTTGTACGTGGATGACATTCTCTTAATCGGGAATGACATCCCCGCACTACAGGGAATAAAAGTTTGGTTGTCATCACAGTTCTCCATGAAGGACTTGGGTGAAGCATCCTACATCCTAGGGATGAAGATCTATAGGGATAGATCTAAAAGGATGCTTGGGTTATCTCAGTCCATGTACATAGACACTGTGCTGAAGAGGTTCAGCATGGAGAATTCCAAGAAGGGCTATCTACCGATAGGCTATGGAATTTCTCTCTCTAAGAAGGATTGTCCGACAACTCCTGAAGAGAGAGAGCGTATGAGTAGAGTCCCATATGCTTCAGCCATGGGATCTATCATGTACGCCATGACATGTACAAGACCAGATGTGGCATACTCACTAGGAGTAGTGAGTAGATACCAATCTGATCCTAGAGAGAATCACTGAAAAGTGTTTAAAGCCATCCTTAAGTATTTGAGAAATACTAAGGACCAATGGTTGGTTTATGGCAAGTCAGATCTGAAACTTGTGGGGTTCACAGACTCTAGCTTTCAATCTGACCATAATGACAGCAGGAGTGTGTCGGGTTATATCTTTACTCTGAATGGTGGAGCCATCTGCTGGAAGAGTTCCAAGCAGCATACTGTGGCAGACTCTGTTTGTGAAGCGGAGTATATCGCAGCATCAGATGCCGCGAAGGAAGCTGTGTGGCTGAGGAAATTCATCAACGAGCTCGGAGTAGCACCCTCCCTCGATGGTCCAGTCTTGCTCTACTGCGACAGTACCGGTGCCATAGCTCAGGTGAAGGAACCCAAAGCACATCAGCAGACGAAGCACATCTTGCACCGCTTCCACCTGGTCCGAGAGATCGTGGATCGAGGTGATGTCGACCTTCAGAAGATTGACGGAAAGGAGAACCTAGCCGACCCCTTCACTAAAGCCCTGGCAATAAAGGAGTTCGACAACCACAAGTCAAAGATGGGTATTAGATACTGTGCCGAGTGGCTTTAGGACAAGTGGGAGTTGTTGGAAAATGTGTCCCAAAAAGCCAATCGTCAAGCTGTTGACGGTTGAGCAACCAAGTATTGTAATTGATTTGTTAATAAATAAAATATATTTGGCATCTTCATCATAAGCTTTCATCTTCTAATGAACTCCATTGTTATGATGAAGTCCTTAGGACTATTTAGGTTCGATAAAGAGAGGATTTATCGATTAGTCCTTAAAACTGTTCACGACCAAATGATAGGCTGTTAATAAGGACGACAGCTTCTATCGAGCATAGGTCACTGTAGGCCATATGGGTTGGTTATCCTCTTAACCAAGGAGTGTGGAGACACTGGTATGGCATACAGGTGAGATGTAAGGGTACATCATCATTGAACGTGACCAACTCCAGAGTATTCTACTGTCGAGAATATCTCTGATGGGATATAGGTATAAGTGTCCCTTAGACCTGAGATCGCCTCAGTGACTTGCAAGCAACTCACTGTGCTTTGGTACTGGACTAACTGAATTTTTAATTCAGGGACAGAAGGCTTCTGGGCACAGTCAAGTACTTGTGAAGTCAGAGTGTGATCGAGATGGGATTGACCACTCCAAGAGTTGGAGAAGAATGAGTCGCTGTATTTCAATTTAACCAAACCTTGGCCAGGGTAATCCATCAGATGGATTTGATATTTTGAAATACAATGTGGACAACCTGATCAGAGTTGACAGTTGAGCTCTGGGGTGTCCTATGATCATTTTGGTCAAGGGGATGAATTATATGAAAACTATATCCGCATGGGTTCTAAGGATGTTGTTCTATACATTCGACCTATCCGGTCGTCGGGTACCATTGCTAGATGGTCACTTTGATTGGTATAGGAATTTGTTCCTATGCTACCGGCTTAGGTTCGAACCTATGAGGTCATACACATTAGAGTTCATGATCCGATCAGATGATTGATCAATGATTAAGAATCGTTCTAGGATTAAATGATCAATACGATTGACATTTAACCCAGTGCAAGTGTTGCAGGAGGATCGATTAGCAATTCGATTGCTAATTGGCTTAATTTGATTAAGCCAATGGGCTGAGATTAAGTCTAATTAAATATGATTTAATTAGATTTATTTTAGTCTTGATTGGATCAAGTCCAATTGGTTTATTGGATAAGCCAAGTGCAGGGAAAAACTAGTCCTAGTTCAACTAGGACTTGGGTCAATCTAATTTCTAATTTGATTAGAAAATTAAATAAGATTTAAATCTAATTTAATCTGATTAAATTAGGTTTTTAATTGGGTTAAGACTTATTTTAATTGGGTTGATCTAATTTTGATTTGATTTGGTTTGGGAAACCAAATTAAAACAAGTTACGAGACAGAATCCTAGTAGGACTAGGATTCCACCTTGCGCCACATAAACCTTCTCCACGCCCTCTCTCTTATTCAACGTCAATCTCCACTTATTTTGTGCGACAAAAGCTCTCTCCCAGATCTCTCCCACGTTCACAAAAGGTCTCCTCTCTTCTTTCTTACATGGAAGGTGGTTTGGATCAAATCTAAAAGGAATAAGTTTGGATTTCGAATTCTATGAGATAGAGTTTTAGAAATCCAAAACTCTTTCAATTTTGCACCGAATATATCCAAATTTTTTTTGGAATTTTCATGGCTTTTAGGGTATACATTGTGCACCCTTTTCTTATGATCCATGCACAAAAATATGGAGGAGGTGCTCAAGAGTTGGGCGTCCCTTAACTTGCCATGTTTGGATAAGCCTTGACTAGGTGTTTGACCTAGACAAGGACTCTATCATATCTCTCTATATAAGATGAGTTTCTTCATAAAATTTTAGGGAGGGATATATATTTGAGAGACCTTTCTGTCATCCAGAAATCAGAGAGAAATACCTTTGGGTCGTAGAGATATAAAAGATGCAAGTTTGGGTGTCTAGAGAGAAAAATGTGAAGAAGAAGAGGGTCTTCTTCTAGGGTTTTTATTTTCATATCTTTCCTCCTTCCATCTTGAGTTTCCTGAGAGTGTCTCAGATCTGAAACTCCTCCTTCTACTATCCATCTTTAGAAGAGTCCAAATCAAGAAGAAGGAGGCACCTGATCAACCATCAAAGAAGGATCAGCGCAGTACTAGCATACTGTGCTGATTTCCTGAAGCAGGACTTCTGATCGAGATTCGTGGGCTCGTGTGGACGACTCCTAGAGATCGGATGCAGGTGCGCCTTGCAACATCATCCTCAAGCCCAGATCAGCAAGGTTAGAACATCTAACTTGCAAGGTAATAGATCTGATCTATTGTTTAATACATACATTAGATGTAGCTAGTATAGAAACATGTTGATATGATCAACATGTAGTTCATACTATATTTAAATATATTTTAATTTTTGATTTAATGCCATGTAATAATCATGTAATAGGATCTTAGATCTAGGGATTTTTTGATCTTAGAAAATAAATTTTGATTTATTTTAGTCTTCCGCTGTATGATCTTGAAAAAGTTTCAAGATCTAACCCTCTTTTTCAAGATCTAACCCTGAAATCCTAGATCTGGTTCCAACAGAAGGCCCGGTTCCATTTAGACCGGATGGGGGGAGAGGCCCTATAACGCCCATATGTGCCCCCACAGCCCTGTTAGGGACAGGAGGAGAACCTAACCCTAACTTGAGCAAAGTCGAAGGCCCGGTTCCATTTAGACCAGATGGGGAGAGAGGCCCTGCAACGCCCATATGCGCCCCCCACAGCCCTGTTAGGGACAGGAGGAGAACCTCGCCCTAACTTGAGTAAAGTCAAAGGCTCGGTTCAATTTAGACCGGATGGGGGGAGAGGCCCTGCAACGCCCATATGCACCCCCACAGCCCTGTTAGGGACAGGAGGAGAACCTCGCCCTAACTTGAGCAAAGTCGAAGGTCCGGTTCCATTTAAACTGGATGGGAGAGAGGCCCTGCAATGCCCATATATGCCCCCACAGCCCTGCTAAGGACAGGAGGAGATCCTCGCCCTAGATTGAGCGAAGTCAAAGGCCCGGACTCCTACGGGAGCCGAGCTCCATCCGCAATTTCTGCAGCAAGGAAGACTTCGCCTGGACTCCTACGGGAGCTGGGCTCCGTCCGCGATTTCTATGGCAAGGAAGACTTCGCCCGGACTCCTACGGGAGTCGGGCTCCGTCCATAATTTCTGTAGCAAGGAAGACTTCGCCCGGACTCCTACGGGAGCCGGGCTCCGTCCGCGATTTCTGTAGCAAGGAAGACTTCGCCCGGACTCCTACGGGAGCCGAGCTCCGTCTGCGATTTCTGCAACAAGGAAGACTTCGCCCGGACTCCTACGGGAGCCGGGCTCCGTCCGTGATTTCTGCAGCAAGGAAGACTTCGCCCAGACTCCTACGGGAGCCGGGCTCCGTCCGTGATTTCTGCAGTAAGGACGACTTCGCTCGGACTCCTACGGGAGCCGGGCTCCGTCCGCGATTTCTACAGCAAGGAAGACTTCGCCCGAACTCCTATGGGGGCCGGGCTCCGTCTGCAATTTCTGCAGTAAGGAAGACTTCGCCCGGACTCCTACGGGAGCCGGGCTCCGTCCGCGATTTCTGCAGCAAGGAAGACTTCGCCCGGACTCCTACGGGAGTCGTGCTCCGTCCGTGATTTCTGCAGCAAGGAAGACTTCGCCCGGACTCCTACGGGAGCCGAACTCCATCCGCGATTTCTGCAGCAAGGAAGACTTCGCCCGGACTCCTATGGGAGCCGGGCTCCGTCCGTGATTTCTGCAGCAAGGAAGACTTCGCCCGGACTCCTACGGGAGCCGGGCTCCGTCCGCGATTTTTGCAGCAAGGAAGACTTCGTCCGGACTCCTACGGGAGCCGGGGTCCATCCGCGATTTCTGCAGCAAGGAAGACTTTGCCCGTCTCCTACGGGAGTCGGGCTTCATTTTTGATTTCAATTGCAGGAAGTCTCCGCTCAGACTCCTACGGGAGCCAAACTCCGCCTATGACCCCCAACTGCAAGAAGACCTCGTCCAAACTCCCACGGGTGCCGGGCCTCACTACCGACTCCAACCGAACTTCGGCCAACAAGTCTGGATCCCCTGACAAGCCACAGTAACGGACACCATTGCTCCACTCTCTGCGGTGGACCCTGCATAGCCCCATTACTCCCTGACAGGCCGTATTAACGGCCATGGCTCTGCTCCACTCCCTGCGGCGGATTCTGTGCGAGTCCCCCACTCCCTGATGAGTCACGACAGCGGACGCCGCTCCAGTCTCCGTAACTGATTCCACATGGCGAGCCACGGCGATAGCCACGATCCCACTCCACTACCCTCTGCAATAAATTCCTCCTGACTCTGGGCGGTCCACTACCAGACGGTTACAGGCGTCGCTATCAATCTGTTGCCCCCTCCGTCTATAAAAGGAAAACCCCAGATACGTTATTCTATAAGCTCTTGTTTTTACCTAAAAACTCTGCTAAATTCTCCGTTCGAGCACTCCATTCTTGTTGAGGCAGAGAACTGACTTGAGCGTCGGAGGGTCTTGCCGGAGCAACACCACCTCCGGTTTAGACTTCCTTTGCAGGTCCCGACGGCGACCGTGACTCCCTTGACTCCAGCTTCTCCGGCGCAAGCGGATTTTTGCACCAACAAATTTTATAAAATTTAATTTTATTTAATACTTTAGTGAAAATATCAGCTAATTATTTTTTAGTATTTATGTATTCAAGTGTTACATCATTATTTTAAATATATTTTCTTATAAAATGATGTCTAATTTTAATGTGTTTTGATCTAGAGTGTTGAATTAGATTTTTGGTTAAATTAATGGTGCTAGTGTTATCACATCTTATGGGGATGTTTTAAAGTTTAATTTCAAAATCTATGAGTTATTTCTTAATCCATAGGATTTGAGCACAGCAACTTCTGACTGTAATATACTCGATCTCGACTGTAGATAATGCTACCGAATTTTGCTTCTTGCTAAATCAAGCAAGTTCACTCCTAAAAATTGGCAAGTTTCACTAGTACTTTTCCTATCTAGTCTACATCCAATAAAGTTTGCATCTGAGTAACCTATTAAGTCCATAGAAGATTGCTTTGAGAACCAAAGTCCTAGGTTTTGTGTTCCTTTTAAGAATTTAAAAATTCTCTTAATAGCATTTAAGTGAGATTCCTTAAGATTTAACTGATATCTTGCACACATGCATACACTGAACATTATATCAGATCTACTAGCAGTAAGATATAATAAAGAGCCTATCATGCCTCTATAGAGCTTTGAATCAATATTCTTATCATGTTCATCTTTATCTAATTTATAGGAAGGGATCATAGAGGTACTTACAATTTTTGAGCTCTCCATTCTAAATTTCTTTAATAATTCTCTTATATGTTTACTTTGGATGATGGAGATTCTTTTCTTCATTTGCTTAATCTGGAGTTTGAGAAAGAAAGTGAGTTCTCTCATCATGCTCATCTCGAACTCCCCCTGCATAAGCTTGGCAAATTCTTGACACAAAGCTTCATTGTAGATCCAAATATAATATCATCAACATATATTTATATAACTAGAATTTCTTCATCTTTTCTTTTTATAAAAAGAGTTGTATCAATTTTTTTCTCTTGAAAAACTATTTTCTAATAAGAACTTACTTAATCTTTCATACCAAGCCCTAGGAGCTTGTTTTAAACTATATAATACTTTGTTTAACTTAAATACATGATCTGAAAATTTATGACTTTCAAAATCTGGAGGTTGCTTTACATATACTTCTTCAATAATATAATAATTTAAAAAAGTACTTTTAACATCCATTTAAAATAATTTAAAGTTCATAAAATAAGCAAAAATAAGTAGCATTCTTATGGCTTCTAGTCTAGCAACAGGAGCAAATATTTTATCAAAATCAATTCCTTCTTATTGATTATATCCTTTAACAACTAATCTTACTTTATTTTTTATTACATTTTCATCTTCATCTAATTTATTCTTATATACCCATTTAGTTCCTATTATGGGATAATTTTTAGGTCTAGCAATAAGTATCCATACATTATTTCTTTCAAATTGATTTAGCTCTTCTTGCATGGCAATTATTCAGTTATGGTCTTTTTTAGCTTCATCTATTGTTTTAGGTTCTAGGTGTGAAATAAAAGCTACATAATTATAAATATCTCTAAGCGAGGATCTAGTTCTTACTTTTTATACCAGATCATCAATAATTAATTTTTTGGGATGATTGTGGATATATCTCCATTTTTTTGGAAGATTACCTATATCTTGAGGTTATTCTTGAGTATTTTGATCATTGATGCTTTCATCCTCATATTTTTCTTCCAATTGATCCTTATTTTTCTTATTTGAGTCATTGATGGTGAGCTCTTTCATTTTATCTTCTATGATACTTGCATCATTAGCATCCTCTCTCTTTCTTGATGGAAGATCATTAGCTTCATCAAAAACTATATGAATTGATTCTTCTACTACTAGTGTTCTTTTACTAAATATCTTATATTAGGTTTTCTACCTTTCCATAATTCACATAGTGTTTTCTTTAAAATTGATCTTATTAAAGCATGATTTAAGATGTAACATGCTGTGTTGACTGCTTCTGCCTAAAAGTAATAGCTTGCTTTCACATAGTATGGTACGGATTATTTCTTTTAGGATTTTATTTTTCTTCTCTACTACTCTATTTTATTGTGGTATTCTAGGTACTGAAAAATTATGATCTATGCTTTTTTCATTATGAAATTTTTCAAAATCTTTATTTTCTAATTTAATGCTATGGTCACTATGAATTGAAACAATTGATAAACTTTTTTTATTTGAAACCTTTCGATAAAATTTAGAAAATACTAAAAATACTTCATCTTTAGATGCTAAAAATAAAATCTAAGTGAAATACGAAAAATCATCAATAATTACAAAACCATATCTTTTACCTCCTAGACTAGTTGTTCTTGTAGGACCAAATAAATTCATATATAAGAGTTCTAAAAGTTTAAAAATTGAAATAATATTCTTAGATTTAAAAGAAACTCTTATTTTTTTATCTAATTGATATGCATCATAAATTTTATCTTTGTCAAAATTAATTTTTAGCAAATCAAAAATCAAATCTTTTTTAATGATTTTAGAAAGTGTGCATACTAATATGTGCAAGCTTACAGTGCGAAAGCCAACTAGTCTTATTGATTTTAGCATTCATGGCCACAAGACATTGCATGTTTTATATGAAGAGATTATCCAAATCAACCATGTACATATTGTCATACCTATGCCCAATGAATCTAATGCTATAATCAAAAAGACTAGTTACAATGCACATAGATGATTCAAAAATTACTTTATAACTTTTATCATATAATTGACTAATACTTAAAAGATTATGCTTGAGACCATCTACAAGTAATATATTTTCAATATAAGTGGAGAGAGTGATACCAATGTTACCAATATCGATGATCTTCTCTTTGCCATTATCTCCAAAGGTGATCATCCCTCCATTTTTAGCTTCCAATGTGATGAATTAAGATTCATCACCGATCATGTATCTTGAGCATCCACTATCAAGATACCACTTTTATTTTGTTGCTTGAGATGCAAGACACACCTGCACACATAAAGTCAAGTTTTAACCTTAGGTACCCAAGCTAACATAGATCCTTTAGGGTGAGCCACAATAATTCCTTTTGAAACCCATATTTTCTTAACATTTATATCAACAAATTTATTTGATAGGCATGTATAAGCTTTATATCCTACTTTGCCATATTTAAAATAAGTAATATTTGGCAATTTACTAATGAATGTATTAACAAAAATATTTTTTAAAAACTTTTATTTTCTAAGAGTGTTATAGCCAAGTCTGGCTTTATCATATACAACTTTTTGACTATTAATAATTATTTGAAGTTTGTTTGAACTTAGAGTAAATCTATCAACTATATGTTTCAACTCGGTTACTTTTTCCTTTAGATCTTGATTTTTTTTTATAAGGGTTTTATTTAAGCTTGAAATTTTATCTTTTTCTTTTAATAGAGATTTATTTTTTATTTTTTATTTTTTATTTTTGCTGTCAACTTTTTCTTTTTCTTTAGCTAATACTTAATTTTTTAATTTCAAATTTTTATTTTTTATTCCTAATTTTCTTAGATCATCCAAAAGTTCATGAAAAGCATCTTGCAGCTTTTTATAAGAAAATTCATTTTGGATTTCAGGGATTACCTCATTTTCATGTGCCATGAGGCACAGGTTGGCTTCTTCATAGGATTCTTCACTATGATGGAGTCATCACTATTGCTCCATGTAGCCATCATAGCCTTTTTCTTTTTGAACTTCTTTTGACATTTCTTGAGCTGGGGACAGTCCGATCTGAAGTGGTCCGGCTTCTTGCATTCATAACAGATGACGGGCTGCTCTTTTTTTTTCTTTACTTGGCTCTCTCTTAGCTGGTGGTCTTCTCTAGGTCCCTTATCTCCTTCTCCTTATGAAATGTCTGAATTTTCTGGTGATTAGGGCTAAGTCCTCATCTTCTTCACTATTTTTTGATTTTTCTAAATCTTCTTCTTCTTGAGCTATCGACTTGAGAGCGATTGTCTTCTTTCTTCTGGTCTCTTCCTTAGAATATTGCTTCATGATCAGCTCATGGGTCATGAGGGATATAAGTAGCTCCTCCAAAGGTAGAGTGTTTAAATCTTTGGCTTCTTGAATTACGGTGACCTTTGCCTCCCACGATCTTGGTAAAGGCCTGAGCACTTTTCTCACAAGATCACTGTTAGAATAACATTTGCCAAGACTTTTCAAACCGTTTATGATATCAGTGAAATGGGTGAACATTTGAGTTATTGACTCTTCAGGTTTCATTTTAAATAGTTCATAGTTGTGCACAAGCATATTGATTTTAGACTCTTTTACTTGGTTTGTGCCTTCATGTGTAATTTCTAACCGATTCCAAATTTTTTTAGCTAAATTGCAAGTAAAAATATAGTTAAATTTATTTGCATCCAAAGTACAATATAAGATATTCATGGTTTTAGCATTGAGTTGAGCCATTTTCTTATAAAATTCATCCCATTCATTTTTCGGCTTAGGGAGAGACACACCATCAGTCAATTTAGTGGATATGTGGGATCCATTTACTATGATACTCTACATATCATAGTCAAGTACTTGAATAAAAATTCTCATCCGAGCTTTTCAATAGGTGTAGTTTGACCTATTGAAAAGTGAAGGTCGGTTTGTGGATTGCCCCTCAGCTAGAGATATACCAAATTGGGTTGCCATTGATTTGTGGCTCTTGATGGTTAAATCAAGCAAGGCTAGAGCATCGGGCTCTGATACCACTTGTTGTCTAGATATGGAGCCCAAGAGGAGGGGTGAATTTGGTCTTTTTAAAATTTTATAATTAGTACACTCAAATAATGTGCTATACTTATTGAGTGAAGTGAATTGATTAGCTATGAAGATGAAATTAATCATAAATTATAGGTAAGTAAAAAGCACAAAGAATAAGTAAAGAGATGCAAGTACAATAAACATAAAAAATTTATAGTGGTTCGATGCCAACCTTGCACCTACATCCACTCTTCAAATTTCTACTTGAAAATTCAATCCACTAAGAAGATTTCAAGAATACAACACATCGGACAACCCCGACCCTTGCTATCCAAGCAAGAACACTTATTTTTTGTGTACAAACCAACCCTCAACACTTTGATTTTAGGTTCGGATCAACCTATCTGAGTTTTGGAACCTTTCAAAACTCAAAACCCAAAATACAATAGGAGAAAAAATAGTGTACAAAAATTTCAGCACAATAATCCCTTAAATGAGCATAATAAATGCAATAAAAATATAATACTTAAGAAGAAGAAGCTTTTGCTGAATATTCTCAATAGATTTGCACACTTGATTGCAGCTGGAGAGTGGTTGGTGAGCTGAAATGCTTCTTTCCTCTTTTTTAGAGATTTTTTGAACTTTCATGGATGTGAGCTTTGAATGCTTGAAAAATTTATTGATTTTTCACCTCAAGAGAGTATTTATTACCTCCATTTGGGCTTGAGAGTGTCTTAGTGTCGATTAAGAATTGTTGAAGAGTATTTAATGTATATTAAATATACCAAAAATAGACTGAAAACTAGCCATTACGAGGTTCACCCAAAATGGGTCATTCTGAAAGAAAAGTACCCTATAAGCCAATTGCAAGTGTGTTGCGATAGAACTTTTTTTATAATTTTTCAACTCATGAAATGACATTTATTATTATTTGAGGTATTGATTCATCATATTAGCTGCATCTTATTATGTTTAAGATTATGATGAACCCCAAAGATTAGGATAATGATTTTAAGAGACATGAATTGGCCATGCTAGTGAGACCTAAAATCTTAAAATCTTAATATTAAATATTTCTGGTCGTAGAAGCATTGAGTCGGAGATCAATATTTTGAATAGATTGGTACATCCTATGTATGCTTAATGGAGAGGGTGACAGATCTCACTAGCCACTTGTGTGAGACACTAATACAAGGATGTGAGTGCTCATTTGAGAAATAAATCCATTGAATTGACTCGATGAAAGAGAATATCTTATGGAAGCCTTATTTGTATGTCAAAGATGGTTCTCTAAGTGGGAGTTGTGCAAGTGATCCTTAAACCTGAGACCATCATGAAATCTTGTGCACATAAATTCATATTTTGATTCATATCCAGACATGGCATTAAGATATATATGGGGTGTTCTGGATATGGTGGAGTGTGTATGGAGATTGTGAGTAGGTCAACATGGAATCAATCACTCCTAATAAGAGGAGATCGCATCCTGTGTATTCTCAATCCTAGATGACTTGAGAAAAGTCTTTCGACCAAAAGTAGGAAGGAGATTAGAAAGAGTTTCTAAGGTTCTTCATTGGAGTCATCATTGGTTAATTGAGAATCGATATGAATATGTATTTGAGTTTGACATGATTCTATACTCATGAACATATTTAGGGTGCAAGGATGATCGAAGGATTGAATTGCACGATAATTTACCACTGAAGGGTAGATTTGATATTTTTATCAAATTTGACATCTTCTGGGTAGTCATGATATATTGCTAGATGTCAATCTTGACTTGTAGCTTTTTGACCAAATTAAAGAGTTTAATTCGATTGTCAATTAGAAATGATTCTAATTATTAAGCTCGGGTTAGCTCGATTGGACCTAAATCAATTAGATTGAAATCTAATCAAATTTGATCAACTTATACCCAGACCTACTACTGGCTAGATGTAGAATCCAATGGGTCACACACATATAGAAATTGGCCAAGGACTCTTTTGAAAAAGGTTGATTGGAATTTTGGATTCAATCAGGGTTTCGGTAAGCATGCTAGCACGTGTGGAAATCTTTGCTCTTTTGGAGACCAATTTGGTGCCATCCTTTGCTAATTAGCTAGCCCAATTTGGTAGACATTTGGGTTAGGTCATGATACCTGGAAGCAGCCTAAATTGGGGTACCACATTCCATGTTAACACCAAATATGAAGAGTCCAATTTGTGGTGGACTCTTGGTGTAAAACAGGTTCTGCCTACAAGTGTTGGCATGGGCAGAAGAAAAAAATTATTTTTTTGTAGGATTAAATTATGTGTGGTTGCTTATATCACCCTCCATCCTCTAGTGCATATCTTAAAGTATGTGATATATTTTTTCTAAAATTTATGGGGTAGATTAAAAATTGGAAAAAGAAGGATGTCTCACGTGCGCGCAGAAGTGTCGCATCTCTCTATGATTTGGAGAGTCCTTATCCCAATCAAATGCTTTTAGATTAGAATTATTTTTGGTGATGACATTTCAAACTTGATAAGATATTTTTGATAATTTTTTTATAATTTTTTCAGACTTATCTAGATGCCAAATGGATGCCATAAGTTGGTCCTGATGCCTACACGTGTGGTGATCAGCACTCGCATGAAGAAGTGCGAGGATAGCATCCTTCTTTGAGAATTTTATTACTATTTTTGATTTTTTTGAATCTAGATTGAATCTCTAATCTATGTGGATTTTTGAGAATTTTTTTGATTTGAGAAGGGATGTGAAAATATCCCTTCTTTGGTTACACACGCGCAGACCAGGGTGCTGATCGATGTATCATGGATAAGAGTCCTTCTGCTTGAAGGAACTCTTATCTCTAATAATAAGATTAGATATGCCTTTTAGATAAGGCATGTCCCTCTCTTTTGGCATCTCTCTGGTGGCTATAAATAGGCTGGGGCACTGGGTATCCAAAGAATCTAAGAGGAGTTTCCAATTTCTCTCCTGTTGCTTTTCTTTCTTTCTTACAACCTATCTTAGTTTTAGGATAAGGCTTTGGGATTTAAGACAAAGCCTTATCTAGTCCTAACTGTTGGAACCAGATCTAGGGTTTCAGGGTTAGATCTTGAAACTTTTTCAAGATCATACAGCAGAAGACTAAAATAAATCAAAATTTATTTTCTAAAATCAGAGAATCCCTAGATCTAATATCCTATTACATGATTATTATATAGCATTAAATTAAAAAGTAAAATATATAAATATAGCATGAACTACATGTTGATCATATCAACATGTTTCTATACTACATCTAATGTATGTATTAAACAATAGATCAGATCTATTACCTTGCAAGTTAGACATTCTAACCTCACTGATCCGGGCTTAAGGATGATGTTGTAAGCCGCACACGCATCCGGCCTCTAGGAGTCATCCACACGAGCCCACGAATCTCGATCAGAAGTTCTGCTTCAGGAAATCAGTACAGTATGCTAGTACTGCGCTGATCCTTCTTTGATGGTTGATCAGGTGCCTCCTTCTTCTTGATTTGGACTCTTCCAAAGATGGAAAGTAAAAGGAAGAGTTTCAGATCTGAGACACTCTCAGAAAACTCAAGATGGAGGGAGGAAAGATATAAAAACAAATAACCCTAGAAGAAGACCCTCTTTTTCTTCTCATTTCTCTCTCTAGACAACCTAACTTGTGTCTTTTATATCTCCACGACCCAAAGGTCTTTCTCTCTGATTTTTGGATGGCTCAAAGGACTCTCAAATCTCTATCGTCTTCAAAAATTTGATGAAGAAACTCATCTTATATAGAGAGATATGATAGAGTCCTTGTCTAGGTCAAATACCTAGTCAAGACTTATCCAAACATGGCAAGTTAAGGGGCGCCCAACTCTTGAGCACGTCCTCCATATTTTCATGCATGGATCACTAACAAAGGGTGCACAATGTGTACCCTAAAAGCCATAAAAATTCCAAAAAAAAATTGGATAAATTTGGTGCAAAATTGAAAGAGTTTTGGATTTCTAAAACTCTATCTCATAGAATTCGAAATTCAAACTTATTCCTCTTTGATTTGATCCAAACCACCTTTCATGTAAGAAAGAAGAGAGGAAACCTTTTGTGAATGTGGGAGAGACCTGGAAGAGGGATTTTGTCACACAAAATAAGTGGATATTGGCATTGAATAAGAGAGAGGGTGTGGGGAAGGCTTATGTGGTGCAAGGTGGAATCCTAGTCTTACTAGGATTCTATCTTATGACTTGTTTTAATTTGGTTTCTCAAACCAAATCAAACCAAAATTAGATCAACCCAATTAAAATAGATCTTAACCCAATTAAAAACCTAATTTAATCAAATTAAATTAGATTTAAATCTGATTTAATTTTCTAATCAAATTAGAAACTAGATTGACCCAAGTCCTAGTTGAACTAGGACTAGTTTTTCCTTGCACTTGGCTTATCCAATAAACCAATTGGACTTGATCTAATCAAGCCCAAACCAAATCTAATTAAATTATATTTAATTAGACTTAATCTCAGTCCATTGGCTTAATCAAATTAAGTCAATTAGCAATCGAATTGCTAATCGATCCTCCTGCAACACTTGCACTAGGTTAAATGTCAATCGTATTGATCATTTAACCCTAGAACGATTCTTAATCGTTGATCAACCATCCGATCGGATCATGAACTCTAATGTGTGTGACCTCATAGGTCCGAACCTAAGCCGGTAGCACAAAAACAAATTCCTGTACCAATCGAAGTGACCATCTAGCAATGGTACCCGACGACCGGATAGGTCGAATGTGTAGAACAACATCCTTAGAACCCATATGGATATAGTTTTTATATAATTCATCCCCTTGACCAAAATGATCATAGGATACCCCAGAGTTCAACTGTCAACTCTGATTAGGTTGTCCACATTGTATTTCAAAATATCAAATCCATCTGATGGATTACCCTGGCCAAGGTTTTGCTAAATTGAAATACAACGACTCATTCTTCTCCAACTCTTGGAGTGGTCAATCCCATCTCGATCACACTCTGACTTCTCAAGTACTTGACTGTGCCCAGAAGCCTTCCGTCTCTGAATTAAAAATTTAGTTAGTCCAGTACCAAAGCACAGTGAGTTGCTTGCAAGTCAGTGAGGCGATCTCAGGTCTAAGGAACACTTATACCTATATCCCATCAGAGACATTCTCGACAGCAGAATGCTTTGGAGTTGGTCACGTTCAATGACGATGTACCCTTACATCTCACCTGTATGCCATACCAGTGTCTCCACACTCCTTGGTTAAGAGGACAACCAACCCATATGGCCTACAGCAACCTATGCTCGATAGAAGCTGTCGTCCTTATTAACAGCTTATCATTTGATCGTGAACAGTTTTAAGGACTAATCGATAAATCCTCTCTTTATCGAACTTAAATAGTCCTAAGGACTTCATCATAACAATGGAGTTCATTAGAAGATGAAAGCTTATGATGAAGATGCTAAATATATTTTATTTATTAACAAATCAATTACAATACTTGGTTGTTCAACCGTCAACAGCTTGACGATTGGCTTTTTGGGACATATTTCCCAACAACTCCCACTTGTCCTAAAGCCACTCGGCACAGTATCTAATACCCATCTTCAACTTGTGGTTGTTGAACTCCTTTATTGCCAGGGCTTTAGTGAAGGGGTCGGCCAGGTTCTCCTTTCCATCGATCTTCTGAAGGTCGACGTCACCTCGATCCACGATCTCTCGGACCAGGAGGAAGCGGCGCAAGATGTGCTTCGTCCGCTGATGTGCTTTGGGTTCCTTCACCTGAGCTATAGTACCAATGCTGTCGCAGTAGAGCAGGACTGGACCATCGAGGGAGGGTGCTACTCCGAGCTCAGTGATGGATTTTCTCAGCCACACAGCTTCTTTCGCGGCATCCGATGCTGCGATGTACTCCGCTTCACAAACAAAGTCCGCCATAGTATGCTGCTTGGAACTCTTCCAGCAGATGGATCCACCATTCAGAGTGAAGATATAACCCGACACGTTCCTGTTGTCATCATGGTCAGATTGAAAGCTAGAGTCTGTGAACCCCACAAGTTTCAGATCTAACTCGCCATAAACCAACCATTGGTCCTTAGTATTTCTCAAATACTTAAGGATGGTTTTAACCACTTTCCAGTAATTTTCTCCAGGATCAGATTGGTATCTACTCAGTACTCCTAGTGAGTATGCCACATCTGGTCTTGTACATATCATGGCGTACATGATAGATCCCACGGCTGAAGCATATGGGACTCTACTCATACGCTCTCCCTCTTCAGGAGTTGTCGGACAATCCTTCTTAGAGAGAGAAATTTCATGGCCTATCGATAGATAGCCCTTCTTGGAATTCTCCATGCTGAACCTCTTCAGCACAGTGTCTATGTACATGGACTGGAATAACCCAAGCATCCTTTTAGATCTATCCCTATAGATCTTCATCCCTAGGATGTAGGATGCTTCACCCAAGTCCTTCATGGAGAACTGTGATGACAACCAAACTTTTATTCCCTGTAGTGCGGGGATGTCATTTTCGATTAAGAGAATGTCATCCACGTACAAGACAAGGAATACCACAACTGGACCATTTGCCCATTTATAGATGCAGGGCTCTTCTTCATTCTTAATGAAGCCATACATTTCGATCACCTTATCAAAATGCATGTTCCAACTCCAAGAAGCTTGCTTCAATCCATAAATGGATCTCTGAAGCTTGCACACCTTAGACTCATCTGTGGATGTAAACCCCTTAGGTTGTATCATATACACCTCTTCGGTTAGTTCTCCATTCAGGAAAGCTGTCTTTACATTCATCTGCCAGATCTCATAATCTAGATGGGCAGCTATTGCAAGCATTATCCGAATGGATTTGAGCATTGCCACAGGGGAAAATGTCTCATCATAGTCAATACCATAATGTTGACGATATCCCTTGGTGACCAGACGGGCTTTATAGGTCTCCATATTTCCGTCTGCACCCCTCTTCCTTTTAAAGACCCATTTACACCCAATGAATTTAACCCCTTCAGGTGGGTCAATCAATGTCCATACATCGTTGACCTTCATGGACTCCATTTCGGATTTCATGGCTTCAAGCCATTTCTCAGAATCAGGTCTCTGCATTGCATCCATATAGGTGATCGGATCCTCATTATTCTCATCAAGTTCGATGGGATCACCGTCCCGGATCAAGAAACCGTAGTATCTGTCCGGTTGATGCGGTACTCTACCGGATCGCCTTAATGGTGTAGGTACATTGGGCTCCGGATATGATCTAATCATATCAGACTCAGGTTCAGCTATTGGTGTCGGTCCTTCTACCTGTTGAACTTCATCAAGTTCAATCTTAGAGGCAACGGTTCCTTCACCAAGGAACTCCTTTTCTAAAAAGATTGCCTTAAGGCTGACGAACACCCTTTGTTCATCAGCATGGTAGAAAAAATATCCTTTTGTCTCTTTGGGGTACCCTATGAATGAGCATTTGTCAGACCTAGGTCCAAGTTTGTCTGTGACTAATTGTTTGACATAGGCCGGGCACCCCCAGACCCTAAGGTGTGAAAGTGCTAGCTTACGTCCCGTTCATATCTCATATGGAGTCTTAATTACAGACTTACTTGGAACCCTATTTAACAGATAACAGGTCGATTCGAGTGCATATCCCTAGAAGGATATCGGCAAGCTTGCAAAACCCATCATGGATCGGACCATATCTAACAGAGTCCGATTCCTCCTTTCAGACACACCATTATGCTGTGGTGTTTTTGGAGGAGTCCATTGGGAGAGAATCCCATTCTCTCCTAGATATATGAGAAACTCACTAGAAATGTATTCTCCTCCTCGATCAGATCGAAGAGTTTTAATACTCCTCCCAGTTTATTTTTCTACTTCACTTCAGAATCGTTTGAACATTTCAAATAAATCCGACTTATGTTTCATCAGATAGACATATCCATATCTAGATAGGTCATCCATGAAAGTTATGAAGTAGAAATATCCACCTCTAGCACTTGTGCTCATGGGCCCGCATACATCAGTATGTATTAGGCCCAAGAGCTCAATAGTTCTCTCACCTTTTCCAGTAAAAGGTGACTTGGTCATTTTACCAAGAAGACAGGACCCACTGGTTGGAAGTGATTCACAATCACTGACTTCGAGGATTCCCTCTTGAGTCAACCTGTTTATTCTGTTCTTGTTTATATGACTTAGCCTACAGTGCCATAAGTAGATATCTGACACACTATCTAATCTAGGGTGCTTGCCAGTAGAATAGACTCTTATCGAGCTTGATCTTTTTGGTCTGGCTCTGCACTGATGTCCCTGCCTGAACTTGCACCTTCTTCACTTTCTTCTTCTTGTTCTTCTTCCCTTTCTCAAAGGGTTGAGAACCAGAAGATGAACCTCCCACTAAGTTCACCGACTCCTTGTGAAGTTGGTGATCCTTCTCAAAGTTCTGAAGCAACCTCAGTAACCCATGGTAGTTCTCTTCAGGCTTTGTCATTCTATAATGAGTGAGGAATGGGAGATAAGACTTGAGCAGCAAGTTCAGTATTGCATCTTTCCCAAGCTGCTCATGCAAGGGAAAGCCGAGCTTGCTCAATCGTTCCATCAGCTCGATCATGTACAATACATGATCAGTGACAGAGGCACCATCCCACATTTTGGCGTTGAAGATGGCACAACTAGTCTTGTGCCTCTCTACGTCATCGGGTGTGCCAAAGGCATCCTCCAACACTTAAAGCATGTCCTTTGGCTGAGCCATCTCGAATCTGTGACTGAACTCGTCACTCATGGCAGCCAGCATGATACAGCGCACCGTGGTTCGATGATTGAGCCACTTCTGGTAAGTGTCTCTGACTGTTCCACATGCATTGACAGCTGGCTCCTCAGGTGCAGGATCCATTATCACATATAGGATCCGTTCATGCTCCAAGACTATCTTCAACTTTCGGTACCAGCTACCGAAGTTGGGTCCCACTAACTTATCATTGTCCAACAATGATCGAAGCGATAGGGAAGTGGCCATATTTGCACAAAGGAGAACCATAACCTAATTAGTAATTGATTCATTAAACCTAAAGATTTGAACTTTAATCAAAAGGTTTCTCTCACTATTTTATTCGAATTGGTAGCCTCTACCTCCAATTCGAGGAATTACCCTAAATCCTTAGTGGGTACTAGAATCCACTTAGACTGCACACAAGTCCAACTTTGGTTGGCCAACCCATGCACATCTAAGGGTAGGTTCATAACCAATTATTTCTTTAAATAATTTCTAGTAATTTTAATTTTGCCCCAGAAACCTAATCAGTAGGCTTTGGCCTCCACTGTAAGGATCCGGTTAGGTCCAACCATTAACATGATCATACTTGGTGTATCTAACCAACGAATGATTAAGCCCAACTTTGGTTGGCTCACCTAACCACCGTTAGAGAGACACTTCCAAGTCATCATATGATGAGTGATAATTCCATTAATCAACAAGCACTAGGCCTTTGGGTCTGCAATGATTATTGAGTTAATGGACTCATTATCAAATACCTTAATGAGAGGCTATGACTCAGTTATCTCCATAACTTTGTCATTTTAAGGACCTAATAATTTTAGAGGATTTAAATAATATAGAAGATGAGGTCAGATGAACCAGCTTATCATGATCCTCCCACTGGCTTCACCAAGTCAGCTTAAGGGAGACCATTAAAAGGGTTGGTCTAGGAGCACCTAAATCAGTCACACTGATTTACCTAGCTGACATGGGTCAACTCGAATAGTCAAGTGATCCGATCAAAACATAATTTCACCAAGAGGCCAGGTAAGTTCGATCAGTGGGAGGGTCTGCCAAAGCTTGCCTTAGACACCATCAAAAATGACCAGGTAAGCGGGCTCCCAATTAAAAACCATTGGTCTGGTTTACCTTAGACACCAACTGGTTTAATTAGTTTCGATTAGATCAACCTAACAGTTCATGCTAAACCGCTTAGCCAAGAATCAAGTCTATTTGGTTCACGTTAAAGACATGGACTTGACCAACTACAACTATTGTAATTGATCTAGAGAATCCTTGACCTAATCTAAGACAATAATTGATTAGATTTAGTCAATTCTCTAATCAAGTCCATCTTCAATCTAACCATAGGTCTAACCCAATTAATGGACCTAATTCCCACTAACCCATTAACCCAATGTGTTATGGTTTGTGTCTTAGGTTCTTCAATTCACAATCCTAGAACCTAATCAAACAACTTCTTAATTCTTAATTAAGTTTTGGGCTGAGGGTTGGGTTCGACTTTTCAAAAAATAATTTCCATATTTGTAAAATAATTTTACAATATGATTCTACCAACCATATTGCATGTTTGATTCATAATCAAGATACAAGTGAAATAAACATGAAACTACTTTAGATCTAATCTAAACAGGTTCATGTAATTGAAACAATTTCAACTTTAAACAATTTCTTTGCACAAAGTTTATTAACAAAAAGATTTTATTTTAGATTTAAACATCTTTTAAATTTAATAAATCATAAATTTAATCTAGATCATATCTAATAAATTTATGATTAAAGATAGATCTACACAAACTAGGACAACCTTTGCACTGTAGGGGTAAACCTTACAGCAGGACAACCTTGCAGTTTGTGATTGATCTAAAATTTTAATTTTAGATTTAATAATCAGATTATAAATTAGACCTAATCTAAAAAATTATCTAAGAATGTATAAATAATCATGTAATAAAGAACCTAGGCTCTGATACCAATTGTTGGAACCAGATCTAGGGTTTCAGGGTTAGATCTTGAAACTTTTTCAAGATCATACAGCGGAAGACTAAAATAAATCAAAATTTATTTTTTAAAACCAAAGAATCTCTAGATCTAAGATCCTATTACATGATTATTACATAGCATTAAATCAAAAAGTAAAATATATAAATATAGCATGAACTACATGTTGATCATATCAACATGTTTCTATACTACATCTAATGTATGTATTAAACAATAGATCAGATCTATTACCTTGCAAGTTAGATGTTCTAACCTCGTTGATCCGAGCTTAAGGATGATGTTGCAAGCTGCACACACATCCAGCCTCTAGGAGTCGTCCACACGAGCCCACGAATCTCGATCAGAAGTCCTACTTCAGGAAATCAGCACAGTATGCTAGTACTGCACTGATCCTTCTTTGATGGTTGATCAGGTACCTCCTTCTTCTTGATTTATACTCTTCTAAAGATGGAAAGTAAAAGGAAGAGTTTCAGATCTGAGATGCTCTCAGGAAACTCAAGATGGAGGGAGGAAAGATATGAAAACAAATAACCCTAGAAGAAGACCCTCTTCTTCTTCTCGTTTCTCTCTCTAGACACCCTAACTTGTGTCTTTTATATCTCCATGATCCAAAGGTCTTTCTCTTTGATTTTTGGATGGCTCAAAGGTATCTCAATCTCTGTCTTCTCTAAAAATTTCATGAAGAAACTCATCTTATATAGAGAGATATGATAGAGTCCTTGTCTAGGTCAAATACCTAGTCAAGGCTTATCCAAACATGGCAAGTTAAGGGGCGCCCAACTCTTGAGCACCTCCTCCATATTTTCGTGCATGGATCACTATCAAATAGTGCACAATATGTACCCTAAAAGCCACAAAAATTCCAAAAAAAAATTGGATAAATTCGGTAGAAAATTGAAAGAGTTTTGGATTTCTAAAACTCTATCTCATAGAATTCGAAATCCAAACTTTTTCCTCTTTGATTTGATCCATACCACCTTCCATGTAAGAAAGAAGAGAGGAAACCTTTTGTGAACGTGGGAGAGACCTGGAAGAGGGCTTTTGTCGCACAAAATAAGTGGAGATTGGCATTGAATAAGAGAGAGGGCGTGGGGAAGGCTTATGTGGTGCAAGGTGGAATCCTAGTCTTACTAGGATTCTATCTTATGACTTGTTTTAATTTGGTTTCTCAAATCAAATCAAACCAAAATTAGATCAACCCAATTAAAATAGGTCTTAACCCAATTAAGAACCTAATTTAATCAAATTAAATTAGATTTAAATCTGATTTAATTTTCTAATCAAATTAGAAATTAGATTGACCCAAGTCCTAGTTGAACTAGGACTAATTTTTTCTTGCACTTGGCTTATCCAATAAACTAATTGGACTTGATCCAATCAAGCCCAAACTAAATCTAATTAAATCATATTTAATTAAACTTAATCTCAGCTCATTGGCTTAATCAAATTAAGCCAATTAGCAATCGAATTGCTAATCGATCCTCCTGCAACACTTGCACTAGGTTAAATGTCAATCGTATTGATCATTTAACCCTAGAACGATTCTTAATCGTTGATCAACCATCCGATCGGATCATGAACTCTAATGTGTGTGATCTCATAGGTTCGAACCTAAGTCAGTAGCACAAGAATAAATTTTTGTACCAATCGAAGTGACCATCTAGCAATGGTACCCGACGACCGGATAGGTCGAATGTGTAGAACAACATCCTTAGAACCCATGCGGATATAGTTTTCATATAATTCATCCCCTTGACCAAAATGATCATAGGATACCCCAGAGTTCAACTGTCAACTCTGATCAGATTGTCCACATTGTATTTCAAAATATCAAATCCATCTGATGGATTACCCTGGCCAAGGTTTTGCTAAATTGAAATACAGCGACTCATTCTTCTCCAACTCTTGGAGTGGTCAATCCCATCTCGATCATACTCTGACTTCGCAAGTACTTGACTGTGCCCAGAAGCCTTCCATCCCTGAATTAAAAATTCAGTTAGTCCAATACCAAAGCACAGTGAGTTGCTTGCAAGTCACTGAGGCGATCTCAGGTTTAAGGAACACTTATACCTATATCCCATCAGAGACATTCTCGACAGCAGAATGCTCTGGAGTTGGTCACGTTCAATGATGATGTACCCTTACATCTCACCTGTATGCCATACCAGTGTCTCCACACTCCTTGGTTAAGAGGACAACCAACCCATATGGCCTACAGCAACCTATGCTCGATAGAAGCTGTCATCCTTATTAACAGCTTATCATTTGGTCATGAACAGTTTTAAGGACTAATCGATAAATCCTCTCTTTATCAAACTTAAATAGTCCTAAGGACTTCATCATAACAACGGGGTTCATTAGAAGATGAAAGCTTATGATGAAGATGCCAAATATATTTTATTTATTAAGAAATCAATTACAATACTTGGTTGTTCAACCATCAACAGCTTGACGATTGGCTTTTTGGGACATATTTCCCAACACTAACAAGGGTTGTAAGGGTCTTAAAGAAGGAGAATCATAAGTTCAGAGGAGGTTCTAAGAGAGTGAGATCAGGTTTTTGAAGAAACTTGATCGGTACGAGGCTAGTCGAGTTCTAAGGGCTAGAACTCTTGAAGCAAGGTGAAGAAGGAGCGCTGTCTTTGGTTCAATTTCTGTGTGGATCACCATTGGAGGGTGGATACTTGGACGCCTTGTGAAAATTAAGATTAGCACTATAGGTATTCTTCTTATCCTAATTTATATTTATTATGCTTTGATTATTATAGTAAGAGTTTTGGGCATTAGGGCTTTCAGTGTATTGGGTGTTTTGAATAAAAATTTTAAACACCTAACCCTTCCGCTGTGCCACCGAAACCCAACAGTGGTATCAGAGCCTATCTTGATTTATATAATCAAAGATTAAATTATTATCTTGATTGTGATCAAGTATGAGTTTTTGGTTTGGTTCAAGTCGGGTCAAGAGTTGAACCCAATTGAACATCCAAACCCTATCATGTCTTAGAGATATGTTTTAAATATAAAATGCATAATGTATGTGTAAAATTTTCTTAGTAGCTTAGTACTCTAATTGGAGTTCATCACCAGGCCATCCGGTCATAAGGGCAAGTAGGGTTCACAGACCCTCTCTTCCTATTCAATAGGGTACTTTTATGGCGTATAGAGATGCCACTGTGATGTTCCAAGAAGAAGAACTATGAAAAGAGTATTTTATATTCATGCATGTTATTAGAACTTCATGCATATATGATATGCTTGAGATGTTTAGTTATAATCATATTGTATGATTCTGCTTTCATATCTTAGAGATATGATAAGATGCCATAATTAGTTGTTATGATTATTAAGATACAACTATTATAGTGCATTCTTGTGATAGATTGAATTAGGATATGTTTGAGACCATTAAAGCCCTCATAAAAATCATAGTAAGTTGTAGTGTTGTAAACCAGAAGCTGATCTATTTTCTTAAATCGATTAATTAATTTGTGTCTAAGGAGTATTTCAAGTACGGTGGTTATTTAATTGATTCTATTGCTGACCTGATCAATTTTATTGGTGTCTAAGAAAAGCAATGGAGGGACCCCCACCAATCTTAACACTTTTCTAGCTAGTTAGATTAGTTCGAATCTTGAATGAAGGTAGCTTAGTGTTTTAAACACTACTAAGGACCTTCCTTCATGCTAGGTTAATGTTACATCATGAACTATGACTAGTGTTGGTGCAAAAATCTGCTTGCGTCGGAGAAGCTGGAGTCGGGGAAGTCACGGTCGCCGCTGGGACCTGCAAGGGAAGTCTAAACCAGAGGTGGGGTTGCTCTGGCAAGACCCTCCGACGCTCAAGTCAGTTCTCTGCCTCAACAAGAATGGAGCGCTCGAACGAAGAATTTAGCAGAGTTTTGAGATAAGGAATGAGCTTATAGAATAACGTATCTGGGTCCCCCTTTTTATAGGCGGGGGAGATAACGGATTGATGGCGGTATCTGTAACCGTCTGGCAGTGGGCTGCCCAGGGTCAGGCGGAGTTTGCTGCGAAGAGTAGTGGAATGGACCCGTGGCTATCACCAGGGCGTGCCACGTGGAGTCTGCCGCATGAAGTGGGGCGGCGTTTGTTGTCGTGACTTGCCAGTGGATGGGAGAAACGTGCGGTATCCGTTGCAAGAGGTGGAGCATGATCGCGACTGTTTATCGTGGCCTGTCAGGTAGTAATGGAGTCGCGTGAAATCCGTCGTAGGGAGTGGAGCAGTGCTGCGATCGTTACTGCGGCCTGTCAGGGAGTGGTGGAGCTGTGCGGAATATGCCGCAGGAAGTGTAGCAGAATCGTGACCGTGATTGTGGCCTGGGAGTGCAGATCTGTCGGCTGAAGTTCGGCTGTGGTCAGAGTCTGACCCCACGTAGGGGTCCGGGCGGAGTCCTCCTTGTGGTTGGGGTAGTGGGTGGAGCCCGGCTCCCATGGGAGTCCGGGTGGAATCCCCTGCAATCGAAATCAGATGCAAAGTTCGGCTCCCATAGGAGTCCGGACAAGGCTTACCGACAGCTGACGTTGAGGACGGAGCCCAGCTCCCATAGGAGTCCGGGTGGAGTCCACTTGCGGTTGAAGTTGTTGGCGGAGTTCGGCTCCCGTAGGAGTCCAGTGGAGTTGTCCTGTAGTCGATGTCGATGATGGAGCCCGGCTCCCGTAGGGGTCCGGGTGGAGTTGTCCTGTAATCAAAGTTAAAGGCGAAGTCCGGCTCCCGTAGGAGTCCGGACGGGGTCTATCTGTAGCCGTTGGAGTCGAGGATGAAGCCCGGCTCCCGTAGGAGTCCGGACAAAGTCTTCCTGCAATTAAAGTTAAAGGCGAAGTCCGGCTTCCGTAGAAGTCCGGACGGGGCTTACCAGCAGTTGATGTTAAGGACGGAGCCCGGCTCCCGTAGGAGTCCGGGCGGAGTCAACTTGAGGTCGGAGTTGTCGACGGAGTCTGGCTCCCGTAGGAGTCCGGACGAAGTCTGTCTGCAGCCGTTGAAGTCGAGGATAAAGCCCGGCTCCCGTAGGAGTCCGGGCGAAGTCTTCCTGCAATCAAAATTAAAGGCGAAGTCTGGCTCCCGTAGGAGTCCGGACGGGGCTTACCAGCAGTTGAAGTTGAGGACGGAGCCCAGCTCCCGTAGGAGTCCGGGCAGAGTCAACTTGAGGTCGGAGTTGTCGGCGGAGTCTGGCTCCCGTAGGAGTCCGGACGAAGTCTGTCTGCAGCCGTTGGAGTCGAGGACAAAGCCCCCATCGGAACGCGATTCCATGTGTCATGCTACAGAAATTTGTGAACGGTCAACCCTCGATAGCGGTGAGGGGGACATGCGGGACACGTGGCATGCACCAATTGGCCCAGGAACACCCGCCTCCATAACTGCGCTAGGATCCGTCGGCTATTTAAACCCCCTAATCTCCCTTCGTGGCTTCATCCTGTCGATAGGATGGTACCTTTCTTTCGCCTGAGAGTCTAGCTACTCAGCCACTTCCTTCGCACCAGTCCTTGCCTTCTTCGGCCCCCCAATTCTTCTCTGAGGGTTCCCACACCATGTCCTCTACCCCGGAGGCCATTCTTGAAGGGATGTCTAGGGCTTGGAGGAAGGCGAGGAGGAGAACGGCGGCCGGTGAGGATCTCCATCGTTTTAAAGGGGGCTCAAGGAAGAATTCCTTCAACAATAGGGGTTTAATAATGGAGGCCGCCGGTAAAGTTATTCTGCCCGAGAATTTTGGAGTAGCAAGGCGGGGTGATACCGGTCAAGAGGGCAGAGCTGCCGTCACAAGCCATGGCAGGATCCTTTATGCCATCGGGGCCGGGGGACCAGAAGCGATCGGCGTCGATGGTGGGGCAGCAAAATTTGTTGCGGGGATGGTGGAAGTAGCGCATGCCGACCTTGCCGGATCATTTTGGGTGGCGGCTGTCGTGGAGCATTCGGAGATGGAGCATATCTCTGACGTCACCGCTGCCTCCAAGGTGACTCCGGCTCTTCTTGAAACAGGTCTTCGTCACTGCTACCGTTGCCCTTATCGCCCCCGAAAATCTATCCCACCCTTTTCCCCCTAGGGTTGGGACTTCGGAGATGGAGCGAAGCGAGGCGAGGCGAGAGCCGATAGGTCCGTTACATGCATTGGAGAATGCGGTTGAGAAGGACAGAGACGGGGAGAGGAGTTTGCAGCTGGAAGCGACCTCCGGTATATCCTTCCCGAACCGTGTTCGTGAGGCTTGCAATGATGTATATCTTCTTTTTTTTCTTGACCCACCGGGTCTTGTTACGTATATCTTGTTAAATGAAAAGGAGATTTTGCTACCTTGTCTGTATCTTGCATCGAATAGTTGTTTGTCGAGCTTCTTCGTTTTCCATTCCTCTTTCTTCCTCTCTTTTTTTTTTTTCTTTTACGTCGTCCTAAGGTCATCGACGACTTCTTTTGTCCGTGTAGGGTTGTTATCTGCCGAGCTCCTTTTCGACTTTTACGCCGTTCGAAGATACCCGGTTGTCATTTTTCCGTCAATGGCTGCAGGTTCGCTTGGGGCCATTCGGGCCCGGGGTCCCTTCTAGGGCTTGAATTCGGGGATCCGAGCTTCAGTTGCCCTCGGGCGCTGTTTGTTTTCCAATCATCACTGTTGCGATCCATTACCTTCCTTTATTGCTTGGAGTTTTTTCTCCGCTGAAGTCGAGACTAAGTTCGGCTCCCGTAGGAGTCCGAACGGAGAATCCCTCTTGAAGTTGGAGTCGTGGGCGGAGCCCGGCTCTCGTAGGAGTCCGAGCGGAGCCTTCCTTGGTGTCGTGGACGGAACCCGGCTCCCGTAGGAGTCCGGGTGAAGTCTTCCTTGTGGATGGAACCCGGCTCCCGTAGGAGTCCGGGAGAAGTCTTCCTTGTGGGCAGAACCCGGCTCCCGTAGGAGTCCGGGTGAAGTCTTCCTGGTGGGTGGAACCCGGCTCCCGTAGGAGTCCGGGTGAAGTCTTCCTTGTGGGTGGAACCCGACTCCCGTAGGAGTCCGGGTGAAGTCTTCCTTGTGGGCGGAACCCGGCTCCCGTAGGAGTTTGGGTGAAGTCTTCATTGTGGATGGAATCCGGCTCCCGTAGGAGTCCGGGTGAAGTCTTCCTTGTGGACGGAACCTGGCTCCCGTAGGAGTCTGGGTGAAGTCTTCATTGTGGACGGAACCCAGCTCCCGTAGGAGTCCGGGAGAAGTCTTCCTTGTGGACGGAACCCGGCTCCCGTAGGAGTCTGGGTGAAGTCTTCCTTGTGGACGGAACCCGGCTTCCGTAGGAGTCCGGGTGAAGTCTTCCTTGTGGACGGAACCCGGCTCCCGTAGGAGTCCGGGTGAAGTCTTCATTGTGGACGGAACCCGGCTCCCGTAGGAGTCCGGGTGAAGTCTTCCTTGTGGACGGAACCCGGCTCCCGTAGGAGTCCGGGTGAAGTCTTCCTTGTGGACGAAACCCGGCTCCCGTAGGAGTCCGGGTGAAGTCTTCATTGTGGATGGAACCTGGCTCCCGTAGGAGTCCGGGTGAAGTCTTCCTTGTGGACGGAACCCGGCTCCCGTAGGAGTCCGGGTGAAGTCTTCCTTATGGACGGAACCCGGCTCCCATAGGAGTCCGGGTGAAGTCTTCCTTGTGGACGGAACCCGGCTCCCGTAGGAGTCCGGGTGAAGTCTTCATTGTGGATGGAGCCCGGCTCCCGTAGGAGTCTGGGAGAAGTCTTCCTTGTGGGCGGAACCCGGCTCCCGTAGGAGTCCGGGTGAAGTCTTCCTTTTTGTTCGAGCCAGTGTGAGGTTCTCCTCCCATTCCCGGCTTGGCTGTGGGGGTGCGTTAGGGAGCTGTAAGGCCTCTCCCCCCATCCGGTCTAAAAGAACCGGGCCTTCGACTTTGCTCATGTCAAGATGAGGTTCTCCTCCTGTTCCTGACATGGCTGTGGGGGCACATTAGGGCCTTGTAAGGCCTCTCCCCCCATCCGGTCTAAAAGAATCGGGCCTTCGACTTTGCTCATGTCAGGATGAGGTTCTCCTCCTGTTCCTGACATGGCTGTGGGGGCACATTAGGGCGTTGTAAGGCCTCTCCCCCCATCCGATCTAAAAGAACCGGGCCTTTGACTTTGCTCATGTCAGGATGAGGTTCTCCTCCTGTTCCTGACATGGCTGTGGGGGCACATTAGGGCGTTGTAAGGCCTCTCCCCCCATCCGGTCTAAAAGAACCAGGCCTTTGACTTTGTTTATGTCAGGACGAGGTTCTCCTCCTGTTCCTGACATAAATTTACAGATTTTCTGAGTTCCACGGTCGTGGGTGGCCCGCTCCTTCTTGAGGTCCTTCGGTGATGGAGTCGATGGTCCCGATGGGAGGCCGGTCCCCGGGTTGCTCCTCCCTTCTCGATGGTTCAGGCTGTGGAAGGGCTCTTGGCCGGTCTCCCCTACCCTTAGGCCTGCGGTGGATGAATCTGTCAAGTCGACCTCGCCGAATGAGCTCCTCGATCTCGTCCTGGAGCTGAATGCATTCCTCTGTGTCGTGACCGTGGTCGCGGTGGTAGAGGCAGAACTTGTTGGGGTTGCGCTTCCCGGGGTGTGTGCGCATCCTCTCCGGCCTAGGGAGCTGCTCCCTGACCTCCATTAATACCTGGACCTTCGAGGCGTTGAGGGGGCATAGTTGCGGAATCTCCCTGGTGGGGAACCCCATCGAACCCCGCGGTTCGTGCTTCTTTGCCTGCATGCCCGGGGTGGAGTATGGGCGCGCTTATGCCCAGGAGGGGATCGAGAACGCGGCCAGGCTTCCTTTGGCCTTTTCTCAACTGCGGGCTTACCCGAATCTCCCGCTTGCCGCTCCCTTGCTGTCTCTTCATCCTTCATTTTGAAGGCTTCTTCCGCTCGGGCGTATCCCTCAGCCCGAGCCAGCAAATCGGCAAAATCCCTGGGATACTTCTTCTCCAGGGAGAACAAAAGATCATTCTTCTGAAGGCCGCCTTTCAGGGCGGCCATGGCAACTGATTGGTCCAAGTTACGGACCTCCAGCGCCGCGACGTTGAAGCGGTTGATGTAGGCCCGTATGGACTCTCCTTCCCTCTGCTTGATGTTGATGAGGGACTCCGAACCCTTCCGGGGGCGCTGGCTGCTGACAAAATGGGCTACAAATTGGTGGCTCATTTGATCGAAGGAGAAGATGGTACCCGGTTTTAAAGCCGAATACCAGTTCCTCGCTGCTCCCTTCAAAGTAGACGGGAAAGCCCGACATAAGATGGCATCAGGAGCACCGTGAAGCAGCATCATCATCCGGAAGGCCTCCAGATGATCAACCAGGTCCGAAGTCCCGTCGTAGCTTTCGAACTGGGAAAGCTTGAAGTTTGGCGGGATCGGTTCCTGCATGATCATTTGGGAGAAGGGAGGGTCAGTACAAATGTCCTCACCATAAGTGGGGGGCGCATGGCGGAGTTTTTCAATCCGCCGGTTCATCTCCAGGAGCTTCCGATCCAGGAAATCCTCTCGACTTCGAGTCTCGAGGGTCCTCTGGCAGAACGGGGGCAGGGATCTTCCAGGGGTGGAGTCGTGGTCCGATTGAGGGCTCTCTACCCTCAGGTTTGTTTTCCCAGGAAGGACGGGGCGGCTGGCCCAGGTGGCCCGCCCCGCCGTCAGGTTCTGGCATTCCGGAGATGCCCTTTCCGGGTGCGCTGACACCTGCGGTTGCTGCTGCTGCATTGCTTGCACAGCTTCGACGAGGCCTCTGACCTGCTGTGCTAGCAAGTCAAACTGCTCCACGCCGACCGCCGCCGCCGGAGGAGGAGGAGGCTGAGAAATAGGAGGGGAGGCTGGAGCCTGAGATCTGGCCGTGGAGGCCGTGGACCGTCGCGTGGACACCTAGCGTGGAGGCATCGAGCGTGGATCCAGCGGGGGAAAATAAGGAGTGGGTGTCGGAGGAGATGATCGGAGGCGGCTCCGTTGAACGCTCCTTTAAGAGCAAGGGTACTGCGAAGGTTCAACCCCTTCCTCTAGCGCCAATCCTGTTGGTGCAAAAATCCGCTTGCGTCGGAGAAGCTGGAGTCGGAGAAGTCGCGGTCGCCGCCGGGACTTGCAAGGGAAGTCTAAACCGGAGGTGGGGTTACTCCGGCAAGACCCTCCGACGCTCAAATCAGTTCTCTGCCTCAACAAGAATGGAGCGCTCGAACGGAGAATTTAGTAGAGTTTTGAGATAAAAAATGAGCTTATAGAATAACGTATCTGGGTCCCCCTTTTTATAGACGGGGGAGATAACGGATTGATGGCAGTATCTGTAACCGTCTGGTAGTGGGCTGCCCAGGGTCAGGCGGAGTTTGCTGCAAAGAGTAGTGGAATGGACCCGTGGCTATCACCGGGGCGTGCCACGTGGAGTCTGCCGCGTGAAGTGGGGTGGCGTTTGTTGTCGTGACTTGCCAGCGGATGGGAGAATCGCACGGTATCCGTTGCAAAAGGTGGAGTAGGATCGCGATCGTTTATCGTGGCCTGTCAGGTAGTAATGGAGTCGGATGGAACCGTCGTAGGGAGTGGAGCAGTGCTGCGATCGTTACTGCGGCCTGTCAGGGAGTGGTGGAGCTGCGCGGAATACGCCGCAGGAAGTGTAGCAGAATCGTGGCCGTGATTGTGGCCTGGGAGTGCAGATCTATCAGCTGAAGTTCGGCTGTGGTCGGAGTCTGACCCCACGTAGGGGTCCGGGCGGAGTCCTCCTTGTGGTTGGGGTAGTGGGTGGAGCCCGGCTCCCGTGGGAGTCCGGGTGGAATCCCCTGCAATCGAAATAAGATGCAAAGTCCGGCTCCCGTAGGAGTCCGGACAAGGCTTACCGGCAGCTGACGTTGAGGACGGAGCCCGGATCCCATAGGAGTCCAGGCGGAGTCCACTTGCGGTTGAAGTTGTTGGCGGAGTTCGGCTCCCGTAGGAGTCCGACGGAGTTGTCCTGTAGTCGATGTCGATGATGGAGCCCGGCTCCCGTAGGGGTCCGGGCGGAGTTGTCCTATAATCAAAGTTAAAGGTGAAGTTCGGCTCCCGTAGGAGTCCGGACAGGGTCTGTCTGTAGCCGTTGGAGTCGAGGACGAAGTCCGGCTCCCGTAGGAGCCCGAACGAAGTCTTCCTGCAATTAAAGTTAAAGGCGAAGTCCGGCTCCCGTAGGAGTCCGGACGGGGCTTACCAGCAGTTGATGTTGAGGACGGAGCCCGGCTCCCATAGGAGTCCGGGCGGAGTCAACTTGAGGTCGGAGTTGTCGGCGGAGTCCGGCTCCCGTAGGAGTCCGGACGAAGTTTGTCTGTAGCCGTTGGAGTCGAGGACAAAGCCCGGCTCCCGTAGGAGTCCGGGCGAAGTCTTCCTGCAATCAAAATTAAAGGCGAAGTCCGGCTCCCGTAGGAGTCCGGACGGGGCTTACCAGCAGTTGATGTTGAGGACGGAGCCCGGCTCCCGTAGGAGTCCGGGCGGAGTCAACTTGAGGTCGGAGTTGTCGGCGGAGTCCGACTCCCGTAGGAGTCCGGACGAAGTCTGTCTGCAGCCGTTGGAGTCGAGGACAAAGCCCGGCTCCCGTAGGAGTCCGGGCGAAGTCTCCCTGCAATCAAAATTAAAGGCGAAGTCCGGCTCCCGTAGGAGTTCGGACGGGGCTTACCAGCAGTTGATGTTGAGGATGGAGCCTCGCTCCCGTAGGAGTCCGGGTGGAGTCAACTTGAGGTCAGAGTTGTCGGTGGAGTCCGGCTCTCGTAGGAGTCCGGACGAAGTCTGTCTGCAGCCGTTGGAGTCGAGGACAAAGCCTGGCTCCCGTAGGAGTCTGGGCGAAGTCTTCCTGCAATCAAAATTAAAGGCGAAGTCCGGCTCCCGTAGGAGTCCGGACGGGGCTTACCAGCAGTTGATGTTGAGGACGGAGCCCGGCTCCCGTAGGAGTCCGGGCGGAGTCAACTTGAGGTTGGAGTTGTCGGCGGAGTCCAGCTCCCGTAGGAGTCCGGACGAAGTCTGTCTGCAGCCATTGGAGTCGAGGACAAAGCCCGGCTCCCATAGGAGTCCGGACGAAGTCTTCCTGCAATCAAAATTAAAGGCGAAGTCCGGCTCCCGTAGGAGTCCGGACGGGGCTTACCAGCAGTTGATGTTGAAGACGGAGCCCGGCTCCCGTAGGAGTCCGGGCGGAGTCTTCCTTTGAGGTCGGCATCGTGGGCGGAATCGTTGATTCTGTTGAGGACTTCGGCTGTGGGTATTTTATACCCAACAACTAGTTTGTTGTGTTACCATAAGGTTTGTCATAAGGATTGATATAACATAATCTTGGTGCATAAAAGATGCTTGTGTTAATTTTGGATATACTGCTTTATTATGCTAATACAAGGGCAATTATATTCGATTTTGACTGTATTAAAATGAAAGATCTTACTTAACTAAAATATTATAGCTTGTTGTGTTAACACAAGGCTAATAATATTTTAGAGGCCAAGATAAAATATTGATAATTGCATGAGATGTAATTGGAAAGAGTTTTCTACCTATGAACTCATAAGGGTTTGTTGTTTGAACTCAAGATCGTTATGAGGAATTAGAGTCTCAATCCCACTAAGATAAATATAAAATATATCTCATTTACCATAGGAGAGGGCTGTGATATCTGATAAAGTAGTGAGAGACATAACTAGTTTTAAAAGTCCTCATCTAGTTATGCATGTCAAACATGAGCTTATACTATTATTTTATATAAATTTAAAATAAACATATCCTCTAAAATTATTAGGTCCTTAAAATGATAAAGTTATGGAGATAACTGAGTCATAGCCTCCCATTAAGGTATTTGATAATGAGTCCATTAACTCAATAATCATTGCAGACCCAAAGGCCTGGTGCTTGTTGACTAATGGAATTATCACTCATCATATGACGACTTGAAAGTGTCTCTCAAATGTTGGTTAGATTAGCCAACCAAAGTTGGGCTTAATCATTCATTGGTTAGATGCACCAAGTATGGTCATGTTAATGGTTGGACCTAATGAATCCTTACAGTGGAGGCCAAAGCCTACTGATTAGGTTTCTGAGGCAAAATTAAATTACTAAAAGTTGTTTGGAGAAATAATTGGTTAATGAACCTATCCATAGATGCAGATGGGTTGGCCGACCAAAGTCGAGCTTATGTGTAGTCTATGTAGATTCTAGTACCTACTAGGAAATTAATGTAATTCTCCGAATTGGAGATAGAGGCTACCAATTTGAATAAAATAGTGAGAGAATCTTGAGACTAAAATTCAAGTCTCTAGGCTTAAAATAATTATTATACATTAGGTCATTGTTCTTTTTTCTCAAAATAAGGCTAAACCTTAATTGCTCCAATCGCTGTTAGACAGTGATGACTTATGGGACCCAACTTCGTTAATTAGTATGAAAGTTGAATGTGGTTCAGCAGTACGAATGGGTTCGTATTGGGACTTCTTAGTCCAGTCAAAACAATTAGTCCAAAATCGATCCAAATCAGGCATGTTGCTTCTACTGTCAGAAGCAGGGTCATAGGAAGAAGAATTGTCTTGCTTCCCTTGACCATAATAGACTGAATAAGAGAAAGGAGCAAGAGTTGCTCATCAAGGATGTTATATAATAACACCTTAAAATTTCTCTATGTAATTCCACTACCTAGGTATTAGATACCATGAACTTATGCAATTTATTGCTAGGACTACAAGTAAGTGAAATGTTTGAAAATGGTGAAAAATTCTTGAATGTTAGGGATGGAAGTCTTATTCCAATCCTAACTTTAGAAATTGTAGAGCTTATTTTCAAATATTGTCATTTAGAGTAATTGTTACTATTATCTATTGTTTATAATGAATGTAATCTTTGTTGGCCTTTTGGCCAAAGATGATCATCATTCATTAATAAAGAAAGGTTATTATGATATTATTATGAATAATGTTACAATAACACATGGACAATAAGAAAATGACATTTAACTTTTACAAAGCCTATTAAGTGTAATGTACACACTCAAGTTAGATAATATCATGGATGTCTATCTTTGGCTTAGTCACCTTGATAAGAACAGGATAAATAGATTAGCTTGAGAGGAAAATCTCGACATCAATGATTGTGAATCATTGATAACCTGTGAGTCTTGTCTTCTTGGAAAGATGACAAAGTCACCTTTTAATAGAAAAGGTGAAGGAGCTGATAAAGTTCTAAGTCTCATACATAGCGATGTATGTGGACCTGTGAACTTAAGTGTCAGAGGAAGATATTAATATTTCATTATAGACGACCTATCTGGGCATGGGTGCGTCTGGCCTGTATCATTTGAAATGTTCAAATGATTCAATAATGAAAGATTGAAACAAACTAGATAAGGTGTTAGAACTCTTCGATCAGATCGAGGAGGCAAATACTTATCCAGTGAGTTTGTGACATATCTAGGAGAGAATTGGATTTTCTCTCAGTGGATTCCTTTTCAGAACAAAGTGTATCTGAAAGGAGAAGTTGAACTTTATTAGACATAGTTCAATCCACAATAGGATTCACTTCTCTGCCTGTTTCAGGATTGTGCTCTTGTGTGATTATCTATTTTACTCTAAAAATATACTGAGTAAGTCTGTTGTGCAGATTCTATATGAGATATGGAACGGACATAGATCTAGACTCTCTTACCTTTGGGTTTGGAGTTGATCGGCCTATGTCAAAAGTTTGCATACAGATAAACTTGGTTCTTGGTCTAGTAGGTGTTTAAGGGTTACTAATTCTATCATGCTGAAGAACATAAGATGCTCATCAGTAGTAGGGTATTTCTTTTGGAAAGAAGTTCCTTAGAGAAGGAACTGATGCCTATCAAGTTGAACTTGAAAGTTTGACTGATAGAAAATAAACCGACATAATCTAGTAAACCTATAGAATCGGATTTGATTAGATCAAACTCGAAGCCCATTAAAGTAACACCTTTAAAAAGATCTGGTACAGTACCGCATTAGCTGGACAGACACTTCAGTGTCTAGGTCTGGGACGGCGATCCTATTGAGCTCAATGAGATTAACAAGGATCCGATCACCTATAGGAATACAATGTAATGGTCTAACTCTGAGAAGTAGCTTGGAGCCATTAAATTCAAATTGAAGTCCATGAAAATCAATAGTGTACTAGAAACTAGATGATTCATCTGAAGGGATAAAACCCATTAGGTATGAATGGATTTTTCAAAAGGATCAGAGTAGTGCAGATGGGAAGGTGGAGACCTATAAAGCCTATTTTCGCTATTATCCCAGAGTTGGAACATACATTTTGAACATATGTCTTTGTTATGAACAAAGAGGAACCCTGCATTTATAAGTGGGTAAAATATTCTGTAGTGTTATTCCTTGTTTATCTGTGGATGAAATTCTCTTAATCGAGAATCGCATTCCAGCATTGCAAAGAATAAAGGTTTGGGTGTCATCTAATTTCTCCATGTTCATGATCAGATATGATATACTCACTAATAGTAGTGAGTAGATACCAGTCTGATCTAAGTAAGAACCACTGAAAGATTGTATAGACAATCCTTAAGTATTTGAAAAATACTAAGGTCCAGTGACTCAAATATGGAAATACTAACTTTAAACATATGGATGTTTCAATTTCAGTCAGATCAAGATGATAACAAGAAAGTATCGGATCATACCCTAATTGTAAGAGAAATCTACTGGAAAGGCTCCAAGCAGGATACTTTAGCCTACTAAGTTAGTGATGTAGAGTACATCGTAGCATATGATGCTGCCATGTAAGCTGTGTAGTTGCTGAGCTTCATTAGCAGGTTGGGAGTGGCATCCTCCACCGATGGTCCAGTCCTATTGTAGCACTGGAGCCATAGCTCAAGCTAAAGAATCGAAGGACCAGCATACTCTGTATTGCTATCACTTTTGATTTTAGATCAGGGTGACATCGATCTTTGGAAGATCGATGAAAAAGGAGAACTTGACCGACCCATTTGCTAAGGCCTTGGAACTAAGAAGTTCTATGAACTCAAGTGGAAGATAGGATATTTGATATCATTTTGATTGATTTAGTATAAGTAAGAGTTATTGAGAAATGTGTCCTAAAGCCAATCATCTAAGTGGTAGATGATTGGAATTAGTATATGAATTATCTAATAATAATAGTTATTTGGCAGATTCATCATAAAAGTTCTATCTTCCTTAAATGAACTCCTAAGTTATGATGAAGTCTTTAGAACTACAATCAATCGATAAAGGAGGATTTATTGGATGGTTCTTAAATTGTTCACGACCAAATGATAAGTTATTAACAAGGACGATAACTTATCAAGTGTAGGTCACTGTATGCCATATGCGTTGGTTGTCCTCGTAACTAAGTGGTGTGGAGACACTGGTATGGCATCCAGATGAGATGTAGGAGTACATCTACACTGAACATGACCAATGTAACACTCTACTGTCAAGAGTAGCTAGATAAGGCCAATGGGTATAAGTGTCCCTCCGACTTGAGATCACCACGGTGACTTGCAAGCAACTCACTGTGCTTTGATGCCGAACTGCCTGTATTTTTAATGTAGGTTCGAAAGATTTTTGGATACAGTTAAATACTTATGAAGTCGGTGTGTGAGTTAAGATGGGATTGATCACTCCTAATTAACTTCAGGAAGAGAATGTCTCGCTATATTTCAATTTAGCAAAACCTAGGCCTGGGTAATCCTCGTGAGGAGTCACGAGATTTGCAAAATTTTGAGACACAATAGAGATGACTTGTATGAGTGTTGACAGCATACTCGAAGTTGTCTTAAGCATTATTGATCAAAAGGATGAATTATATGGTAACCATAGGTCAGGGTTCTTAGAATGTTGCTTTGCATACATTCGACCTATCTGAACGTCGGAAACCATTGCTAGGTGGTTACTTCGACTGGTACAGAAATTAATTCCTATACTATCGGCTTAAGTTCAAACCTATAGGGTCACACACATAAGAGGTTATAACCTAATCAGATAGTTAATCGACGATTGAGAATCATTCTAAGGTTAAACGATCAATGTGATTGATGTTTGATCTAATGCAAGTGTTGCAAAAGGATCGATTAGCAATTGGATTGTTAATTGGCTCAATCTGATTGAGCAATTGGGCTAAGATCAAGTCTAATTAAATTTGATTCAATTAGAATTAGTTTGAATTTAATTAGATTAAGTCTAATTAGTTTATTGGATAAGCCAATTGCAAGGGAGAACAAGTCCCCATTCGACTAGGACTTGTATGCACCTAATTCCTAATTAATTTAGAATTTAAGTCAGAATTAAATATGATTTAATATAATTTAATTAGACTTCTAGTTGGACTAAGATCATCATTAATTAGGTTATAATTAATTTGGATTGGGTTCAAAGAACTTGACCTAGTCTACATAAGAATCCTAGTTAGACTAGGATTCCATCTCTTCTCTTGCGCCAACTAAGAAAGCCCACGCCCACTAATTAATTTTCAGATATTTTTTATATGATATCTATATCTAAAAAAAGTGATCTCACACCACTTATTCTAGAGATTTGAATCAGATTTGATTTGGTTCAATATGGAAAGTGATTTGGTTTATTATGGAAAGTGGTTTAGGTTTATTTCCCTTTTGAAAGAGTCCCTCTTCACAAGAACTCTTCTCTCCTCTCTTGGGCCAACTTCCTCCAAGCCTTCCTTTCATTTTGTCATCTCTTTTATGCTTTATTTCATGCTCTCTACAAATTAGATAAGGGAAGGGGCATCCAAGAGTTGGACGCCCCATGGACTCCTTGTTAGACTAGGTCTTATGACCTAGTTTACCTTATATAAAGTTGTCGCCCCATATGATAAAAATAAGGAGTCTAAAATCTATAGTTTTTTGATAGAAAAATTAGAGAAGAAAGAGGATGGCATGGGTGGTTTGAGGTGCCAATATCCTTGGAGGAGAGTCTTCAATCTAGAGATCAAAAGTTGATGTCTTGTAGAAACAAAAGGTAAGAGAGAAGATTGTTTTCTCTTATTGTTTTCTTTTCAAATTATTCTCTCTTTATTTTATATTTTTATGTGATAAAAATTTGAGAGAGAAAGAGGGATGATGTGGTGGATCTGTGCTCCAATGAGTTGGAGCATGGTGATCTGATTTTGGTCATGATCTGATCATGTTCTGATGAGAGAAGAAGAAGAAAAGAAGGTCTTCTCTTAAGGTTTCTTTTAGAACCCTTCTTCTCCATAAATCATGAGATTTTTCTATGAGAAAAATCAGATGTCATAAGATCTGAAAGTTTGAAAAACATCTAGAGGAGAAGGTCTCCTCATGTCCTCGCATAGAGATGTTCTCAGGACATCAATCATTGATATACTGAAAGAGAAGATCTGTCTTCTCTTAGGACCTTTTTTTATTACATATTATTTTTGATTTTAGGGAGGTCAAAGGGTTTAACTTCTCCCTCATTCCTCCTCATATTCTTTATCTCTTGGAATGTCCAAGAGATTTGAAGAATATTTTTTAGATTAACCATCCGGAGAGATCCACAAAAAGCTAGCACTTTGAGCGGATCTTCATTCAACAAACCTCCATTTTGTTGCAGCCTCGTGTGGATCACCTGTAGAGGTCGGACACGTGTGTGGCTCCAAAAATAATAAAAAAAATCAATCATGAAGTTCTCAACCTGCATGAAGGTAAGAGATCTGATCTCTTCTCTTCTCTAGATGTGATCTAGATTTTAGATCTAAAACTGTTTTAGATCTAGGGTATTGATTTGATCAATACCAAAGCTTTTATTTTCTGATTTATAAATATAATATGACATGTTATAGGTCCTAGTTGTTGGGTTTAGTAATATGATTACATGCATTTATATATTAAATTATTTAATTTATATATTTCGCTGTGTTATATTTCAAAAATATTTGAAATTCATGCATGAAACCCTGCACCTTTTCCAACATGATGATCATTGGAGGCCTAAAGGCCTGATGTTCATCTGCTATTGAAATTATCATTTAATAATATGATGACTTAGTTAAGTCTCTTTGTCAAGTGATCAGGTTAGCCGACCAAAGTCAAGCCTAATTATTTGGTAGTTGGATTCATAAGTATGATCATGTTAATGGTTGGACCTAACCAGGGTTTGCAGAGAAGACCAAAGTCAACTGAAAGTTACCTGAGATGAAATTAATTACTAAAAATTGTTTAGAGAAATAATTGGTTAAGAACCTACCCATAGATGTACATGGGCGAGCTGGCCAAAGTCAGGCTCGTGTGTAGTCTGTGTGGATTCTAGTACCTGCTAAGAAATTAGGATAATTTCTTGGATTGGAGGTAAAGGCTACCAATTTGACCAAAATAGTGAGAGAACCTTTAGACTAAAGTCTAAGTCTTTAGGCTTAATCAATTCATAAACATAAAGGTTTTGTATTTTTTTTTTAGTTATAGCTAGATGTATGTTACTCCATTTACTACTTGACAGTGACTTATTTATAGGATCCAACTTTGATAGATGGTATCGAAAGATGTAAATAGTTCTAGAGCACGAATGGATCCTATATATGATTACGAATCCAGCACCTGATGTTTCCACATCCAACACACGGATGTGATCAAAGGCACTTATCAGAAGTGACCAAATGATCAAATCACCATGTGGTGTTATTGAGAGCAGCGAAGAACATGAATTTAGTTGTAAATTTAATGATGCTCAGTGAGAAAAAATTCTTCAAATATTGAAGAAGTTCTTTCGCACCTCTCAAGATGTATGTTCAATGGGGAAACAATCTTTTGAGAAAGAAAAAAAAGATGCAAGAAAGTCATGCTTGGGCTGAGAAGTCTGAACTAACAAAAGAGTCTAAGATTAATCTAGTCTGGTAGAGTCCTTTGATCCGAACAAGCAAAGGAAGAGAAATCAGCAAAGGATTGCTGAATAAGGTACTTATATGATAATATCTTGTGATTTCTCTATCTATGACACTACTATCTGGATATTAGATATCGAAAGTCTATGTAAATTATTGTAATGACTTCGGGTTAGTAGAAAGATTGAAAACAGTAAGAGATTCCTAAATGTTGGAGATGGAAGTCATGTTCCAATCTTGATTTTAGGAATCATCGAGCCTATTTCCAATTCTAACAATGTCATTTTAGTGATTGTCACTATTGTCTAATAATTTTTATGATATCATTATGAATGATATCAAAATCATATGGATAACTAAGAAATGGCATTTACAAATAATCACAGCCTATTAGTGTATAGTACACAACTATCAAACTCCTAAGGTAGATTATATCCTAGAAGTCTACCTTTGGCAATTTAGGCTTGGTCATTAAGCAAGAGTAGGATCAACAGGATAATCTTCGAAGTCAATGATTGTGAATTATTATCAACCTGTCAATCCTATCTCCTTAGTAAGATGACCAAGTCACCTTTTATTAGAAAAGGATGAACGAGCCAAAGATATTCTGAATCTGATACATACTAACATATTGGATTTATGAATATATTTATCATAAATTTGGATTATTTTAAATGTTCAAATAATTAGATTATAAAATAGAGAAACAAACTAGAAAGAGTATTGAAACTCTTCGATCAGACCAAAGAGGAGAATACCATTTCGATGAGTTTTTGACATATCTAGAAGAGAATAAGATTCTCTCTTATTGGAATTAACTTTATTAGATATAGTTTGATCCATGATGGGGTTTGCAAGTCGGCTAGTCACCTTTTAGGGTTATGCTCTTAAGACTCTTATTATGTTCTGAGCTAGATTCCAAATTAATCAGTCACAATGAGTACTCTATATGAGATATGGACTAGGCGTAAGTCGATACTTTCTTATCTTAGAGTTTGGGAGTGTTCAGTTTATGTCGAGCATTTACAGACCAATTAGCTTAGATCTCGATCCTATATATATTATTTTGTAAGTTATTCCAAAATATCTAGGGGATATAACTTCTACCATACTAAAAAATAAGAGTTGCTCGGCATTCTTTTTAGAAAAGAAGTATCTTGATGAAGGTACTGATATCTTTAATGCAGAACTTATGAAATTCGACAAATAGAAGAACCAACACAATCTAGTGAAATCATATAATCGAATTTGATTAGATCAAACCTAGAACCTATTGTAAAAGCACCATTAAGGAGATTCGATAGAGTATCGCATCCGTTGGATAGATACTTCGATTTTTAGTTTCCAGATGTGATCCTATTGAACTCAATGAGAACAAGAAGGATCTGATCACCTACATCGATGCCATATAGATGATCGATGCCATTTAGTGGCTTGGAGCCATAAAGTTTGAAATGGAGTCCATGAAAGTCAATGGTATATGGATACTCGTTGATCCACTGGAAGGGGTAAAACTCATAAAGTGTAAGTGGATCTCCAATAGGATCAGAATAACGCAGACGAGAAGGTGGAGACCTACAAAGCTCATCTAGTTGCCTAAGGATATTGTCAATATTATGGTATTAATCATAACGAGATATTTTCTTCTATGGCAATGCTAAATATTTTAGAGTTGGAATAAGTATTTTAATAAGTGATCAAAATGCATGACTTCATTGAGAATGAAGAAAAATCTTGCAAATACAAATGGGTTAATAGTTCTATGAGTATTCTTATTTTGTATGTGAATAAAATTTTTTTAATCAAGAATGACATTGTTTATATTACAGTAAATAAAAGTTTTATTATTATCATAGTCCTCCATAAAGGACTTGAGAAAAGCATTTCTCATCCTAGGGATGAAGATCTATAGAGATAGATCTAAGAGACTACTTGAGTTTTTTCAATCCAACATATATAGAGTATTTATGAGTAAAATTTATTCTATTATGAACATCATGTGTGAGACTAGATATGATATACTCACTAGGGTAGTGAGTGGATACCTGTAAGATCCAGATAAGAATCACTAGAAGGTCATCCTTAAGTATTTGAGAAATACTAAGGATCGGTGGTTCAGTTATAAAGAATCTGACTTAAAACTTATAGAGTATGACTCCAGTTTTTAGTTGGATATAATAATAGCAAGAACGTGTCGGAATACATCTTTATCTTAAATAATGGAGCAATTTGCTAGAAAGGTTCCAAGCAGAGCAATATAGCCAAATTCAAATTGTGAGGTAGAATGTATTGCAACATTCGATGCTTGCAAGGAAGCTATGTGATTGTACAGGTTCATTGGCAAGCTAGGAGTGGCACCCTCCGATGATGGTCCTGCTGTATTGCATAGCATTGGAGCCATAGCTCATATCAAAGAGCCGAAGTCTCATTAGCTTACCAGGCATTTTGCATCGCCATCACCTTATTCAAAAAATCTATTAAGGTGATGTCAAACTTTAGAAGATCGATGAAAAAGAGAATGTGACTAACCCATTTACTAAAGCCTCGATATTTAGGAGTTTTAAAATGATAAATCGAAGATGGGTACATGATACTATACTGATTAGCTTTAGTCCAAGTGGGAGTTGTTGGAAAATGTGTCCTAAAGCTAATCCATTTGATGATTGTGCTAATTATATATGAATTGATAAATAATAAAAGTTATTTGATCTTTTTCATCACAAGATTACATCTTCTAATGAGCTCCTATGTTGTGATGAAGTCCTTAGGATTACTTTGATTGATAAAGAAAGATTTATCACATAATCTTTAAATTAGTTTGTGGCCAAACGATATGCTATTACTAGGACGATAGCGATATCAAGTGTAGGTTGTTGTGTGCCATATGAAGGAACCAGATCTAGGGTTTCAGGGTTAGATCTTGAAACTTTTTCAAGATCATACAGCGGAAGACTAAAATAAATCAAAATTTATTTTTTAAAACCAAAAAATCTCTAGATCTAAGTTCCTATTACATGATTATTACATAGCATTAAATCAAAAATTAAAATATATAGAGCATGAACTACATGTTGATCATATCAACATGTTTCCATACTACATCTAATGTATGTATTAAACAATAGATTAGATCTATTACATTGTAAGTTAGATATTCTAACCTCGTTGATCCGGGCTTGAGGATGATGTTGCAAGCCGCATATGTGTCCGGCCTCTAGGAGTCGTCCACACGAGCCCATGAATCTCGATCAGAAATCCTGCTTCAGAAAATCAGCACAGTATGCTAGTACTGCGCTGACCCTTCTTTGATGGTTGATCAGGTGCCTCCTTCTTCTTGATTTGAATACTTCCAAAGATGAAAAGTAGGAGGAGGAGTTTCAAATCTGAGACACTCTCAGGAAACTCAAGATGGAGGAAGGAAAGAGATGAAAACAAACAACCCTAGAAGAAGACCCTCTTCTTCTTCTCGTTTCTCTCTCTAGACACCCTGTCTTGTGTCTATTATATCTCCACAACCCAAAAGTATTTCTCTCTGATTTTTGGATGGCCCAAAGGTCTCTCAAATATCTATCTTTTCTAAAAATTTCATGAAGAAACTCATTTTATACAAAGAGATATGATAGAGTCCTTGTCTAGGTCAAATACCTAGTCAAGGCTTATCCAAACATGGCAAGATAAGGGGCGCCCAACTCTTGAGCACCTCCTCCTTATTTTCATGCATGGATTATCAACAAAAGGTGCACAATGTGTACCCTAAAAGCCATAAAAATTCTAAAAAAAATTGGATAAATTCGGTGCAAAATTGAAAGAGTTTTGGATTTCTAAAACTCTATCTCATAGAATTCAAAATCCAAACTTATTCCTCTTTGATTTGATCCAAACCACCTTCCATGTAAGAAAGAAGAGAGGAAACCTTTTGTGAATGTGGGAGAGACCTAGGAGAGGGCTTTTATTGCACAAAATAAGAGGAGATTGGCGTTGAATGAGAGAGAGGGCGTGGGGAAGGCTTATGTGGCGCAAGGTGGAATCCTAGTCTTACTAGGATTCTATCTTATGACTTATTTTAATTTGGTTTCTCAAATCAAATCAAACCAAAATTAGATCAACCCAATTAAAATAGGTCTTAACCCAATTAAAAAACTAATTTAATTAGATTAAATTAGATTTAAATCTGATTTAATTTTCTAATCAAATTAGAAATTAGATTGACCCAAGTCCTAGTTGAACTAGGACTAGTTTTTCCTTGCACTTAGCTTATCCAATAAACTAATTGGACTTGATCCAATCAAGTTCAAACTAAATATAATTAAATTATATTTAATTAGACTTAATCTCAACCCATTGGCTTAATCAAATTAAGCCAATTAGCAATTGAATTGCTAATCGATCCTCCTACAACACTTGCACTAGGTTAAATGTCAATCGTATTGATCATTTAACCCTAGAATGATTCTTAATCATTGATCAACCATCCGATTAGATTATGAACTCTAATGTATGTGATCTCATAGATCCAAACCTAAGCTGGTAGCATAGAAATAAATTTTTGTACCAATCGAAGTGACCATCTAGCAATGGTACCCGACGACCGGATAGGTCGAATGTGTAGAACAACATCCTTAGAACCCATGTGGATATAGTTTTCATATAATTCATCCCCTTGACCAAAATGATCATAGGACACCCCAGAGTTCAACTGTCAACTTTGATCAGGTTGTCCATATTGTATTTCAAAATATCAAATCCATCTGATGGATTATCCTGGCCAAGGTTTTGCTAAATTGAAATACAGCGACTCATTCTTCTCCAACTCTTAGAGTGATCAATCCCATCTCGATCACACTCTGACTTCGTAAGTACTTGACTGTGCCCAGAAGCCTTCCGTCTCTAAATTAAAAATTTAGTTAGTCCAGTACCAAAGCACAGTGAGTTGCTTGCAAGTCACTGAGGCGATCTCAGGTCTAAGGGACACTTATACCTATATCCCATCAGAGACATTCTCGACAGCAGAATACTCTGGAGTTGGTCACGTTCAATGATGATGTACCAGTACATCTCATCTGTATGTCATACCAGTGTCTCCACACTCTTTGGTTAAGAAGACAACTAACCCATATGGCCTACAGCGACCTATGCTCGATAGAAGCTGTCGTCCTTATTAATAGCCTATCATTTGGTCATGAACAGTTTTAAGGACTAATCGATAAATCCTCTCTTTATCGAATCAAATAGTCCTAAGGACTTCATTATAACAACGGAGTTCATTAGAAGATGAAAGCTTATGATGAAAATACCAAATATATTTTATTTATTAATAAATCAATTACAATATTTGGTTGCTCAACCATCAACAACTTGATGATTGGCTTTTTGGGACACATTTCCCAACAACTCTCACTTGTCCTAAAGCCACTTGGCACAGTATCTAATACCCATCTTCGACTTGTGGTTGTCGAACTCCTTTATCGCCAGGGCTTTAGTAAAGGGGTCGGCCAGGTTCTCCTTTCCGTCGATCTTTTGAAGATCGACGTCACCTCGATCTACGATCTCCTGGACCAGGTGGAAGCGGCGCAAGATGTGCTTCGTCTGTTGATGTGCTTTAGATTCCTTCGCCTGAGCTATGGCACCAGTGCTATCGCAGTAGAGTAGGACCGGACCATCGAGGGAGGGTGCTATTCCAAGCTCGTTGATAAATTTTCTCAGCCACACAGCTTCCTTCACAGCATTTGATGCTGTGATGTACTCCGCTTCACAAACAGAGTCTGCCATAGTATGCTGCTTGGAACTCTTCCAGCAGATGGCTCCACCATTCAGAGTAAAGATATAACCTGACACGCTCCTGCTGTCATCATGGTCAGATTGAAAGCTAGAGTCTGTGAACCCCACAAGTTTCAGATCTGACTCGCCATAAACCAACCATTGGTCCTTAGTATTTCTCAAATACTTAAGGATGGCTTTAACCAATTTTTAGTGATTTTCTTCAGGATCAGATTGGTATCTACTCACTACTCCTAGTGAGTATGCCACATCTGATCTTGTACATGTCATGGCATATATGATAGATCCCACGGCTGAAGCATATGAGACTCTACTCATATGCTCTCTCCCTTCAGGAGTTATCGGACAATCATTCTTAGAGAGAGAAATTCCATGGCCTATCGATAGATAGCCCTTCTTGAAATTCTCCATGCTGAACCTCTTCAGCACAGTGTCATGTACATGGACTGGGAAAACCCAAGCATCCTTTTAGATCTATCCCTATAGATCTTCATCCCTAGGATGTAGGATGCTTCACCCAAGTCCTTCATGGAGAACTGTGATGACAACCAAACTTTTATTCTCTGTAGTGTGGGGATGTCATTCCCGATTAAGAGAATGTCATCCACGTACAAGACAAGGAATACCACAACTGGACCATTTACCCATTTATAGATGCAGGGCTCTGCTCCATTCTTAATGAAGCCATACGTTTTGATCACCTTATCAAAATGCATGTTCCAACTCTGAGAAGATTGCTTCAATCCATAAATAGATCTCTGAAGCTTGCACATCTTGGACTCATCTGTGGATGTAAACCCCTCAGGTTGTATCATATACACCTCCTCGGTCAGCTCTCCAATCAGGAAAGCTGTCTTTACATCCATCTTCCAGATCTCATAATCCAGATGGACAGCTATTGCAAGCATTATCCGAATGGATTTGAGCATTGCCACATGGGAAAACATCTCATCATAGTCAATACCATAACGTTGATGATACCCCTTGGTGACCAGACGGGCTTTATAGGTCTCCACCTTTCCGTCTGCGCCCCTCTTCCTTTTGAAGACCCATTTACACCCAATGGGTTTAACCCCTTCAAGTGGGTCAACCGATGTCCATACATCGTTGACCTTCATGGACTCCATTTCAGATTTCATGACTTCAAGATATTTTTCGAAATCAGATCTCTGCATTGCATCCATATAGGTGATCGAATCCTCATTATTCTCATCAAGTTCGATAGGATCACCGTCCCAGACCAAGAAATTATAGTATCTGTCCAGCTGACGCGGTACTCTACCGGATCGCCTTAATGGTATAGGTACATTGGGCTCCGGATCTGATCTAATCATATCTGACTCAGGTTCAGCTATTGGTGTCGGTCCTTCTACTTGTTAAACTTCATCAAGTTCAACCTTAGAGACAACGGTTCCTTTACCAAGGAACTCTTTTTCTAAAAAAATTACCTTAAGACTGACGAACACCTTTTGTTCATCAGCATGGTAGAAAAAATATCTTTTTGTCTCTTTGAGGTACCCTATGAATGAGCATTAGTCAGACCTAGGTCCAAGTTTATCTGTGACTAATCGTTTGACATAGGCCGGGCACCCCCAGACCCTAAGGTGTGAAAGTGCTGGCTTACGTCCTGTCCATATCTCATATAGAGTCTTAATTACAGACTTACTTGGAACCCTATTTAATAGATAATAGGCCGATTCGAGTGCATATCCCCAGAAGGATATCGGCAAGCTAGCAAAACCCATCATGGATTGGACCATGTCTAACAGAGTCCGATTCTTCTTTTCAGACACACCATTATGCTGTGGTATTCCTGGAGGAGTCCATTTGGAGAGAATCCCATTCTCTCCTAGATATGTGAGAAACTCACTAGAAAGGTATTCTCCTCCTCGATCAGATCGAAGAGTTTTAATACACTTCTCAGTTTATTTTTCTACTTCACTTCGGAATCGTTTGAACATTTCAAATGAATCCGACTTATATTTCATCAGATAGACATATCCATATCGGGATAGGTCATCCGTGAAAGTTATGAAGTAAAAATATCCACCTCTAGCACTGGTGCTCATGGGCCCGCATACATCAGTATGTACTAGGCCCAAGAGCTCAGTAGCTCTCTCACCTTTTTCAGTAAAAGGTGACTTGGTCATTTTACCAAGAAGACAGAACTCACAGGTTGGAAGTGATTCACAATCACTGACTTCGAGGATTCTCTCTTGAGTCAACCTGTTTATTCTGTTCTTGTTTATATGACCTAGTCTATAGTGCCATAAGTAGATATCTGACATACTATCTAATCTAGGGTGCTTGCCAGTAGAATAGACTCTTATCAGGCTTGATCTTTTTGGTCTGGCTCTGCACTGATGTCCCAGCCTGAACTTGTACCTTCTTCACTTTCTTCTTCTTGTTCTTCTTTCCTTTCTTAAAGGGTCGAGAACCAGAAGACGAACCTCCCACTAAGTTCACCGACTTCTTGAGGAGTTGGTGATCTTTCTCAAAGTTCTGAAGCAACCCCAATAACCCGTGGTAGTTTACTTCAAGCTTTGTCATTCTATAATGAGTGAAGAATGGGAGATAAGACTTGGGCAGCGAGTTCAGTATTGCATCTTTCCTAAGCTGCTCATGCAAGGGAAAGCCGAGCTTGCTCAATCGTTCCATCAGCTCGATCATGTACAATACATGATCAGTGATAGAGGCACCATCCCACATTTTGGTGTTGAAGATGGCACAACTAGTCTTGTGCCTCTCCACGTCATCGGGTGTGTCAAAGGCATCCTCTAACACTTGAAGCATGTCTTTTGGCTAAGCCATCTCGAATCTGCGACTGAACTCATCGCTCATGGCAGCCAGCATGATACAGCGCACCATGATCCGGTCACTGAGCCACTTTTGATAAGTATCTTTGACTATTCCATGTGCATTGACAGCTGGCTCCTCAGATGCAGGATCCATTATCACATATAGGATCCGTTCATGCTCCAGGACTATCTTCAACTTTTGGTACTAGCTATCGATGTTGGGTCCCACCAACTTATCATTGTCCAACAATGATCGGAGCGATAGGAAAGTGGCCATATTTGCACAAAGGTGAACCATAACCTAATTAGTAATTGATTCATTAAACCTAAAGATTTGGACTTTAATCAAAAGGTTTCTTCCACTATTTTATTCGAATTGGTAGCCTCTACCTCCAATTCGAGGAATTACCCTAATTCCTTAGTGGGTACTAGAATCCACTTAGACTGCACACAAGTCCAACTTTGGTTGGCCAACCCATGTACATCTAAGGGTAGGTTCATAACCAATTGTTTCTCTAAACAATTTTTAGTAATTTTAATTTTGCCCCAGAAACCTAATCAGTAGGCTTTGGCCTCCACTGTAAGGATCCGATTAGGTCCAACCATTAACATGATCATACTTGGTGTATCTAACCAACGAATGATTAAGCCCAACTTTGGTTGGCTCACCTAACCACCATTAGAGAGACGCTTCCAAGTCATCATATGATGAGTGATAATTCCATTAGTCAACAAGCACCAGGCTTTTGGGTCTGCAATGATTATTGAGTTAATGGACTCATTATCAAACACTTTAATGGGAGGCTATGACTCAGTTATCTCCATAACTTTATCATTTTAAGGACCAAATAATTTTAAAAGATTTAAATAATATAGAGGATGAGGTCAGATGAACCAGCTTATCATGATCCTCCCACTGGCTTCACCAAGTCAGCTTAAGGGAGACCATTAAAAGGGCTGGTCTAGGAGCACCTAAATCAGTCACACTGATTTACCTAGCTGACATGGGTCAGCTCGAATAGTCAAGTGATCTGATCAAAACATAATTTCACTAAGAGGCCAAGTAAGTTCGATCAGTGGGAGGGTCTGCCAAAGCTTGCCTTAGACACCATCAGAAATGGCCAGATAAGCGGGCTCCCAATTAAAAACCACCGGTCTGGTTTATCTTAGACACCAACTGGTTTAATTAGTTTCGATTAGATCAACCTAACAGTTCGTGCTAAACCGCTTAGCCAAGAATCAAGTCCATTTGGTTCTCGTTAAAGACATGGACTTGACCAACTACAACTATTGTAATTGATCTAGAGAATCCTTGACCTAATCTAAGACAACAATTGATTAGATTTAGTCAATTCTCTAATTAAGTCCATCTTTAATCTAACCATAGGTCTAACCCAATTAATGGACCTAATTCCCACTAACCCATTAACCCAATGTGTTATGGTTTGTGTCTTAGGTTCTTCAATTCACAATCCTAGAACCTAATCAAACAACTTCTTAATTCTTAATTAAGTTTTGGGCTGAGGGTTGGGTTCGACTTTTCAAAAAATAATTTTTATATTTATAAAATAATTTTATAATATGATTCTACCAACCATATTGCATGTTTGATTCATAATCAAGATACAAGTGAAATAAACATGAAACTACTTTAGATCTAATCTAAACAGGTTCATGTAATTGAAATAATTTCAAATTTAAATAATTTCTTTGCACAAAAATTATTAACAAAGAGATTTTATTTCAGATTTAAATATCTTTTAAATTTAATAAATTATAAATTTAATCTAGATCATATCTAATAAATTTATGATTAAAGATAGATCTATACAAACTAGGACAACCTTTGCACTATAAGGGGTAAACCTTACAGCAGGACAACTTTGCAGTTCATGATCGATCTAAAATTTTAATTTTAAATTTAATAATCAGATTATAAATTAGATCTAATCTAAGAAATAATCTAAGCATGTATAAATAATCATGTAATAAAGAACCTAGGCTCTGATACCAATTGAAGGAACCAGAACTAGGGTTTCAAGGTTAGATCTTGAAACTTTTTTCAAGATCATACAGCGGAAGACTAAAATAAATCAAAATTTATTTTTTAAAATCAGAGAATCCCTAGATCTAAGATCTTATTACATGATTATTACATAGCATTAAATCAAAAATTAAAATATATAGAGCATGAACTACATGTTGATCATATCAACATGTTTCCATACTACATCTAATGTATGTATTAAACAATAGATCAGATCTATTACCTTGCAAGTTAGATGTTCTAACCTCGCTGATCCGAGCTTGAGGATGATTTTGCAAGCCGCACATGCATCCAGCCTCTAGGAGTCATCCACACGAGCCCACGAATCTCGATCAGAAGTCCTGCTTCAGGAAATCAGCACAGTATGCTAGTACTGCACTGATTCTTCTTTGATGGTTGATCAGGTGCCTCCTTCTTATTGATTTGAATACTTCCAAAGATGGAAAGTAGGAGGAGGAGTTTCAAATCTGAGATACTCTCAGAAAACTCAAGATGGAAGAAGGAAAGAGATGAAAACAAACAACCCTAGAAGAAGACCCTCTTCTTCTTCTCGTTTCTTTCTCTAGACACCCTGTCTTGTGTCTATTATATCTCCATGACCCAAAGGTATTTATCTTTTATTTTTGGATGGCCCAAAGGTCTCTCAAATATCTATCTTCTTCAAAAATTTTATAAAAAAACTTATTTTATACAGAGAGATATAATAGAGTCCTTTTCTAGGTCAAATACCTAGTCAAGGCTTATCCAAACATGGCAAGATAAGGGGTGCCCAACTCTTGAGCACCTCCTCCTTATTTTTATGCATGGATCATCAAAAAATAGTTCATAATATTTACCCTAAAAGTTATGAAAATTTTAAAAAAAATTTGGATAAATTCGGTGCAAAATTGAAAGAGTTTTGGATTTCTAAAACTCTATCTCATAGAATTCGAAATCCAAACTTATTCCTCTTTGATTTGATCCAAACCACCTTCCATGTAAGAAAGAAGAGAGGAAACCTTTTGTGAACGTGGGAGAGACCTGGGAGAGGGCTTTTGTTGCACAAAATAAGAGGAGATTGGCGTTGAATGAGAGAGAGGGCGTGGGGAAGGCTTATGTGGCGCAAGGTGGAATCCTAGTCTTACTAGGATTCTATCTTATGACTTGTTTTAATTTGGTTTCTCAAACCAAATCAAACAAAAATTAGATCAACCCAATTAAAATAAGTTTTAACCCAATTAATAATCTAATTTAATCAAATTAAATTAGATTTAAATCTGATTTAATTTTCTAATCAAATTAGAAATTAGATTGACCCAAGTCCTAGTTGAACTAGGACTAATTTTTTCTTGCACTTGGCTTATCCAATAAACCAATTGAACTTGATCCAATCAAGCCCAAAATAAATCTAATTAAATCATATTTAATTAAACTTAATCTCAGCCTATTGGCTTAATCAAATTAAGCCAATTAGCAATCAAATTGCTAATCGATCCTCCTGCAACACTTGCACTGGGTTAAATGTCAATCGTATTGATCATTTAACCCTAGAACGATTCTTAATCATTGATCAACCATCTGATCGGATCATGAACTCTAATGTGTGTGACCTCATAGATCCGAACCTAAGCCAGTAGCATAGGAATAAATTTTTATACCAATCGAAGTGATCATCTAGCAATGGTACCCGACGACCGGATAGGTCGAATGTGTAGAACAACATCCTTAGAACCCATGCGGATATAGTTTTCATATAATTCATCCCCTTGACCAAAATGATCATAAGACACCCCAGAGTTTAACTGTCAACTCTGATCAGGTTGTCCACATTGTATTTCAAAATATCAAATCCATCTGATGGATTACCCTGACCAAGGTTTTGCTAAATTGAAATACAGTGACTCATTCTTGTCCAACTCTTGGAGTGGTCAATCCCATCTCGATCACACTCTGATTTTGCAAGTACTTGATTGTGCCCAGAAGCCTTCCGTCTCTAAATTAAAAATTTAGTTAGTCCAGTATCAAAGCACAGTGAGTTGCTTGCAAGTCACTGAGGCGATCTCAGGTCTAAGGGACACTTATACCTATATCCCATCAGAGACATTCTCGACAGCAGAATACTCTGGAGTTGGTCACGTTCAATGATGATGTACCAGTACATCTCATCTATATGCCATACCAGTGTCTCCACACTCTTTGGTTAAGAGGACAACCAACCCATATGGCCTTCAGTGATCTATGCTCGATAGAAGCTGTCGTCCTTATTAACAGCCTATCATTTGGTCGTGAACAGTTTTAAGGACTAATCGATAAATCCTCTCTTTATCGAATCTAAATAGTCCTAAGGACTTCATCATAACAATGGTGTTCATTAGAAGATGAAAGCTTATGATGAAAATACCAAATATATTTTATTTATTAACAAATCAATTACAATACTTGGTTGCTCAACCGTCAACAGCTTGACGATTGGCTTTTTGGGACACATTTCCCAACACCATATGCATTGGTTATCCTCGTAACCAAATGATATAGAGATATTGATATGGCATACAGATGAGATGTAAGATTACATTATCACTGAACATGATCAACTACGAAGCACTCTGCTGTCAAGGGTAGCTCGTGAAGGGTATGGGTATAAGTGTCCCTCCAATCTGAAATCACCACGGTGACTTGCAAGCAACTCACTATACTTTAGTGTCGGACTAACTGAATTTCTAATTTAGTGATAAAAGATTTTTGGATATAGTCAAGTACTTGTCAAGTCGGTGCATGAGTCAAGATGGGATTGAACCTTCCGAATTAGTACGAGTTAATGTATCAATATATTTCAATTTAGCAAAACTTGGGCCCAGATAATCCATGTGTTGGATTTAAAAAAGATTAAAATATAATGTGCATGACTTATCTAGGATTGACAGTTAAATCCTAGGTCATCTTCGAGTATTAGAATCAAAGAAATGAATTATACGATAATCATACACCAATAGGTTCTTGAATATTACTTCGCTTTCATTCGATCTATCCAGATGTTGGGTCACCATTGCTAGATGGTTACATCGATTGGCTCAAAAAATTATTCTTATATTATCAGATTAGGTTCGACCTTATGGGGTCACACTCAAAAGAAGTTTCTGATTGATCATGTGACTGATCAACGATTGAGAATCGTTCAAAGACTTAATCATCAATTCTATTGATGGTTAACCTTATGCAAAAGTTATAATAAATTAATTCATCAAGTGTTAGTGAATTAATAAAAAAATAATTAGTAATTAGATTGTTGATTAGCTCAATTTGATTAAGCAAAGAGGATTAAATAAAATCTAATTGAATTAGATTCAATTAGGTTTGATCCAATTAGGTTATAAGATGACCAAATCGTTAAGGAAGAATTATCTCTGATTTGATCAGAATTTTGGTCCAATCAATTTTTAATTTGATTAAAATTTGATTAAAAATTTATGATCCTAATTAGATTTGATTTCATATATTTTATTTGGACTAAATCAGATGTGATTTGGTTTGAAATCAAATAAAGAAATTAAGAGTCCTTATTGGAATAGGACTCTTCTCCCATGTGCCTCCCACTTTGACACCATATATCCTCAAGCAAAAATAGTTTTTGTATGAAATTTTTTTATGCCAAAAAGTTCTTTCCCTTCTCTATCTCACATCAAAATTTAGGTAGGATCAAATTTTAAATGGTATGTTAAAATATGATTTGAAATAGGATACCATATAGATAATGTTTGACATTATCTCTAAGACCTTGCCGCCAACTTATTTTTTTCTCCTTATATGAATAACATTTTGAGGAGATTTTTTGTGAAAAATTAGTTGGAGAACTAATTTACTATTGAAAAATATAGGAAGGGGCATCCCATATTTTTTTGTATGTTTTGGTATGAATTTTTGAGTAGGGGTGACAACACATCAAGAGTCCATGATCTCTTGGACTCTTCACCCCATCTTCTTACACACCTATAAAAGGGGATCTTGTGGTTTCTTTTGTATGTGTAAGATACCAAAAGAAGAGTTCTTCATGTGATGGGGCTTGGGGTGTTGGTTCATGGTGTGAAAAAGAGGAGGAGAGTCCTCTCTCTTTGGGTTAGCGCAAAAGCTGAATTCTAGATTTTGGTCCTCAGGGTTTGGGAAGAGAGAAAAATATGAAGAAAAATTATTTCTTCTCCTTTCTTTTTCTACATCCTCATATCCTCTAGAAGTTCATCTTCAATCTCTAAAAAAGTTTTAAAGATTTGAAGAAAAGATCCAGATCAGTCAAGAAGAAAGTCTTCGTGCAAGCTAGTACTCAAAAAAAGATCAATCAGATCGGAGCTTCGAGTGGACTTTCCATAAAAGCCGAACGTATGTGTGACTGTGAGCAACCAACAAGGATCTCCTTCACCATATCTCTCAGTAGTGGTAATCATTGATCCATGCAATAGTATCAAGTTCTGAACTCAGATTAGAAGTAGATGTGATCTACTGCTCACGTGCCTGCATCCTGATTTTATCTTTAGTGTTTTTCAGATTTTATATGCAACATATCATGTTATAGATCCTAGAGTAGGTTAATTTAATAATTAGATCATATACATATTAAATTAATTTGATTAATTTAATTATTTTTTGCTACAATTTATTCAAAAAAGTTTCAAAATACATGCATGAAATTGCCTACGTTCATCAACAAGCATAAAGTTAAATTCAATTCTTCTCTAAACTTGGATTTCTTATTAGATAAGGATTGGATCAAATCTATAGCCTAGAACCTAATCTAGATCCATTTTGATTTGGATTTAGAGGGGCACCTATTTGAGGGCCCAAAAGGATTGGATCAAGCCAATGAGTTGGCAAACAAATCTCTTTATTTTTCTCCCTTGAAATTTTTTTTTTGGCGTGGATCAATTTTGGAAAGAGGAGAGAAGGCGCATGCCTCCTTTTCATTTTTGAAAAGTCCAAGGGGTGGATGCCTCTTAGAGTTGGCAGAGAGAAAAAGAGAGGGGTGCACCCCCTCTTTGCTTTGGCATAGAGAGAAAGAGAGAGGGTCAACTCCCCCTCTCCTATGTGCACAAAAACCCTGAGGAGTGCCAAAGTTTGGCACCCCCTCTACCTGCCTTATAGGATGAGGGTGCCCCGTCATCTTGCTTAATAAGGTGTGGGTGTCCCCTCTACTTGTCTTATAGGGTGTGGGGCTTTTCCAAGTGGATCTTATTTTTTTAGAAAGAAAATCAAATTAAAAGGTAAGGAACCTTATGAGATAAGGACTAGTCTTTTTAGCCAGATTGGAGATTAATTTGGAATCAGAAAAAGGCTCTATTTAAGAGATGGTCTCCTAGGGTTTCAATGATTGAATTATGAATTCAGATCTAAACCCTCTCACCTTCTCTACTTCATTCTCTCCTTCTTCTCTCTCTCCAATGCCCAAGTGTTGGACGTCCCACTTTCCCACACACCCAAGATGTTGGATGATCTCTTCTACATCAAGGAACAGGGAGAAAGGCTACAGTTCAGGTATTGACATCGCAGACATAAATCAATGGTTGATCAAAGATCCAAAAGGCTGAGATTCATCTTGGAGAAGATGGATCAAAAATGAGAAGACAGGTTTAAGATTGATCCTGATGGATACCTGTAGAGGTCGGATGCATGTGCAGCTCAAGAAGCTCAGATCTATGATTATCAACTACGGTGTATTTCATCTCGCGCAAGATATTGAGATGTGATCTTAATTTTTTCTAATTTATTTTCAGATTATATGCATATCTTAGATCTAAGACTCGAGTAGATATAGATTAAATCTATTGGATGTGGGGTAAAGGGTTTAACCTAGATCCATTTTCGCTGTCATTTCAAAATTATTTTGAAATTTATGCATGCAATCCTATCCATTTTTTAACATGTAGACTCCATATAGGATGTGGTAGGCCTAAATCACTTAGCCAGCTAAAGACTGAAGCTTGTCATGACCTGAACGGGGCTTAAGTATATGATAGATTGGCTTTAGTGCAAGTATTAGATTGTTAGATATATGTCCTAGAAATCAATCTTGGCTGATGCATACCATAATTCTAAGACATATTTTATACTTGTTGAATAATTTTCATTACCAATCATATTGTATGTATCCATGATTTATCCTAAAAGTTAACAAAGATGATTTTGTATATTCTTAAGATATTGAGAATTTGAAACATACATCATTAGTGATTAATTTCTAAATACTTTCAATCGTAAGATCATCATGGAAGATAGTGATCAATCCATTTAAGATCGGTATATGGATCACTTTTCTTACAGACAGATGAGTCTCGAGTCTACAGTGTGAAGATACTGGGGTGAAGTGTAGGTGGTTGTTAGAGAATAAGTTACACTGAGCATGATCAATACGAGAAATCACTTGGATATCTACTCACTTGTCAGTGATTTTTTCAATACTGCAGTGGTGTGATTGATCTTTTGACCTATGGTGTGTTGGCTATTCATAGCGAGGCTACTTAGTTTGACTACATGCTTCTTTAGTCCCTAGCCATTCGGATCCTTGCTGTGTATGTTGGCTATAGTAGGTTCAGATTCACTATTTGAATAGGATACACTTAGATGGAATCTATCGACTTTGATAGAAAAAGAGTAATTTTATGTAATTCACGAGACTAAGTTCAGAAAATTTCTAACCAAAGTAAGTGTAAATACTAGAAAAGAGTTTTCATAGAATTCAAAAATGAACTCGAGTCGAGCCAATCTGGCATATGACTGATGATAAAATTTGACGAGTGCTTTCATGACCTTCATCTAGTTAGGACTCATGATAGAAAGACTGTATCACTTGATAACTACACCTAGAGTTTCATTCTTCTACTCTACTGAATTATCACTACATGCTGCTAGGTGTCACTTGTGGATTGTGAGAACTTACTAGGATCATTTTTCAGATCAACGATCCTTATTGGGGTGAGTTGGAACTATTCCAGTCCATCGAAAAGAGTTTCAATGATACTATAATAGAGATCACAGTATGTCTCACTATTGGATAGAATAGAACCTGAGGGGTCATACACTAAAGGAGCATGTCTTGATTAACGACTTGAATCATATTCGAATTATTAATTAAATTGATGGTTTGAATTTTAAAAACTACTAATTTGTAAGTATTACAAATGTAACAATAGCTAATTGTTAGCAAAAAATATTATAATTTAATTGGGCTAATTAAATTATGGATCAAGTTCTAATTATTTAAATTTGATTTAATTTAATTGAGCTTGATTTAATTTAATACTAATTATATTTAATTATCTAAATCAAATTTAGATTTCAATCCTGATTGGATTAGGTTTGACAGCATTTCGAATTCAATTTGATTCGGGCTCAATTTGAACTCAATTTGGAACCAGTTTAAACCAAATTGACCCTAATCCTTTGAGCCCAGATTTCTTGGGCTTCTCTCTCCATTTGGCCAACCATAAAAGGGAGTGGGCAGTGTTTTTTCTTACTACATTTCTTGGGTGCGCTCATAGGGAGGTTAAAATGAGGTGCCACCTCATCTTTTGGTTTGTTTTATCTCTTATCTTGATAAGGGATAAAGCTAATTAATTTTAAACCAATCCTAATCTATTAGGAGATAGTTTTGGCATGGAAAAGGGCCTCCTCTTATGCGACAAAAATATTTAAGGTGGGCATGAAGGCGTGAGGGATTTATTCCTTGTGTGCATGCGTTAATAACCACCTTGTCTTCCTTCCTTCTACATGTCAACAACCTCATGTCCCTTCCTCTCCACACCCCTATTCCACATCAGATCAAATTTGAGAAAGAGGCTTTAGAGAGAGAAAGAAAATCAAGAAAGATTCTTGATTTTTCTTGATGATCTAGAAGAATCCCTACAATTCAGCATAAAGGGTTTGTGCAAGGCCCTGTTCAACTATTTCTAATAGCAATGGGGCAAGATCCAAAATTGAGGAGAGAGGTCTATAAAATGCTAATACACCGATAGCCTCGGTGCTTCGATTGGATATCTCTGTGTGGATACCAGCAGAGGCCAGATGCTTGCGCGACTCAGATGTGAATCCTGGACATCCGCAAGATCTGATCAAGTATGGAGATCAAATCTTCGATTTATGTTATTGACTTTTGTTTTGTTTTCAGATTTCAGGTCATGGTGATACGTTCATATGAAGATTCTTGCATGGTTTGTAGATGAGATCTGTTATGTAATTTAAATTAAAAAGAGTTTTAATTTATTTTATTTCTGCTGCACATAAAATTGGTTTATCAAAAATTTTAAAGTGTACGTATGTAACCACCGCAATCTCTAACACATCTTTATCTTGGTGCTTGACTTATCCAAAGCACCCCTCAAGCTCTATTCCTTTCCTATAAAGTTGATATACATACTAATTAATATGATGCTATATAATACATAAGTGAAAGAACTCATACTTTGCTTCTTATACTCATTCTTTACTCTTCTAGCTTTAACTTTATTCTGTTCTATTTTACTCTACTTAGGGTTAACTAAATCTCATCATAAACTCTACAATTTTTTGTAATTCAGCTGTATTCCATCTTCATAAGTTATCCCAAATTCAGTCTACACAATTTCAAGCTATTTGCTGAATTATTTCAGACTGGTTTCATTAAAATTGACAACAGCAGCTTAATCCTCTAAATCCAGGTTTAAAGTCATAATTTAATTCACCAAAATATCAAATCTACTAATAATTATTTTAGGTTCAGTTTAGATCTAATTTAGGAATCAAAATCTTTACCTCAAATGGTGGAAACTCTATTGGAATCAGAGCAAGTCCTCTCTTTTCTCAAAATCAGCAATTTCATCAACCTTTCTCCTTTCAACTCAAAATCACTTCTTCCAGCAGAATTCTCCTTGTTTTCTAATTGAGAATATGACCCTCTCTAGTTCCTCTCACTCTCTATCCTTTCTGGTTTAATAGAGAAATAAGAACAGCAGCGAAGAAGAACCGGAGCATAGGCTTGGAAAGGAATTAAAATAAGAAAGTTGCTTGCCACTTGTCAACGTCATAAAGAACTAACAATTAATAACCATGCTGAGGTGCTGTTAGGAGAGAATTTTGCTATTTCTTTATAATATACAGCTACTGAGTAATCTCCTTTTAAGAATTTCTTTTAAAACAGAACCCAAGACACTTGGGATCCACTTGTTTCTGCTAATTTATTGCAGTCAAGTTAGCTCATTTGAATTTGGAGTTAGCTTGCCACAAGTTACCAGCAATATACATATACTAATTCATATAATTCCAATCTAATTAACTTCTCCAATTTTATCTCTAGTTGATTATTCCTTTCAGCTCAATTTAACTCTGCTTGATTTTGCATCTTCAATTTCATATAAGCTATAAATTCCTCATTAACTCTAAACTGATTTCTCCTTCAACTTATTAAACAATTCAATACCAATTACACTATGTATTCTAATATTTTACACTATTTCTTCATGCTACTAAGGTTTCAATGCTGTGATACAATTTTTCACCCTTCCTTTACACCGATCAAGTTTAACATTTCACAATCACTAAGCAATGCTCAAAAATTTTTCTCTCCAAATGATAAAATATTTAATACTCCTCTTACTTTATATTTTATGAATCTATACCACAAAACTACTATGTATAACACCTTTCATTGAAATGATATTTGGTAGACAAATGTCACTATTATCATTTCAATCTCTTAATCAGTTTCTTCTGCAAAGTCAAATGGATTTATGTTTCATTAATGCTGATCAATTTAAGATTCAAATACTCAAGTACATTATGATCAAAATGCTATACTACATGTAAATGAATGCTCTACATGAATGCAAATTATCAAATCACCACATTCTGGGATTCACACTAGACCATGTGTAGGACCTGTTGATCAGCCAGCAACCAAAAAGGGATCGCGTAGATGCGGAAGCTATGAAATTATAGATTGAGAATCGCAAGAAAGAAAAGATAGCGAGAGAGTTTTTGGAAGAAAGAACTTTTATTCAATCTGTATTCAGCATACAATCCTTGACCTATTTTAGATGTATATGTATGTATACAATAGGGTCAAGCCCCCAACTCAAGAAAACTCCCAAATCTAAACAAACCCTCATGCAGAACTAATCCTGCGACACTGAGCCAGCTCAGTCTTAGATTGAGTCGGCTAACTTGAGACTGAGTTGACTCACCTACGTGTTGATCTGAAACTTTCGAAATACAGTTTTCTGTTGGGCCTTCCCTCTGAGATATAGTCGATCCAATCTGAAACTGAATCGATGCACCTTCAATTTAGTGGATCAAATCTCAGATCTGAGCTGACTGACCTTTTGAAACTCTTTAACCTTGCTAAAACTTCTATTGGCTTACTCTCTTCTTCCCTTGGCTTCTTCTCAAATGTTTCCAAGGCTGGGTAGCGCCATACCTAAGCTTACAATATAAAAAAATTCAAATGTTGACATAGAGGTATATTTTGAGTTTTATTATTTTCTAATATTGATATGATGTGGGATGTGTTAGCAATTTTAATTTGATTTAAAGCTATTATAAATTACCTCAAAAAAAAAGTTACAGGTTTTGGATGCGATCCAGAATTTATGAGAAATTTGAAGAATCTAGTCCTTTTATTAAGAAAATAAAATAAAATGAAGGTAATTAAAAAGGATGAACAATTATTATGGATAATTTATTTTATCTAATGTTTTGAATGGATCCTCTAAGTTAAAGTAAACCAATTTTACTACTACCCTAATTATACTAGAAATAGAATTTTTTTCTGATCAGTGAAATTAATCTTGGGGTAAAATTATAAGGGCCTATGTCTTGGTGGAACCAAGTTACTAGATTTTTGTACAATCATTTGGAAGTCAAATTTTGGATTTATAAGTTGATCATGGATTTCTATCAATGTTGTGACTGTTAGCAAAATTTTATGAAATAATTTTGAAAAGCTTAAAGGGTTTGATCAAAAGAGAAGAAAGGATTTTAAAGACTTGATTAAAATTGATTTTTTTGAAAAGAGAGAAAGATCAATTACCAATTGTTTAATTAAATGATCAATCCAGAGTTGGCTCAACTCAAAATTGAATTTAGAATTTAATATTTTGATCATATAGTGGTGCAAATACCTTAATTATCTCGAGGGAGAATCATAATCCAATGCACTTTGAGTAATTTGAACGAGTTGTATTATGATGAATAAGGAATCTTGTTAACATTCAAATATTTTAGGAATCTAAATTGAATATGATCTAGGTATGTAATAGCAATTTTGATTTATTAAAAGTTATTTTATATTTAAAGTTTAATAATAAAAAAATATAGATGTGATTCGAAATTGATGGAATTGATCTTATTATGAAATTATAAAGTCTATACTATGATGGAGTTTCTAATGAACCCTTAAACTAGATTACTAGATTTTGTGTCAATTGTTTATGAATTGATCATGGATCTTGCATCACCATTTTTATGAAATGCTAGTGAAATTTCATGAATAGGTTTGACCTAGAAAGGAAGATTTTAGTGGATCGAGTATGCTTATAAGGAATCTTGAAATTTATTAAAGCATAGAATTAACATTCTTTAAAAAGAGATATCAACTTTGAATTGTCTAATTTCATTATCGGGGTGATCTAGAATATAATTATTTTTATGGCAATTACCTTTAGAGATAATCAATGTCCAATGTATTCGGAAAGTAATGATCAAAATCCTTACTTGAATTGCAAAAAATTTTGGTCCAGGATCATTAAGAAATTTTAAACAATATTGATCAGAGTTGTGCAGTAGAGATGTGGTGATTTGAGTTATTTAAAATCTAATAAAAAATATGATTGTGATTGAAATATTTTATGATGGAAGATTCAATTTTCTAATAAAAGTGAATTTGATTTTTAGGTTAATTGTGATGTGGTTATGCTATTCTCTTGGATAGGTTCAATAATTGTGGGCTGCACTAAAGAAAACTTTGAGCATCTTACGTGTAAGATTACTTGATTACTAATCCAATCTGATCTAATATGTTAAGTATCTGAATCAATCATTCATTGCTTGCTTCCTCCTTATGATGTCAACTTCCACGTAGAAATCATCCTATCAAGTACCTTATTTTCTCTAACTTACTTTTATGATTCAATGTTGATCATTCTCATATTTTATGATAAACTCTTGTTATCTATGCCATCACTATGTAATCATTATCACCTTCCCAGCCATCAAATGATTTGACTCTAATTAAGATTGATCATTATCTTTGTGAGATCAAAACTCCACTATATTATCTGTGCCGAATCTATTTCAAACTCTATTGCAAATGCAATTTATTTAAATGATCAATCTTACTAAGAGGTTTCTGCATCCAATAGATCCTAATCTAATCTTGAATAAAAAAGCATTTATATCAAGGTGATGATTTCAATCTCATACTCTTGATTGGTCACTTGTTTAGTGCTAATCTTACCAGTCTATATCTTAATCTTAAATATGATGAAATACATTTGATAATTTATTCAAGCAAAGTTATCATATTGATTTTGATTAAGAAGAGACAAGATCTTAATTTATATGTTACTTAAGGGGAAAAAATTTTAGAGCTATCATAGAGATCGGATTGTATGGACTGCGATTGATCTAAGTGATTGGATTGTTTACGAGAATTATTGTGATCCCTTGCTTCGATATCCCATTGTAGGGGATAAGTCCATGTAATCATGGCCATTGCAGGTGTCATGGACTAGTGGAACGGCCAGCAACCGTTAGGAGCAAGTGCAACCAGCAAACAACCGATGTTAGGCAGGCCCTATCTCATCCAAACCCCCTCTATGTTTAAATCTCCCCTGCTCCTACCAATCATTGAAATCCACCTCTGCCTCTCACCCTTCTTCCTCAGCCAAGCACTACCACCCTCAAAACCCCCCTTCTCTCTCCTAGAATCCATCAATTCATCAATTATTTTCTCTCTGAAGGAAAAGAAACTATTTCTCCTCAAAAGGCCCAGGTTGCATCTAAAAAATTTTTTATTCATCTACATATTTAAGGATCAAATCCTTACCTAATTAGTAGTGAAACTAAAGATTAAATCTCAAATTATCTGATATAAATCTTTATGGAGGCCTGGATGTGTAGATCTTCTACTTCGCATGAACGTCAGATGCTACAGGAAAGCAGGATGAACTTCAATCCAATTGCCTTCGCAACTCAATCAATCGAGGGATGAGATGTGCTGATGTGACATCTCACATTAGTAGATGAGATACCCAAAATGGATCCACGCGAAAGGGAAGAGGGGTGGCAACAAGAGGAGAGGGCAAGGGAGAAGAAGGGACCTCTCTCTCTTCTCATGCCCTTCTCTCTCTTTCTCTCTTCTCTCGATCTGATTTGTTTGCTATACATCCATAGGTAGAGATCCTCTCTATTTATAGATAATTTTTATGACCCAATAAGTATAGGAGCCATAACTTAAATTTGATTTGAATTAGTCCAATACTCATGAAAGAAAGATTTCTACATGAGATAGAATTACCATCACATATGACAACCAATTTACACCCACTCCCTCACCCACATGGGATGCCCCAAATGAGCAAAGCTCCAGGTGTTGGTTGGCCCATAATAGAGAAGAATCTCAATGCAAGTGGGAATACTCATATCTTATCAAAAATGGATCCGATTCGAATCCAGTTCGAAGCTGGTTCGAAATAATTTCGAAAGGCTGTCAATCTCAAACTCTTTAAGACTTTTGTACCAAGTCTAACTTAAATTTTAGACCCAATTAAGACTAATTAATTTAGATCTAATAAAAAATTAATCAGCACTTAAATTCAATCTTTCATATGCTCCATGGATCATGGATCAGAAGCTGTTCATCTCTAGGATAGAACCTAAACCTCATGTGTAGTGCTAGCTGGACATGTCAACTCTTCAATCTCATTTGACCCATAACTTAATTCTCAATCAAGTTAGCTTATATATTCAATCAAGTTAAGTACTTTCAAATTAGACATATAAACATATGCCAATTTCTTTCTACTTTGTTTTACTTGTGTGCATGACTCCATAGGTTCAAACACTAAGCCAGTGGCACAGGAACCAATTTCTATACTAATCGAGATACCATCTAGCAATATTTTTTAATATTCAGATTGATCGAATTATCACAAAAGAATATTCAAAAATCCATACACATGGTTACCGCATAATTCATCTTTTTGATCCTGAATGCTCTAGGATAGTCTCAGGTTAACTATCAATCGAGATTGCTTCATCCGTATTGTATTTCAACCTTTCAAATCCACCTCATGGATTATCTTGGCTAAAACTTTGCTAAATTGAAATACAGCGATACATCATCTCTAATAATCTAGAGGGGTTAATCCCATCTTGATCCACACACAGATTTTGCAAGTACTTAACTATACCCAGTAGCCTTCCGTCACTGTATTAAAAATCCAGATAGTCTGGCACCAAAGCATAGTGAGTTACTTGCAAGTAACTATGATGATCTCAAATCTAAAGGACACTTATATCTATGTGTTTCACGAGCAGCTCTTGACAGCAGAATGCTCAGTAGGTGAGTCACTTGTTCAGTGACGATGTTCCCCTACATCTCACCTGTATGCCATATCAGTGTCACCATACTCTTTCATTAAGAGGATGTTGCTCCTTGGATTGATTTTGATGATTACAAAGCATTTGAAGGGGTACTAATGATTTTTGCTTAAAAAAGACTTATTGCTCTTCAAGGGCAAAATCATAATTTTACCAAAACCCTGATTTGAAAGCATCAAATGATAGAACAAAAGATTTGCGATCCATTGGTGAAAACTTTATTATTTTTGGACTTGTATTTTAAAAGATATGCATGTTTGAGAAACATGAGTCGACCCATGAGTCGACTCATGGCACATGAGATGATTGGCACGCTGAATTCTTGGCCAGCACAAACTTGGCACACCCTGTGAGTCAACCCATGAGTCGACCTCCAAGGCATGAGTTGACCCATGAGTCGACCTCTGTGGGTTTTGGGCTAATTTTACAGAACCTTGCTTCCCGTTTGATTTTCTGGTGTTCTTCCACAGAGGTCGACCCATGAGTCGACCCCCAAGCATGAGTCGACCCATTAGTCGACCCCTGTGATGGGATTGTTCCGCAATGGCTAGTTTTTAATCCATTTTAAGTACTTTTAATGCTCATTTAATGTGGTCTAACGGCTCTATTTCAGCCCAAAATATTTTCCACCATTTCTTAAAGCTATAAGATGGACAAAAAGGTGGTAATCAAAATAAGAAGAAAGAAGAGAGATTTTGAAAAAGGAATTTCAAGCAAACGTTTCAGCCCTAAGCAAAAGCTCACTCAAAGCATTCAAGAAGCCTTTAATCCAAGCTCACCAACTCCTCAAGTGCACATTCAAGTCTCCAACCACCTTGAGAAAATCAAAAAGAGTCTTCTTCTCTTTGAGTAAAGTATATTTAACGTCTCATTCGCTCATTAAAAGAGCTTTCTTTGTACTTACTTGTGCTATTCATTGTTATACTTTGTTTGAGTTATTGTTTTTGTTTTGGAAGGATTTCAAAATAAGGGAAGGTTGATCCGAACCTTGAATCGGAGTATATTGGGTTGGCTTGTACTCAAAAAATAAGTGGACTAGCTTGGGATAGCTAGAGTCGGAGTTTCTGATATTTGTATTCGGGTTGAATACAAGATTAGTGGATTGGAATTCCCAAGTAGGAGCTTGGAGAGTGGATGTAGGTGCAAGGTTGACACCGAACCACTATAAATTCTTTTGTTTGTGTTATGCCTAATTGCTCTTCTTTAACTCTTCATTATTCTCTTGTATTTTTGCATTTAGCCATTAGCCTTGAATTAACTTTACTCTCCCTATTTATTTAGCTATTATCAAATATTTTTTATAAGACATAAGTTAAGCTTAAAATTTTTAGAAACCCAATTCACCCCCCCTCTTGGGTTGCATAGCTGGGCAACAAGTGGTATCAGAGCCCGGTGCTCTAGTCCTACTTTGATCTAACCAATCAAAGAGCCAAAGATCTATGACAACTCAAGTCGGCACTTCTCTAGCCGAGGGGCAGTCCACTAACCGATCTCCACTTTTCAATGGGTCCAATTACACCTATTGAAAAGCTTGAATGAAAATCTTCATTCAAGCACTCGACTATGATATGTGGAGTATCATAGTGAACGGCCCTCACACACCCACTAAAATTATTGATGGTGTGGAATCAACCAAACCCAAAAAAGAGTGGGATGAGATTGATAAGTAAATGGCCCAATTAAATGCTAAAGCTATGAATGTTCTATATTGTGCTCTTGATGCTAACGAATTTAATCACATTTTAACTTGCTTGTCTGCTAAAAAAATATGGGATAGGTTAGAAGTAACCCATGAAGGAACCAATCAAGTAAAGGAGTCCAAAATTAACATGCTCGTGCAAAAATATGAATTGTTTAAAATGAAGCATGATGAGTCTATAACTAAAATATTTACTCACTTTACTGATATTATAAATGGTTTAAAGAGTCTTGGTAAGTCGTATTCTAACAGTGAGCTTATAAGAAAGATTCTCAGGTCCTTACCAAGAACTTGGGAAGCCAAAGTGACCACCATCCAAGAAGCCAAGGACTTGAACATTCTACCCTTGGAAGAGCTTCTTGGATCATTGATGACTCATGAGCTGAGCATGAAGCAACATCAAGAGGAAGAAGTCAAAAAGAAGAGAACAATTGCCCTCAAATCCACAGCTCCACCAGATGAAGAAACTGATGACACCGAAAATGAAGAGTAGGATGAAGAGTTGGCACTCATTACCCGAAGATTTAAATAATTTTTGAGAAAAAAGAAACAAGGGATGAGGAAGAGGCCATTCATAAAAGGGAAACAGAGCAAAGAAAAGGATAAAGACCAACCCCTTATCTGCTACGAATGCAAGAAATCGGGACACTTCAAGTCCGAATGCCCACAACTGAAGAAGGGTCCCAAAAAGTACAAGAAGAAGGCCATGATGGCCACTTGGAGTGTGAGTGATGACTCAAGCTCAGAAGAGGAAAACTCGACTGAACATGCCAACCTGTGCCTTATGGCACACGAAAATGAGGTAATTTTTGAAACTCCTAGTGACTTTACATTTGAAGAACTACATGAAGCTTTTTATGATTTAGTTGATGAATTAAAGAAACTAGGGATGAAGAACAAAGATCTAAAATCGAAAAATCAATCTTTATTGAAACAAAATGAAAGCATTTTAATTGAAAAATCCACCCTGCTTCAAGAAAATCAAAGTTTAAAGAATGAAATTGCCAAGCTAAAACCAATAGTAGAAAATTTCACCTTGAGTTCAAATAAACTTAATATGATTCTTGATAATCAAAAAATCGTGTATGATAAGGCTGGACTTGGCTATAACCCTTTGAAGAAATAAAAGTATCTGAAAAATATCTATGTAAACTCTTCAAATAACAAGTTCTCTAATAGTACTTGCTTCAAATGTGGTAGAATAGGACACAAGTCATACACTTGCTTCTCTAACAAATCTGTAAACTCAAATGTAAAGAAAATATGGGTTCCAAAAGGAACCATTATGACTAACCAAAAAGGATCCAAGAAAGCTTGGGTACCTAAAACAAAAACTTGACTTTTGCTTGCAGGTGTGTCTAGCATCCCAAGGAGGAAACAGAAAATAGTATCTTGACAGCGGATGCTCGAGACACATGACTGGTGATGAATCCCAATTCATCACTCTTGATGCTAAGAATGGAGGGATGGTCACCTTTAGAGACAATGGCAAAGGAAAGATCATCGGTATAGGTAACATTGGTATCACTCCCTCCAAATATATTGAAAATATTTTGTTAGTAGATGATTTAAAGCATAATTTACTAAGCATTAGTCAATTTTGTGATAAAGGATACAAAGTTATTTTTGAATCTTCTGTTTGCATTATAACTAGTCCTATTAATGATGGCATTAAATTTATGGGACATAGACATAGTAATATTTATATGATAGATTTGAATGATCTATCCAAAATAAACATGCAATGCCTAGTATCCTTGAATGCCAAAATTAATGAGACTAGTTGGCTTTGGCATCGTAGGCTTGCACATATTAGCATGCATTCACTTTCAAAATTAATTAAGAAAGAATTGGTTCTTGGTTTGCCAAAATTGAATTTTGAAAAGGATAGAATTTGTGATGCATGCCAACTAGGTAAATGTTGCTCCTAGATTGATTTTGATGATTACAAAACAGATTGAAGGGATACAAATAATTTTAAATTGAAAAAGTCCTTATGCTCTTCAAGGGCAAAATCGTAATTTCATTAAAATCCTGATTTGATAGTATCATTTGGTAGAACAAATGATTTGTAATCTATTGATGAAAATTTCATTATTTTTGGACTTATATCTTTGAAGTTATGAAGGTTTGAAGTGCATGAGTCGACTCATGAGTCAACTCATGGCACTATGAGCTGATTGGCACGCAAAAATTTTCCATGGCACGCTGGATTTTTGGCTTGGCACGACCTGTGAGTCGACTCATGAGTCGACCTCTGCTGATTTGGGCCAAAAAAATCCAGAAATCCAAGTTTCTGGTCTTTGCAACAGAAGTCGACTCATGAGTCGACTCCTGAAGCATGAGTCGACTCATGAGTCGACCCCTGCGACGGAAAATGTCAGCAATGGCTATTTTTTTGCCCATTTTAATTGTCTTTTATGCTTCCTAAAAATGCTTTAATGGCTCTTTTTCTGCCTAATATGTTTTCTCTTGTTTCTTAAGGCTATAAAAGGTTTCAAATGGTGAAAGAAATTGTAGAAGATAAAAACGAGAGATCAAATACAAAAGAAAGGATCCAAAATATACACGAAGTGATCAACGAGATATTCGAGAGAAAAAGAAAAGAGGATCCAAAATCTACACGAGAGATTGTGAAAGAGAAAAGCAAGAGCATTCAAAGAGAGATTTTTCAAGCCTATTGTTCAACCTTGATCAAGAGATCTTTCAAAGCCTTCAAGAAGTCCTCAATCAAAGATCATCTTCTTCTCAAGCGTTCATTCAAGCGTTCATCCACCTTGAGAAAATCCAAAAAGGGGATTCTTCATTTGAGTAAAGTATTTTTTATTGTTATATTCGCTCATTTAAGGAGCTGTTATTGTATTAATTTGTGCTCTAAGCTATTTTACTCTTTGTGAGTATTTGTTCTTATTTTTGGAAGATTTCCAAAACAAGAAAAGGTTGATCCGAACCTGAAATCGGAGTATTTTGGGTTGATTTGTACCCGAAAAATAAGTAGACTAGCTTGAGATAGCTAGTGTCAGAGTTTCCGACGATTTGTATTCGGGTTGAATACAAGTATAGTGGATTAAAATTCCCAAGTAGGAGCTTGGGGAGTGGATGTAGGTGCAAGGTTGGCACCGAACCACTATAAATCCTTGTGTTTGTGGTGTGCTTTTTTGTTTCTCTTTATTTCTTTATTATATCCTAGCATTCTTGCTTTAGAAAATTAATCTTGATTTAAAGTCTTTATTCTCATTCATCATAAGTAATTAATTAAGCCTAAAATTTTTAGAAACCCAATTCACCCCCCCCTCTTGGGTTGCATAGCTGGGCAACAAGTGGTATCAGAGCCCGGTGCTCTAGCCCTTCTTTGATCTAACAATCAAAGAGCCAAAGATCTATGGCAACCCATGTCGGTACTTCTCTAGCCGAGGGGCAATCTACAAACCGACCTCCACTTTTCAATGGGTCTAATTACACCTATTGGAAAGCTCGGATGAAGATATTCATACAAGCACTCGACTATGATATGTGGAGTATCATAGTGAACGGTCCTCACACACCCACCAAGATTATAGATGGTGAGGAGTCAACCAAACCCGAAAAAGAGTGGGATGAGGTTGATAAGAAATTGGCACAATTAAATGCCAAAGCTATGAATGTTCTTTATTGTGCACTAGATGTAAATGAATTTAATCGCATTTCTACTTGTGCATCTGCTAAAGAAATATGGGATAGGTTAGAAGTAACCCATGAGGGAACAAATCAAGTAAAAGAGACTAAAATAAACATGCTAGTGCATAAATATGAATTGTTCAAAATAGAGCATGATGAGTCCATAACTGCTATGTTTACTCGTTTTACTGATATAATTAATGGTTTGAAGAGTCTTGGCAAATCTTATACTAACAGTGAGCTTGTAAGGAAGATTCTCAGGTCATTACCAAGAACTTGGGAAGCCAAGGTGACTGCCATCCAAGAAGCAAAGGACTTGAACACTCTACCTCTAGAAGAGCTTCTTGGATCCTTGATGACTCATGAACTTAGCATGAAGCAACATCAAGAGGATGAAGTCAAAAAGAAAAGAACCATTGCCCTCAAATCCACAACTTCGCCTGATTATGAAACGAATGACACTGAAGATGAAGAACAAGATGAAGAGATGGCACTCATCACCCGAAAATTTAAGAAGTTTCTAAGAAAAAGGAAACAGGGGATGAGAAAGAAGTCATTCACAAAAGGGGAACAAAGCAAAGAGAAAGAGAAAGATCAACCCCTTATATGCTATGAGTGCAAGAAGCCGGGACATCTCAGATCCGAATGTCCACAACTGAAGAAAGGTCCCAAAAAGTTCAAAAAGAAAACAATGATGGCGACTTAGAGTGCGAGTGATGACTTAAGCTCCGATGAGGAAACCTCAACAGAACAAGCCAACCTGTGCCTTATGGCATACGAAAATGAGGTAACTTCTGAATCCACTAGTGAATTTACTTTTGAAGAATTGCATGAAGCATTCTATGATTTAATTGATGAATTAAAGAAACTAGAGAAGAAAAACAAAGAACTGAAATTGGAAAATCAGTCCTTAGTGAAACAAGCTGAAAACCTTTCGATTGAAAAATCCACCTTGATTCAAGAAAATCAAAACTTAAAAAATGAAATTAACAAGCTAAAACCTATAGTAGATAAGTTCACCTTAAGTTCAAACAAACTAAATATGATCCTTGATAATCAGAAAGCTATATATGATAAGGCTAGACTTGGCTATAAACCTCTGAAGAAACAAAAATTTCTGAAGGATATTTATGTAAATTATTCAAGTAACAAGTCTACAAATATTACTTGTTTCAAATGTGGTAGAATAGGACATAAATCATACACATGCCTCAAATCTGCAAACACAACTATAAAAAAAATATGGGTTCCAAAAGGAACCATTTTGACTAACCTAAAAGGACCCAAGAAAGCTTGGGTACCTAAGACAGAAACTTGACCTTTGCTTGCAGGTGTGTCTAGCATCCCAAGGAGGAAATAGGAAATGGTATCTTGACAGTGGATGCTCGAGACACATGATTGGTGATGAATCACAATTCATCACGCTTGATGCTAAGGATGGAGGGATGGTCACCTTTGGAGAAAATGGCAAAGGAAAGATCATCGGGATAGGTAACATTGGTATCACTCCCTCCAATTACATTGAGAATGTTTTATTAGTTAAAGGTTTAAAGCATAACTTACTTAGCATTAGTCAATTCTGTGATAAAGGGTATAAAGTAGTTTTTGAATCATCTGTTTGCATTGTGACTAGTCCTATTATCGATGGTATTAAATTTATAGGACATAGGCATGGCAATGTTTATATGGTAGATTTGAATGACTTAGCCAAATTAGACATGCAATACCTAGTATCCTTGAATGCTAAAATTAATGAGACTAGTTGGTTGTGGCATCGTAGACTTGCACATATTAGCATGCATTCTCTTTCAAAATTAATTAAAAAGGATTTAGTTCTCGATTTACCAAAATTGAATTTTGAAAAGGATAGAATCTGTAATGCATGCCAATTAGGTAAACAAACTAGAGTTTCATTTAAATCCAAAAATACTGTTTCAACTTCTAGACCTTTAGAACTCTTACATATGGACTTATTTGGACCAACTAGAACCACTAGTCTAGGAGGAAAACGATATGGCTTTGTAATTATAGATGATTACTCTCGTTTTACTTGGGTTTTCTTTTTGGCACACAAAAATGAAACTTTTCATATTTTCACTAAATTTCATCGAAAAGTCACTAATGAAAAAGAATTTTCAATTCAAAATATTAGAAGTGATCATGGAACTGAATTTGAAAATCAAGATTTTGAAAATTTTTGTGATGAAAATGGAATCGGCCATAACTTCTCTGCTCCTAGGACACCCCAACAGAATGGGGTAGTTGAAAGGAAAAACAAAACCTTAGAAGAAATGGCCCGTACCATACTTTGTGAAAGCAACCTTCCAAGATATTTTTGGGTGGAAGCAATTAACACAGCATGTTACATTTTAAATCGTGCCTTGATTAGACAATTTTTAAAGAAAACCCCCTATGAACTTTGGAAAGGAAGAAAACCAAATATTGCATATTTTCATATTTTTGGTTGCCAATGTTTTGTATTAAATAATGGCAAAAAAAAACTTGATAAATTTGATGCAAAATCAGATGAAGCAATCTTTCTAGGTTACTCCTCCACTAGTAAAGCATTTAGAGTTTTCAACAAAAGAACTTTAGTAGTTGAGGAGTCCATACATGTTGTTTTTGATAAATCTAACGATCTTTCTTCAAGGAAGAATGAGGGTGTTGATGATGCAGATCCACTAATAGAAGGTATGAAGGAGATCACTATGAAAGATTCAGCAACTCCAGAAGACAAGGATCAAGAAGACGAACAAAATGAGAGAGGTGAAGAAATTCAAGAACAACCTCAAGGTACAAATGACCTACCCAAGGAATGGAGGTATGTTCACAACCACCCTAAGGAGTTAATTATTGGTGATCCTATGCATGGGGTAAAAACCCATTCTTCACTTAGAGATGTAGTTAATTATTGTGCTTTTGTATCTCATCTTGAACCTAAAACTTTTGAAGAAGCTGAAAATGATCATAATTGGATTAATGCTATGCAAGAGGAACTTAATCAATTTGAAAGAAATAATGTTTGGACCTTAGTATCAAGACCTAAAAATTATTCAATAATTGGCACAAGATGGGTCTTTAGAAACAAATTAGATGAGCATGGAAATGTAATTAGAAATAAAGCAAGACTGGTTGCTAAGGGATATAATCAAAAAAAAGAAATTGATTTTGATGAAACCTTTGCACCTGTTGCTAGATTAGAAGCTATTAGACTTCTACTTGCATATGCTTGCTTTATGAAATTCAAATTATTTCAAATGGATGTTAAAAGTGCATTTTTAAATAGATATATTGCTGAAGAAGTATATGTAGAACAACCTCCTGGATTTGAAAATCATGCTTTTCCTAATCATGTCTTTAGATTAAATAAAGCTTTATATGGATTAAAACAAGCACCTAGAGCATGGTATGAAAGGCTAAGCAAATTTCTACTAAATAATGGTTTTTCAAGAGGTAATGTAGATACAACCCTATTAATTAAAAGAAATCAAAATGATATGCTAGTTATACAAATTTATGTTGATGACATAATTTTTGGGTCTACTAATGAATCCCTTTGTCAAGACTTTGCTAAGCATTTGCAGGGGGAGTTCGAGATGAGCATGATGGGAGAACTCACCTTCTTCCTCGAACTCCAAATCAAACAATCAAAAGAGAGAATCTCCATCACCCAAAGCAAGTACACCAAGGAACTACTCAAAAGATTTGGAATGGAGAACTGCAAACCAATTGGCACACCAATGAGTCCCTCATGTAAGCTTGACAAAGATGATGAAGGTAAATGTTTAGACTTAAAATACTATAGAGGTATGATTGGCTCATTATTATATTTAACTGCAAGTAGGCCTGATATCATGTTTAGTGTTTGCTTATGTGCTAGATATCAATCTAATCCTAAAGAATCTCATTTGAATGCTGTTAAAAGAATCCTTAGATACTTAAATGGTACTCAAACTCTAGGGTTATGGTACTCTAAGGACTCACAAATTGATTTATTAGGATATTCATATGCTGATTTTGCTGGATGTAAATTAGATAGAAAAAGCACAAGTGGAACTTGCCAATTTCTTGGAGTTAACCTAATCTCATGGTTTAGCAAGAAACAAAATTCGATGGCACTGTCTACGGCTGAGGCCGAATACATTGCAGCCGAAAGTTGTTGTGCTCAAATCTTGTGGATTAAGCAACAACTCGAAGACTTTGGAATCAAACTTAATGAAACACCAATAAGATGTGACAACACAAGTGCCATAAATCTATCTAAAAATCCAATTCAACACTCAAGATCCAAACATATTGAAATAAGACATCATTTTATAAGAGAACATGTTCAAAATAAAAATATAATTCTTGAATATGTTTGCACTAAAAACCAATTAGCTGATATCTTTACAAAGGCCCTTAGTGAGGATAGATTCTGTGAAATTAGGAGAAATCTAGAAATTCTAGATCCATATGCCTAAACTTTTTCTCAATTTTCAAGAATTAATTCTTAGAGCTCAATTTCCAACATCTATCCTGATCCCAAAAGCTCAAGTTTATCATTCTAAAAACTTAACATTGAGCAAAACTCCTTCTCCCAAAATTTCAAATTTTTTTAGAATTTATTCACATTTTTCCTGATTTTCTGAACTTCATGAGTCGACCCCCATGAGTCGACTCAATGGCAAACTTGTAAATCCCACCAACTTCCAACGGGCTCATTGTTTTTATATGGGTTACTGTTCGTGAGCCGACCCATCCTCTCATCTTCCTCCTCCCAAAAGCCATCTTCTCCAATTCTTTTTGCTCCAAATCCAAGGATTTAGTTCGAGGCAATTCTCCCTCCTCCTCTCCACCAAAAATCGCCACCTTGGAAAGGGATTTTTTGTGCTTTCTCACATTGCTTGGTGCGGTTGGAACGTGCCCTAGCACTTCACCGATCTTCCCAAATCCACTTCTTTTCTCCACCAAAATCCTTCTTCACTCTCTTATGATCCCTCCTCCACTCATTCAAGTGTTCCTCCAAGTCTTCTTACCTGCTACAAAATTGGATATGGCTCCAAAGATGAAGCTTCCCCAAAGAAGAAAGTCAATCCGTGAGCCTGAAGAAATTGTCCGAAAGAAAAGGCATGCTCAGTCTTCAACTGCTCCCACTCCAGTTTCAGTATCTGCTCAAGGTCCCTCTCAATCCTTTCCAAGCCCCAGTGTGAATCCTCTTTCTGATAGAAAAGTCGAAACCGGGAAGAATATAGATTTTCGGTTCTTTGAGAAAGAAGGTTTTACTTTTGCAAGTAAGATTAAAAACCAAGGATGGAAACTCTACTGCTCCCTTAAGGAAGTCACCTATGTTGACCTAGTTAGAGAATTCTACCAGAATCTACTTTATGAAAATGGGTCAGTGACTTCAACAGTCAAGGGAATTGATATTTGCTTAGATTCTAGCATATTGGGAGAAATTCTTCAGTTGCCTAGTGAAGGTTACTCTTATATGGAACTCCCAGTAAAAGAAGAGGGGATCAGAATTATTTTAGGAGAAACTTATTCAGGAAGTTTAAACAAATTGGAAGCAAAGATTTTGTCCATTGAGATGAGGATCCTGCATCAGATGGTAACAAAGCTCTTCTTTCCTAGGAGTGGTAGGCATGACTTACTTTCCAGCAGAGATGTATGTATCATGTTTCATGTCATCACTCAGACCCCCCTGAACCTCCCTGCACTTATGATAGAGGCCATGAGAGAAACTTTGAACAGATCCAAGGCACACTTGCCTTATGGTATGGCCCTTACTAGAGTATTTAGGAGGTTTGGAGTTAGCTGTGAGGGGGAGGCTTCTACTAAACTCTCTCATGTGGACACTTTCAACCAACACACCCTACACCGAATGGGATTTACTAAGACTGATGGTGGTTGGATCAAGGGATCTGAGGAGAGAATTGAAGAGAGAACTGAAGATAGAGCTGAAGACAGAACTGAAGACAGAGCTGAAGAAGAAGGTCCATCATCTCCTGTCCATGACTTCAGGGCAGCATCACCAAATATCCAGTTCATTCCTGATACAGAGGCTGGCCCTTCAGAGTTTACTAGGATGCCCACACCAGTGTATCAGCCAGAAAGCAGAGCACCTCATTTAGAGTTCAGACTGGCTGACGATCAGATCGAGCATATATCACAGTGTGTGGCTTCTTTGCTGTCTAGTCAGTGGAGTAGTACTTCTTTTGCACCAGGAGCCACTTCTTCTGATCAGACCATTACTCCCCACATCTCCACCTTGTTTCAGATGATATCAGATCAGTCCATCCGGATCCAGCAGCTTGAGGACACAGTCTGGAGACTGACTGGCAGAGTTCTTGACTTGCAGGGGCAAGTCCTTGCTTTGGCCCATCCCAAGCCACAGGAGTCCACTATTGAGGTCACAGACCTCACTGCAGAGGCTGGCAGGCTCAGAGGAGCACTAGAAGGTGGATATGAGTTACTGAAGAAAGAGATCCGAGGATCGAGTGAGCATGCAACCACTCAGTTCACTGCTCTACTTCAATCTGTTTCCAGAGCACTGAACGTACTTGATTCTATCAGACTCACCCTTTCTGTTCAGTCCTTAGCCTCTCAGCGTACTCAGCCACCCAGTTCATCTCGCTCTCCTGCTCGTGCCAGAGGCAGACGGGGTAGAGGACGCACTTCTGATCCATCAGCTTCTCATCCCACATCTGATGACTCCGATCGACGACTTCTCATGATCATTACTAGAACCTAGGTGTTAGTGTCTTGTTCTAGGATCTGTATTTTGGGGCCATGTATTGACAATTAGCTGGTTGACTTTTATAATATGAACTATGTATTGAAACAATTATGGTTTTAATGGAATCATCTTTCACTTATATTTCTACCTTTTGTAATGATATCGATCATATTTTGGTTATATATATTCTCCTTGTTGAAATATTATCTTCTCTTTATTGTTGTTTGCTGTTAATAATTGCTGTATTAAGGGGGAGCAAACATCTGTGATTAACTCTAAAGGGAGAGAAATTAAAGAATGTTTCAGAAAAAGGAAGAGTTAACCATGTTTGATGATGTCAAAAAGGGAGAGAAATTAAACAAAAATTTGAGAAATTAAACAAAAATTTGAGAAATTAAACAAAAATTTGAGAAATTTGGTATTAGATAGAAATTAAACAAAAAGCCATCCATCAAAAGCAAAACCATAAATTATGAGCAAGTAAAGAAAAAGCAATCAAAACTACAAATTATGAGAAATTAATGAATGAATTGAAAATTTAAAGAACAATATCAAAAGTACAATGCTAAGTACAATGCAAATAAGTAACTTTTAAATTACTTCTTTACATATGCTCTGATTTGCTTTAAAGAATTTAATATGCTCTGATATACTTCAAAATTCAAACTTGCTCTGATACATCTTTTGAAATTTTATTTATCTTGATACATCTTAAGAAATTTATCTTACTCTGATACATCCTAAAATTTTTTTTAACTTGCTCTGATACATTATAAAATTTGCTCTGATACAATGTGAAATCTTCTCTGATACATTATAAAATTTGCTCTGATACAATGTGAAATCTTCTCTGATACATTATAAAATTTGCTCTGATACAGTATGAAATCTTCTCTGATACATTATAAAATTTGCTTTGATACAGTATGAAATTTTTTCTGATACATTATAAAATTTGCTCTGATACAGTATGAAATTTTCTCTGATACATTATAAAATTTGCTCTGATACAGTGTGAAATTTTCTCTGATACATTGTAAAATCTTTTCTGATAACATTGTAAAAATTATTTTTCTTGCTCTGATACATTGCAAAATTTATTTTTCTCTCTTGTTCTGATACATTTTAAACTCAAAATGATCTAATACTCTTTTCAAATCTTAAGAAAATGGACAAACTATTTTTTGCATATGACCATTTATATTACATGCCAAAAGAATCATACTTTTTTCAAGCATATACACCTATAGTGCATTCTTTTGAAATTAATGCATTCACATAAATATTTTTGTTCAAATATTTTGTCATCATCAAAAAGGGGGAGATTGTTGCTCCTAGATTGATTTTGATGATTACAAAGCAGATTGAAGGGATACAAATAATTTTAAATTAAAAAAGTCCTTATGCTCTTCAAGGGCAAAATCATAATTTCACTAAAATCCTGATTTGATAGTATTATTTGGTAGAACAAATGATTTGCAATCTATTGGTGAAAATTTCATTATTTTTGGACTTATATCTTTGAAGTTATGAAGGTTTGAAGTGCATGAGTCGACTCATGAGTCAACTCATGGCACTATGAGCTGATTGGCACGCAAAAATTTCTCATGGCACGCTGGATTTTTGGCTTGGCACGACCTGTGAGTCGACTCATGAGTCGACCCACAAGGCATGAGTCGACTCATGAGTCAACCTCTGCTGATTTGGGCCAAAAAAATCCAAAAATCCAAGTTTCTGGTCTTTGCAACAGAAGTCGACTCATGAGTCGACTCCTGAAGCATGAGTCGACTCATGAGTCGACCCCTACGACAGAAAATGTCAGCAACGGCTATTTTTTTGCCCGTTTTAATTGCCTTTTATGCTTCCTAAAAATGCTCTAACGGCTCTTTTTCTGCCTAATATATTTTTTCTTGTTTCTTAAGGCTATAAAAGGTTTCAAATGGTGAAAGAAATTGTAGAAGATAAAAACGAGAGATCAAATACAAAAAAGAGGATCCAAAATGTACACGAAGTGATCAACGAGATATTCGAGAGAAAAAGAAAAGAGGATCTAAAATCTACACGAGAGATTGTGAAAGAGAAAAGCAAGAGCATTCAAAGAGAGATTTTTCAAGCCTATTGTTCAACCTTGATCAAGAGATCTTTCAAAGCCTTCAAGAAGTCCTCAATCAAAGATCATCTTCTTCTCAAGCGTTCATTCAAGCGTTCATCCACCTTGAGAAAATCCAAAAAAGGGATTCTTCATTTGAGTAAAGTATTTTTTATTGTTATATTCGCTCATTTAAGGAGCTGTTATTGTATTAATTTGTGCTCTAAGCTATTTTACTCTTTGTGAGTATTTGTTCTTATTTTTGGAGGGTTTTCAAAATAAGGAAAGGTTGATCCGAACCTGAAATCGGAGTATTTTGGGTTGACTTGTACCCGAAAAATAAGTAGACTAGCTTGGGATAGCTAGTGTCGGAGTTTCCGACGATTTGTATTCGGGTTGAATACAAGTATAGTGGATTAAAATTCCCAAGTAGGAGCTTGGAGAGTGGATGTAGGTGCAAGGTTGGCACCGAATCACTATAAATCTTTGTGTTTGTGGTGTGCTTTATTGTTTCTCTTTATTTCTTTATTATATCCTTGCATTCTTGCTTTAGGAAATTAATCTTGATTTAAAGTCTTTGTTCTCATTCATTATAAGTAATTAATTAAGCCTAAAATTTTTAGAAACCCAATTCACCCCCCTCTCTTGGGTTGCATAGCTGGGCAACAGTAAACAAACAAGAGTTTCATTTAAATCCAAAAATATTATTTCAACCTCTAGACCTTTAGAACTTTTGCATATGGACTTATTTGGACCTACTAGAACTACTAGTCTAGGAGGAAAACGATATGGTTTTGTAATTATAGATGATTACTCCCATTTTACTTAGGTTTTTTTTTTTAACACACAAAGATGAAACTTTTCAAGTTTTCACTAAATTTTACCGAAAAGTCACTAATGAGAAAGGATTTTCAATTCAAAATATTCGAAGTGATCATGAAACTGAATTTGAAAATCAAGACTTTGAAAAATTTTGTGATGAAAAAGGAATCGGCCATAATTTCTCTGCACCTAGGACACCCCAACAAAATAGGATAGTAGAAAGGAAAAATAGAACCCTAGAAGAAATGGCCCGTATCATGCTATGTGAAAGCAACCTTCCAAGATACTTTTGGGCGGAAGCTATTAACACAGCATATTACATCTTAAATCATGCTTTGATTAGATAAATTTTAAAGAAAACCTCCTATGAGCTTTGGAAAGGAAGAAAACCTAATATTGCATATTTTCATATTTTTGGTTGCCGGTGTTTTGTATTAAATAATGGTAAAGAAAGACTTGGAAAATTTGATGCAAAATCAGATGAAGCAATCTTTCTTGGTTACTCCTCCACTAGTAAAGCTTTTAGAGTTTTTAACAAAAGAACCTTAGTAGTAGAGGAGTCGATACATGTTGTCTTTGATGAATCTAACGATCTTCCTTCAAGGAAGAATAAAGGTGTTGATGATGCAGATCCTCTTATAGAAGGAATGAAGGAGATCACTCTGAAAGATTCAACAATTCAAGATGATGAGGAACATGAAGACAAATAGGATGAGGAAGGTGAAGAACATCAAGAACAACCTCAAGGTACAAATGACCTACCCAAAGAATGGAGTTATGTTCACAATCACCCTAAGGAGCTAATTATTGGTGATCCTATGCATGGGGTAAGAACTCGTTCTTTGCTTAAAGATGTATTTAATCATTGTGCTTTTGTCTCTCATCTTGAACCAAAAACTATTGAAGAAGCTGAAAATAATTATAATTAGATTAATGCAATACAAGAGGAACTTAATCAATTTGAAAGAAATAATGTATGGACTTTAGTATCAAGACCTAAAAATTATTCAATAATTGGCACAAAATAGTTCTTTAGGAACAAATTAGATGAACATGGAAATGTAATAAGAACTAAAGCAAGATTGATTGCTAAAGGTTATAATCAAGAAGAAAGAATTGATTTTGATGAGATCTTTGCACCTGTTGCTAGATTAGAGGCCATTAGACTTCTACTTGCATATACTTGCTTTATGAAATTTAAATTATTTTAAATGGATGTCAAAAGTATATTTTTGAATGGATATATTGCTGAAGAAGTCTATGTAGAACAACCCCCAGGTTTTGAAAATCATGTCTTTCCTAATCATATTTTTAAATTAAATAAAGCTCTATATGGTTTGAAACAAGCACCTAGGGCTTGGTATGATAGGCTAAGCAAATTTTTACTAAATAATAATTTTTCAAGAGGTAATGTAGACACAACCCTTTTCATTAAAAGAAATTAAAATGATATATTAATTATACAAATATATGTTGATGATATTATTTTTGGGTCTACTAATGAATCTCTTTGTCAAGACTTTGCTAAGCTCATGCAGGGGGAGTTCGAGATGAGCATGATGGGAGAACTTACATTCTTCTTCGGACTCCAAATCAAACAAATAAAGGAAGAAATCTCCATCACCCAAAGCAAGTACACCAAGGAATTACTCAAAAGATTTGGAATAGAGAACTCCAAAGCAATTGGCACACCCATGAGCCCTTCATGTAAGCTTGACAAGGATGAAGAAGGTAAATGTGTAGACTTAAAATATTATAGAGGTATGATTGGCTCTCTATTATATTTGACTGCAAGTAGGCCTGATATCATGTTTAGTATTTATCTGTGTGCTAGATTTCAATCTAATCCTAAAGAGTCTCACTTGAATGCTGTTAAAAGAATCCTTAGATATTTAAATGGTACTCAAACTCTAGGATTATGGTACTCTAAGGACTCATTAATTGACTTAATAGGATATTCAGATGCTGATTTTGCTGGATGTAGATTAGCTAAAAAAAGCACTAGTGGAACTTGCCAATTTCTTGGAGTTAACCTAATCTCCTGGTTTAGCAAGAAACAAAATTCGGTAGCACTGTCTACGGCTGAGGCCGAATACATTGCAGCTGGAAGTTGTTGTGCTCAAATCTTGTGGATTAAGCAACAACTCGAAGATTTTGATATCAAACTTAATGAAACACCCATAAGATGTGATAACACTAGTGCCATAAATCTTACTAAAAATCTAATTCAACATTCTAAGTCTAAACATATTGAAATCAGACATCATTTTATAAGAGAACATGTTCAAAATAAAGATATAATTCTTGACTATTTGTACTGAAAAACAATAAGCCAATATCTTTACAAAGGCCCTAAGTGAAGATAAATTCTGTGAAATTAGGAGAGAGCTAGGAATTCTTGATCCATCTGCTTAAATATCTCTCTAATTCCAAAGAATCAATGTCAAAAATTCTTTGAGCTCAATTTTCATCATTTCTCTTGGACCTAAAAGCTCAAGATTATTATTCTCACAACTTTTCATAGAGCAAAAATTCTTCTCCCAGAGTTCTAAATTTTTTTGAAATTTATTCATAATTTTTTTGAAATTTTGTGAATCATGAGTCGACCCTCTAGGGTCGACCCAATGACATACTTGCAATTTTCGGCCAACATCCCACGGGTTCATCTCTCTTTGATTAAAAACCCCATTCATGAGCCGACCCTCTCCATCTTCGTCTTTCTCCCTTCAAAATGCATAGTCCTCTTCTTCTTTCTCTCCAAATCCAAGGTCTAAGCCCAAGATCCTTCTCCCATCACCTCTCCACCTCAAATCGCCCCTTGGGAAAGGCGCTATTCCCATTTTTCTCCCTTGATTGGAGCGATTGGAGCGTGCCCTAGCTTCCACCATTCTCCTCCAAATCGAGGTTTCTCTCCTCCAAAAATCCCTTTCCATCCCCTAATAATCCTCTATCTCCTCACACATTTGATCTTCCAAGTCTCCTTACTTGTTCTGGTGGTGAGAATGGCTCCAAAGATGAAACTCCCTCAAAGAAGGAAATCGGTCCGTGAGTTGGAAGAGGGTGTGCGCAGGAAAAGACAAGCTTCTCAGACCTCTTCTGCTTCCATTCCTGCTTCGGCATCTGCTCCAGGTTCCTCTCAGTCTCCTCTTAGCCCTAGTAAAATTCCTCTCTCTGTCAGAAAGGTAGAAACCGAAAAAAATATTGACTTCAATTTTTTTGAAAAAGAGGGTTTCTCCATTGGTTCAAAGATCAAAAACCAAGGTTGGGGATTTTACTGTTCACTTAAAGAAGTTACATATGTAGATTTGCTTAGAGAGTTTTATCTGAATCTGTGCTATGGCAATGGAACAGTAACATCTACTGTTAAGGGTATTGATATCTGTTTAGATCCTGTTATTTTGGGAGAGATTCTTCATTTGCCCTGTGAGGGATATTCAAACATGGAACTCCCAATGAAGGAAGAAGGAATTAATGTGATTTTAGGAGGAACCTACTCGGGAAGCCTAAATAAATTAGAAGTTAAGATCCTGTCCATTGAAATGAGAATTCTACATCAATTGGTAACAAAGCTTTTCTTTCCAAGAAGTGGTAGACATGACCTCTTTTCAAGCCGAGACATCTGCATCATGTTTTATGTGATCACCCAAACCCCCTTAAACCTCCCTGCTTTAATGATAGAAGCCATGAGGGAAACCCTGAATAGGTCCAAGGCACATCTGCCTTTCGGTATGGCCCTCACATTGGTTTTCAAGAGGTTTGGAGTTAGTTTTGAGGGGGAGGCATCAGCTAAGCTCTCTCACTCTGACACCATCAACCAACATACTTTGCATCGCATGGGATTCACTAGGACTGATGGTGGTTGGATTAAGGGTGCAGAAGAGAGAGTTGAGGACAGAGCTGAGGAAGAAGATCCTTCATCACCTCTCCATGACATCAGGGCAGCATCTCCAGACATCCAGTTTGTTTTAGATCTAGAGGTTGGCCCTTCAGAGTCTACTAGGAGGCACATCCCAGTCCAGCAGCCGGACAGCAGAGCATTTCCCTCAGAGATCAAATTGGCTGATGACCAGATTGAGATGATCTCTCAGCGTGTGGCTTCCTTGCTTTCTCGACAGTGGGGCACTTCAGCTTTTGCACCGGGATCCACATCATTAGATACATCTAATCAGACTTTGATCCCCCACATCTCCACTGTATTTCAGATGATTTCAGATCAGTCAGTTCGGATTCAGCAGCTCGAGGGTTACATTTTGAGACTGACTGGGAGGGTACTTGACTTGCAGGGGCAAATGTTAGCTCTGGCACATCCACAGCCACAAGAGTGCACTACTGAGGTCTCAGACCTATCTACGGAGGCAGCCAGACTTAGAGGAGTATTGGAGAGTGGATTTGATTTTCTGAGGAGAGAGATCAGAGGCTCTAGTGAGCATGCATCCACACAGTTCACTGCACTGCTTCAGTCTGTTTCGAGAGCTCTGAACCTTCTTGACACCATCAGGCTCTCTCTTGCAGTTCAGTCTGTTGCTTCTCAGCCATTAGGATCATCTCGCCCACCTACTCGTGCTAGCACCTCCACTCGTGGGAGAGGCAGACGGGGTATAGGACGAGTCCTTGGTCATGATCCTTCATCTCCCCACCCTATCTCTGATACATCTGATTCTGATCCATCCAGTCATGAGCTCTACTAGATCCTTGTAGTTAGTCTTGACTTTTGCTTCTTTCTAGGATCTATCTTTTGGGCCATGTAATGATGTTGACTAATTGACTTTTATATTTTGGTATATGTATTGGAACAACTATGGTATCACTCACTTTTTGATTATATATCTACTCTTTGACTTTTAATATATGTCCTTTAAATTGAGTTCCTTTTAATTATGTGCGTGCCTAAAATACTATGAATTGCTATTTCATATCTATGATACTCAATGGTATATTTTTTTATGATTGCTGTATTTAGGGGGAGTAAATATTAATGTTAGTAGAATTAATGATTAGTATAAGAAGCTCAAGAAACAAAAAGAGAAAATGTATTCAAAGAAAAAGGGGGAGTAAACAATTTTTGATGATGTCAAAAAGGGGGAGAAATTAAAGAATCAAAAGCAAGATTAATAAAAGACTTTAAAGCAAAATGAGTAAATTATTTGTTAAGCAAAAGCAAATGAGCAAACTTTAAAATTAATTCTTAGATATGCTCTGATACCAAAATTAAATAATCAAATGAGAATGAGGCAAGATTAATAAAAGACTTAAAAGCAAAATGAGTAAATTGTTTGTTAAGTAAAAGCAAATGAGCAAACTTTAAAATTAATTCTTAGATATGCTCTGATACCAAAATTAAATAATCAAATGAGAATGAGCAAATTTTCAAGATGCTAAGCAATTTGAAAAACAAGCAAATGAGATATTTTCAAATGAGTAATTCTCAAATTCTTAGGCAAATTCTGCTTTGCTCTGATAATAAAAATAAATTTTACTTCGATACCAAAATCACATAATCAAATGAGAAAATTTTTAAATCATTAAGCAATAGGCAAATTATTTATGCAAATCAAGCAAATGGGCACATGTATCACATGCCAAAAGAATCAATCTTCTTTTCAAGCAAATGCACTTATAAGTAATTTTCAAGTTGGTAGTAAATTTTTTATTTATCTTCAAACTACCTATAATGCATTTCAGTCCTTTGAAATTCATGCTCATTGATTCATATATATACTTTTGTTCAAGTATTTTGTCATCATCAAAAAGGGAGAGATTGTTGCTCCTTGGATTGATTTTGATGATTACAAAGCATTTGAAGGGGTACTAATGATTTTCGCTTGAAAAAGACTTATTGCTCTTCAGGAGCAAAATCATAATTTTACCAAAACCCTGATTTGAAAGCATCAAATGATAGAACAAAAGATTTGTGATCCATTGGTAAAAAATTTATTATTTTTGGACTTATATTTTAAAAGATATGCATGTTTAAAAAATATGAGTCGACCCATGAGTTGACTCATGGCACATGAGATGATTGGCACGCTGAATTCTTGGCCGGCACAAACTTGGCACACCCTGTGAGTCGACCCATGAGTCGACCCCCAAGGCATGAGTCGACCCATGAGTCGACCTCTGCGGGTTTTGGGCCAATTTTACAGAACCTTGCTTCTCGTTTGATTTTCTGGTGTTCTTCCACAGAGGTCGACCCATGAGTCGACCCCCAGGCATGAGTCGACCCATGAGTCGACCCCTGTGACGGGATTATTCCGCAACGGCTAGTTTTTAACCCGTTTTAAGTACTTTTAATGCTCATTTAATGTGGTCTAACGGCTCTATTTCAGCCCAGAATATTTTTCACCATTTTTTAAAGCTATAAAAGGGACAAAAAGGTGGGAATCAAAACAAGAAGAAAGAAGAGAGATTTTGAAAAAGGAATTTCAAGCAAACTTTTCAGCCCTAAGCAAAAGCTCACTCAAAGCATTCAAGAAGCATTTAATCCAAGCTCACCAACTCCTCAAGTGCACATTCAAGTCTCCAACCACCTTGAGAAAATCAAAAAGAGTCTTCTTCTCTTTGAGTAAAGTGTATTTAAAGTCTCATTCACTCATTAAAGGAGCTTTCTTTGTACTTACTTGTGCTATTCATTGTTATACTTTGTTTGAGTTATTGTTTTTATTTTGGAAGGATTCCAAAATAAGGGAAGGTTGATCCGAACCTTGAATCGGAGTGTATTGGGTTGGCTTGTATCCGAAAAATAAGTGGACTAGCTTGGGATAGCTAGAGTCAGAATTTCTGACATTTGTATTCGGGTTGAATACAAGATTAGTGGATTGGAATTCCCAAGTAGGAGCTTGGAGAGTGGATGTAGGTGCAAGGTTGACACCGAACCACTATAAATCTTTTTGTTTGTGTTGTGCCTAATTGCTCTTCTTTAACTCTTCATTATTCTCTTGCATTTTTGCATTTAGCCATTAGCCTTGAATTAACTTCACTCTCCCTATTTATTTAGCTATTATCAAATATTTTTTATAAGACATAAGTTAAGTTCAAAATTTTTTGAAACTCAATTCACCCCCTCTCTTGGGTTGCATAGCTGGGCAACAGAGGACAACTAACCCATATGGCACACAATGACCTTTACTCGATAAACATCATCATCCTGTAATGACGTATCATTTGATCATGAATATGTTTAAGAACTATACGATAAATCCTCTCTTTATCGCACACTAACATAGTTCTAAGGATGTCATCACAACATAAGAGTTCAAAGAAGATATCACTTTGTGATGAAAAATATCAGAATAACTTTTATTCAATAATCAATAATTCATATATAAGGATAAACTTAATCGTCATACGATTGGTTTTAGGATATAATTCCCAACAACTCCCACTTGGACTAAAGCCAATCGGGGTAGTATCTTATACCCATCTTCCATTTGAAATCATTAAACTCTTTATTCTCGAGAGCTTTAGTGAAGGGGTCGGTTAGGTTCTCCTTTCTATCGATCTTCTGAAGTTCGATATCACCATGGTTCAGGATCTCTCACACCAGATGATAGCGGTGCAAAACATGCTTGATGCGATGGTGTGACTTAGATTCTTTCACCTGAGCTATGGCACTGGAGTTGTCACAGTACAGCAATACAGGGCCATCAATGGAAGGTGTAACTCCCAGCTCGCTGATGAACTTTCATAACCACATCGTCTCCTTTGCATCATCTGATACAGCAATGTATTTTACTTCGCATACAGAATCGGCCACAGTATATTGCTTGAAACTCTTTCAGCAAATAGCTCTTCCATTCAGAATAAATACGTAGCCTGACATGCTTCTACTATCATTACAATCTGACTGAAAACTGAAATCAGTATATCTCGCAAGTTTCAAGTTAGTATCTCTATAGATAAGCCATTGGTCTTTAGTATTTCTCAAATACTTAGGAATTACTTTTGCAATCTTTCAATGCTTCTCATCAGGATCAGACTGGTACCTACTTACTACCCCTAATGAATAGGTCATATCCGACCTCATACATGTCATAGCGGATATGATAGATCCCACTACCGAAATATATGGTATTCTACTTATGTGCTCTCTCCTCAGGAGTTGTCAGACAATTCTTCTTGAAAAGAGTAATTCCATGGCCTATCAAAAGATAGTCTTTTTAAGAATTATCTATATTGGACCGCTTCAACAGGGTGTGGATGTATGTGGTTTGGGACAATCCAAGCAACCTTCTAAATCTATCCCTATAGATCTTCATCCCAAAGATGTAGGATGCTTCTCCCAAGTCTTTCATGGAGAATTATGATGATAACTATAGTTTCACACTCTGTAAAGTCAGGATGCCATTTTCTAGTAATAGTATATCATCCACATACAGCACAAGAAAGATAACTATAGAATTAGAGGCTCACTTATAGATGCAAGGCTCTTCTCTATTCCTAATGAAGCCATATATTTTGATCACCTTATCAAAACACATGTTTCAACTCTTAGATGCTTGCTTAAGTCCATAAATAAATCATTTCAGCTTGCACACTTTTGACTCATCTATGGATGTGAACCCTTTAGGTTGTATCATATACATCTCTTCTTCCAGCTCCCTGATAAGGAAAGTGATTTTGACATCCATCTGTCAGATCTCATAATCTAAGTGTGTAGCGATAGCAAGCATAATCTAGATGGACTTGAGCATTGTCACAGGAGAGAACGTCTCATCATAGTCAATACCATAATGCTGACGGTAATCCTTGATAACTAGATGGGCTTTATAGATCTCTACCTTCTCGTTCGCTCCTCTTTTTCTCTTGAAAATCCATTTACACCTTATAGATTTTATCTCTTCAGGCAGATCAACTAGTGTCCATACACCATTGATCTCTATGGATTCCATCTCAGATTTTATGGCCTCAAGTCATTTTTGGGAGTTGGATCTTTGCATGGTCTCCATATAGGTGATCGGATTCTCATCATTCTCATCAAATTCGATGAAATCACCGTCTCGGATCAAAAAATATAGTATCTGTCCGGCTGATACGGTACTCTACTAGATCTCCTTAATGGCACCTCTACTAGCTTTGAATTTGATTCACTACTCAAATCTAATTCTGTGTATATCAGTCTTTCTACCTCATTAACTTCATCAAGTTAAATTTTACAGGCATTAACTCCTTCATCAAAGAACTCTTTTTTCAAAAAGACTGCCCGACTGCTGACAAACACCTTTTGTTCTGCAGCAAAGGAGAAATAATACCCTTTAGTTTTCTTTGGATATCCTACGAACAAGTATCTGTCGGACTTCGGTCCAAGCTTATCTGTCTTTAAATGCTTGACATAAGCTAGACACCCCTAGACCCTAAGGTGTGAGAGCACCGGCTTACGTCCAGTTCATATCTCATATAGAGTTTTATCAACAAACTTACTGGGTACCTTATTCAGAATATAGTAGGCAGTTTCTAGAGCATATACCCAAAAAGACATTGGCAAACTCACAAAGCCCATCATGGATCGGACCATGTCTAACAAGGTTCGATTTCTTCTCTCCGACACTTCTTTATGTTGTGGTGTTCCAAGAGAGGTCTATTGTGAGAGTATCCTATTCTGTTTCAGATATGTTAGGAACTCACTGGTGAGGTATTCATCTCCTTGATCTGACTGAAGGATCTTAATACTCTTCCTAGTTTATTTTTCTACTTCAGCACAGAATCATTTAAACATTTTAAATGATTCTGACTTATGCTTTATAAGATAGACATACCCATACCTCGATAGATCATCTGTAAATATAATGAAGTAGTAGCATCCTCCTCTAACACTTATGTTCATAAGCCCGCATGCATCAGTATGTATTAGACCTAGGATATCGCTAGCTCTTTCATCTTTTCCCTTAAAAGATGACTTAGTCATCTTACCAAGTAGACAGGACTCACAGATAGGCAATGATTCACAATCATCTATCTCAAGGATACGTTCCTTGATCAACCTGTCAATCCTATTCTTGTTCACATGACTAAGCCTATATGCCAAAGGTAGGATTCACTAATATTATCTAATTTAGGGTGTTTAATGGGTGTGTACATTACACTAACAGGCCGTGATATTATATATATATCATGTTTTAATTATCCACACATAATTGTAGTATCATTCACAATGATATCATAAAAATTATCTTTTATTATAAACTTGTAACTAAGTTTGGCCAAAAGGCCTATAGAGATGACATTCATCAAAAAAAAGAGATAATAATAACAATCATTTAACATGATACTATTGGACTCGAAGATAAGCTGCAAAGTTTTCAAGGCCAGATCTAGAACAAGACTTCCATCTTCAACATTAAGGAACCGCTCGCTCTCTCAAAACTTTCTACTTACCTGCAGTCTTTGCAATGAATTGCATATATTAATAAGACTTTTGATATCCAATACCCAAGTAGTAGTATCACAAATAGAGAAATTACAAGATGTTATCATATAAGTACCTTGTGAAGCAACCACATATTTCTTTCTCTTATTTTTAGGCCTGTTTAGGTTAAGGGTGGCTATATAAGCAGGACAATTCCTTTTTCAATGATCCAGCTTCTTGTAGAAGAAGCACTCTACCTGGCTCTTGTCAATTTTTGACAGTTTGCTCTGCTTGAGATCAACGGCATAGGATTTCTCCACTTTTTTTTCTTTCCTCTCGTAGAGGATCGATGCCTTGCAGATGAACCTCCCACTAAATTCACTGGCTCCTTCTGGAGCTGGTCATCCTTCTCAAAAGTCTGCAGTAATCTTAGCAAACTATGATAGTTTATCGCAAGCTTTATCACTCTATAATGACTAAAAAAAGGGAGGTAGGATTTCGATAGTGAATTGAGGATAGCATCCTTGCGTAATTGTTCATGTAATGGAAAGTCAAGTTTGCTAAGATGTTCAATCTACTCAATCATGTATAATACATGATTGGTGACTGAAGCCCCCTTTCACATACGAGCATTGAACACTGCGTAGGAGGTTTTGTGTCTCTCCATATCTTTAGAGGTGCCGAAGGACTCATTCAACATTTGAATGATCTCCTCTGACTGTGCATCTTCGAACTTACGACTAAGTTCATCATTCAACACTGCCCTCATCACGCAACACACAGTTGTGCGGTCATTGAGCCATTTCATGTAAGTGTCTCTCGCAGTACGAGAAGCATTGGCTACAGGTTCTTCAGGTGCTTGATCCGTAAAAACGTACAAAATTCTCTCATACTCCAAGACTATCTTTAACTTTGAATACTAGCTATTGAAGTTAGGTCCGATGAGCCTGTCACTGTCCAACAGCATACGGAGGGATAGTGTGTTGACCATAACTGAAAGAAAAAAATATTAGCCTATTAGTATATTAATTATTTTTGATCCTGAAGATATAGACTTTAGTCTAAAGGTCTTTTCACTATTTTTACAAATTGATAGCCTCTACCTCCAACTCGAGGAATTACACTAATTCTTTAGTGGGTACTAGAATCCACACGGACTACATTCGGGTCTGAGTGTGGCTCGACCAACCCTAGTGCATCCATGGGTAGGTTCATAATCAATTATTTTACCAAATAATTTCTAGTAATATGTTTTGCCCCAGGCTTCCCTTCAGCAGGCATGTGGCGCCTCCACTGAAAATCTCGGTTAGGTCCAATCATTAACATGATGCACTAAGTGCATCCAATAAATGAATATCTAGACCTGAGTGTGGCTTGATCAATCTGAGTATTGATCTGAAGGTACATCATGATGGTCATATGATGAATGACAATTCTAATATGTAATAGACACTATGCATGTGGTGCCTCCAATGCTTATTTAGAATATTTGACTCATTATCACGCACCTTAATAAGAGACAATGATCAACTTATCTCATAATTTTATCACTTTATGGATCTAATAATTTAAAAAATTTAATTTTATTGATCTAAGATTAAAAGAAGAAGTCGACCTGCCAGTTGTAAATCCTCCCACTAACTTCACTAAGTCATGTAAAGGATTAGACATAAGCTGGTCTAAAGACATCTAAATCAATCACACTGTTGCTCCTTGAATTGATTTTGATGATTATAAAGTATTTGAGGGGGTTACTAATAATTTTAGTTTGAAAAAAGATTTATTGTTTATCAGGAGAAAAATCATAATTTCATGAAGTCCTAACTCAAAAGCCTTAAGAGAAAGAACAGAAGATTTGTGATCTATTGGAGGTAATTTTAAAATTTTTGGATATGTGTTTTGAAAGAAAATCATGTTTATAAAATTGATTCGACCCCATGAGTTGACTCATGTCAAAAGGGGTTGAACGACACGCTGATTTTTTGGATGGCACACCTAATTGAGTCGATCCCATGAGTCGATCCCTGTACATGAGTCGATCCTATGAGTCGACCTCTGTAGCTGTGTACGTCAAAATTACTGAATAGTCATTTTCTGTTCTGTGCCATAGAAGTCGACTCCATGAGTTGACTCATGTGCATGAGTCGACCCTGTGAGTCAACCCCTGTGATGAAAAAACTATGCAATGGCTAGTTTTCAATCCATTTTGGCTACATTTAATACACATTTAATGATCTCCAATGGCTCTATTTCAGCTCAGAATTCTCTCTACCATCTATTGAAGCTATAAAGAAACTTAAAGGAGGAAAAAAGAAGGAAGTTTTGAAGGTTCTTCAAGCATTCATTTCAACCCTAAGCAAAGAGCCCTCTTGAAGTTAAAGAAGCTTTCATTTCAAGTTCACCAACTCCTCAAGAGCTTATTCAAGTCTTCAACCATCTTGAGAAAAATCAAAAAAGTTTTTTTTTTATTATGTAAAGTATATTTAAAGTTTTATTTGCTCATTAAAGGAGCTAAATTTATATTTTCGTGTGATTAACTCACATACTCTGTTTTGTCTTGATCTTTAATTTTGGAAGGATTTTAAAACTTGGAAAGATTGGTCCGAACCTTGAATCAGATTGTATTAGATTGGCTTGTACCCAAAAAATAAGTATTCTAGCTTGGGATAGCTAGAGCCAGAGATACCGATATTGTATTCTTGTTGAATACGGTTTAGTGGATTTGAATTTCCAAGTAGGAGCTTGGGGAGTGAATGTTGGTGCAAGATTGGTATCGAACCACTATAAATCTTATTTGTTTGTATTGTGCTTACTTGCTCTCTTTCTAAATTTTCTTATCTACTTGCATTCTTGCATCTAATTTCTACACCTTGCTTAAATCACTCTCTACATATATCTTGCTCATTGTTATTTAATTCTAATAGTTCTAAATTAACGTTAAATTTTTTAGAAACCTAATTCACCCCTCCCTCTTGGATTGCATAGCTGGGCAACAAGTGGTATCAGAGCTCGATGCTCTAGCCTTATTTTGATTTAACCATCAAAGGGCTAAAGATCTATGGCAACTCAAGTTGGTACTTCACTAGCCGAGGGGCAGTCCACAAACCGACCTCCACTTTTCAATGGGTCCAACTACACCTATTGAAAAGTTTAGATGAAAATTTTTATTCAGGTACTTGACTATGATATGTAGAGTATCATAGTTAATGGACCACACACACCCACTAAGATAATTGATGGTGTAGAATCAATCAAACTCGAAAGAGAATGGGATGAGGTTGACAAGAAAATGGCTCAACTTAATGCTAAAGCCATGAATGTTTTATATTGTGCTTTAGATGCTAATGAGTTTAATTGCATTTCAACATGCATGTCAGCTAACAAAATATGGGATAGATTAGAAGTAACACATGAAGGCACTAATCAAGTTAAGGAATCAAAAATTAACATGCTTGTGCGCAAATATGAACTCTTTAAAATGGAGCATGATGAATCAATAACTGAAATATTTACTCATTTTATGGATATTATTAATGATCAAAAAAGTCTTGATAAGTCTTACTCTAACAGCGATCTTGTAAGAAAGATTCTTAGGTCTTTACCAAAGACGTAGGAGGTCAAAGTGACCGCAATCCAAGAAGTCAAGAATCTGAATATTTTACCCTTAGAGAAGCTTCTAGGATCCCTAATGACACACGAGCTAAGTATGAAACAACATCAAGAAGAAGATGTCAAGAAAAAGAGGACAATCATCCTCAAGTCTACTACTCAACTCGATAAGGAATCCAAAGAAACTAAAAATAAAGAGCAAGATGAAGAAATGACCCTCATCACTAGAAAGTTTAAAAGATTCTTGAAGAAAAGAAGATAAGGGTGAGAAAGAGGCCATCTACAAAAGAGGAACATAGCGAAGAGAAGGATAAAGAGCAGCCCCTTATTTGTTATGAATATAAGAAGCCAGGGTACTTCAGATCTGAATATCCACAACTTAAGAAGGGCCTCAAGAAGTACAAGAAAAAGGCTATGATGGCTACTTGGAGTGATAGTGATGAGTCAAACTCCGAAGAAGAAGATTCACATAAGCAAGCCAACTTGTGCCTTATGACACATGAAAATGAGGAAAATACTGAAACTCCTGATGACTTTACTTTCGAAGAACTTTAAGAAGTATTTTATGATCTAGTTGATGATCTAAAGAAGTTAGGGGTAAAAAATAAAAAATTAAAATCAAAGAATCAATCTTTACTAAAAAAAATGAAATAATTTCAAATAAAAAATTAATCTTGAAACAAGAAAATCTAAACTTGAAAAATAAAATTGCTAAATTAAAACCTATGATAGAAAAGTTTACTCTTAGTTCAACTAAACTTTAAATGATACTTGATAGTCAAAAAGTCATTTATGATAAAGCCGGTCTTGACTACAAACCTTTAAAGAAACAAAAATTTTTGAAAAATATCTATGCAAACTCATCAAGCAATAAATTTTCAAATAGTACTTACTTTAAATGTGATATAGTAAGATACAAATCCTATACTTGTTTCTCTAACAAATCTAAAAATTCTAATATGAAGAAAATATGGGTTCCAAAAGGAACCACTATAACTAACCAAAAAGGATCCAAGAAAGCTTAGGTACTTAAAGTGAAAAGTTGATTTTTGTATGCAGGTGTGTCTTGCATCCTAAGGAACAAATCGAAAATGGTATCTTAATAGTGGGTGCTCAAGACACATGATCGATGATGAATTTCAATTCATCACACTTGATGTAAAAGATGGAGGGATGGTCACCTTTGAAGACAATAGTAAAGAAAAAATCATCGGTATAGGTAACATTGGTATCACTCCCTCCAAGTATATCGAAAATATTTTATTGGTAGATGGTTTGAAACATAATCTATTGAGCATTAGTCAATTCTGTGATAAAGGGTATAAAGTTATTTTTGAATCTTCATTATGTATAGTAACTAGTCCCAATGAAGAAGGTATTAAATTTGTTGGGCATAGATATGGTAATGTTTATATAGTAGATTTGAATAATCTTTTCAAGATAAACATGCAATGCTTAGTAGCCTTGAATGCCAAAATTAATGAGACTAGTAGGCTTTGGTACCGTAGGCTTACACATATTAGCATGCATTTACTTTCAAAATTTATTAAAAAAGAATTGGTTATCAGTTTACCTAAATTGAATTTTGAAAAAGATAGAATTTATGATGTATGTCAACTAGATAAACAAACAAAAGTATCATTCAAATCTAAAAATATTGTTTCAACTTCTAGGCCATTAGAATTATTGCACATAGATTTATTTGGACCCACTAGAACTATTAGTCTGGATGGAAAATGATATGGCTTTGTAATTATTGATGATTTCTCTCATTTTACATGGATTTTCTTTTTGGCACATAAGGATGAAACTTTTCATGTGTTCTTAAAATTTTATCGAAAAGTTACTAATGAAAAAGATTTTTCAATTCAACATATTCGAAGTGATCATGAAACTGAATTTAAAAATCAAAATTTTGAAAAATTTTATGATGAAAAAGATATTGATCATAATTTTTCAGCACCTAAGACACCCCAACAAAATGAGGTAGTAGAAAAAAAAATAGGATCCTTGAAGAAATGGCCCGTACCATACTATGTGAAAGCAACCTCCCAAGATACTCTTGGGCGAAAGTAATTAACACGGCATGTTACATATTAAATCATGCTTTAATTAGACCAATACTAAAGAAAACACCTTATGAGCTTTGGAAAGGAAGAAAACCAAATATTGCATATTTACACATTTTTGGTTACCGATGTTTTGTTTTGAACAATGGTAAAGAATGATTAGGAAAATTTGATGCAAAATCCGATGAAGCTATTTTTCTTGGTTATTCTTCTTCTAGCAAAGCTTTTAGAGTTTTTAACAAAAGAACTTTAATAGTAGAGGAGTCAATACATGTTGTTTTTTATGAGACTAATGATCTTCCCTCAAAGAAGAATGAAGGTATTGATGATGCAGATCCTCTTATAGAAGGGATGAAGGAGCTGATCCTAAAAGACTCAACAATTCAAAATGATGACGAACATGAAAACAAACAGGATGATGAAGGTGAAGAACAACAAGAATAACCTCAAGGTACAAATGATCTACCCAAAGAATGGAGGTATGATCACAATCACCTCAAGAAACTAATCATAAGTGATCCTACACATGGAGTAAGAACTCGTTCTTCACTTAGAGATGCATACAATCATTTTGCATTTATTTCTCATCTTGAACCTCAAAACATAGATGAAGCTGAAAAGGATTATAATTGGATAAATGTAATTCAAGAAGAACTTAATCAATTTGAAAGAAATAATATGTGGACTTTAGTATCAAGACCTAAAAATTATCCAGTAATTGGCACAAAATGGGTATATAGAAATAAATTGGATGAACATGAAAATATAGTTAGGAATAAAGCAAGATTAGTTGCAAAGGATTATAATCAAGAAGAGAGAATTGATTTTGATGAGACCTTTGTACCTGTTGCTAGATTAGAAGTAATTAGGCTTTTACTTGTATTTACATGCTTTATGAATTTTAAATTATTTCAAATGGATATCAAAAGTGCTTTTCTAAATGGTTATATTGCTGAAGAAGTTTTTGTAGAATAACCTCCCAATTTTGAAAATCATGCTTTTCCTAATCATATTTTTAAATTAAATAAAACTCTATATGGTCTAAAGCAAGCACCTAGGGCTTGGTATGAAAGGTTAAGTAAATTCTTGCTTAAGAATGATTTTTCAAGAGAAAATGTAGATGCAACCCTTTTTATTAAAAAAAATCATGATGATATCTTAGTTATACAAATATACGTTGATGACATTATTTTTGGGTCTACTAATGAAACTTGTTGGGCATAAAATACCCCCCAGCCGAAGTTTGTGATGGGAGCGACCCTTCGGGGATCCAACTGACTTTCGACCTCCGGCAACGTCTCTTCAAACCTCCCAGACGGCCGAGCCTCCACCACACTCCCGAGTTTTGTCGACGAGCAGGACCCCACCAGCGTCGACCGGATTCTTCGCGACGTCCGGACTCCTATGGGAGCCAGATCTCGTCTCCGACTTCAGCCACAGGAAGGCTTCACCCGGACTCCTACGGGAGCCGAGCTCCGCCCGCGACTTCACTTATAGGTAAATTCCGTTCAGACTCCTATGGGAGTAGGACTTCATCCCTGACCTTGATTGCAGGTGCACTTCGACCGGACTCCTATGGGAGCAGGGCTCCGTCCCCAGCTCCGGCCATGGGAAGACTCCGTCCGGATTCCCACGGGAGTCGGACTTCGTCCCCAACCTCAACTGCTGGAAGGCTTCACCCGGACTCCTACGGGAGCCGAGCTCTGCCCGCGACTTCACTTACAGGTAAACTCCGTCCGGACTCCTACGGGAGCCGGACTTCGTCCCTGACCTTGATTGCAGGTGGACTTCGACTGGACTCCTATGGGAGCCGGGCTCCATCCCCAGCTCCGGCTACGGGAAGACTCCTTCCGGATTCCTACGGGAGCCGAACTTCATCCCCAACATCAACTGCTGGAAGGCTTCACCTGGACTCCTACGGGAGCCGAGCTCCGCCCGCGACTTCACTTACAGGTAAACCCCATCCGGACTCCTACGGGAGCCGGACTTCATCCCTGACCTTGATTGCAAGTGGGCTTCACCCGAACACCTACGGGAGCCGAGCTCCACCCGCGACTTCACTTACAGGTAAACTCTGTCCGAACTCCTACGGGAGTCGGACTTCGTCCCTGACCTTGATTGCAAGTGGACTTCGACCGGACTCCTATGGGAGCCGGGCTCCATCCCCAACTCCGGCTACGGGAAGACTCCGTCCGGATTCCTACGGGAGTCGAACTTCATCCCCAACATCAACTGCTGGAAGGCTTTACCCGGACTCCTACGGGAGCCGAGCTCCGCCCGCGACTTCACTTACAGGTAAACTCTGTCCGGACTCCTACGGGAGCCGGACTTTGTCCCTGACCTTGATTGCAGGTGGACTTCGACCGGACTCCTATGGGAGCCAGGCTCCGTCCCCAGCTCTGGGTATGGAAAGACTCCGTCCGGATTCCTACGGGAGTCGGACTTCATCCCCAACATCAACTGTTGGAAGGCTTCACCCGGACTCATACGGGAGCCGAGCTCCGCCCGCGACTTCACTTACAGGTAAAACCCGTCCGGACTCCTACGGGAGCCAGACTTCATCCCTGACCTTGATTGCAGGTGGGCTTCACCCGGACTCCTACAGGAGCCGAGCTCTACCCGCGACTTCACTTACAGGTAAACTCCGTCCGGACCCCAGTGATAACCACGGGTCCACTCTACTACTCTCCGCAACAAACTCCTCCTGACTCTGGGCGGCCCACTGCCAGACGGTTACAGACATCACCATCAGTTTGTTGCCCCCTCCACCTATAAAAGAGGGACCCCAGATACGTTATTCTCTAAGCTCTTATTTTTACCTAAAAACTCTGCTAAAATTTTCGTTCAAACACTCCATTCTTGTTGAGGTAGAGAACTGACTTGAGCGTCGGAGGGTCATGCCGGAGCAACCCCACCTCCAGTTTAGACTTCTTTTGCAGGTCCCGACGGCGACCGCGACTCCAGCTTCTCCGACGCAAGCGGGTTTTTGCACCAACAGGATTGGCGCTAGAGGAAGGGCCTGAACCTTCGCAGTACCCTTGTTCTTAAAGGAGCGCTCAATGAAACCGCCTCTGGTCATCTTCTCCGACATCCACTCCCCCTTCCCCCCCACTGGATCCTCGCCCGATGACTTCTCGCGAAGTATCCACACGGCGACCCACAGCCTCTGCAGCCATATCTCAGGCTCCGGCCTCGCCTCTGGTTTCCCGGGCCACACATCCTCCGACAATGGTCGCTGGCATGGAGTGGTCGGACAATCGGCCTCCGATGGATTTCACCAACACCATCTCGGGAGGATCCCGATAGGAAGCAACCAACGTACTGGCCGTACCCCCCAAGCGTCAAAAGATTGAGGAGCCCATAACCTTTACTGAAGAAGACGCTCAGGAAGTTCAATTCCCTCATATCGACGTGGTTGTAGTTTTCTTGAATATAGCAAATTACGACGTCCGCCGCATTCTCATCGACAATGGAAGTTCGGCCGATATTTTGTTCTACGATGCCTTTTCAAGAATGTCCATCCTTGACGGCCATTTGAGGTCGATTAGCTCCCCTCTGGTAGGATTTATCAGTGATGCTATTCCGGTGGAGGGACTAATAACTTTGACTGTGGCCGCAGGTCGATATCTAAGGCAATCCAGGGCTCTGGTGAATTTTCTGGTGGTGAAGGCGCCGTTAGCCTACAACGCAATCCTCGGCCAACCTGGCCTCAACGCTCTCCGAGCCATCGTATCAACCTACCATTTGAAGTTGAAATTCCCCACCAACCAGGGGATCGGAGAGGTCCAAGGAGACCAAGCCCTGGCCAGACACTGCTACAACCTAGCCTTGCAAAGAAGCAACCAATCTGACCCCTGTCCAGTCGATGGACTGGATGCTCGCGATGACCTCACTGAAGAGAGGGGCATTCCAATTGAAGATCTGGTACCGATCCCTTTGAACGACGGGAACGTGGAGCATGTAGCTATGATCGGCTCCAACCTGGGGGAGGAGGTGCGGATGCATCTCATCGATTTTCTATGAAAGAATGCGGACATTTTCGCCTGGGATCTAGCAGACATGCCGAGGATTGACACGGAAGTCATGGAGCACCACTTGGCCGTCGATCCAAAGCATCGACCGATGAAAGAAAAAATCCGAGGTCATGCACCAGAGAGGTAGAGGGCGATAGCCAAGGAAGTGGACAAGCTCCTTAAAGCCAGATTCATTAGGGAAGTCAATTATCCTGATTGGATTTCCAACGTTGTCCTAGTCAAAAAAGCAAACGACAAGTGGAGGATGTGCATAGACTTCAAAAAGCTGAATAAGGCCTGTCCAAAGGACAGCAACCCCCTTCCCAGAATTGATCAACTGGTGGACGTAACCTCGGGCCATGAGCTCCTCATCTTCATGGATGCATTCTCCGGCTATAATCAAATCAGGATGGCACCGGAAGATGAAGAAAAGACTGCTTTCATTACTAACCGTGGTCTTTACTGTTACAGGATCATGCCTTTCGGCCTCAAAAATGCAGGCGCAACCTACCAGCGGTTGGTGACCAAAATCTTCAAGGAGCAGATCGACCGCAATATGGAGGTCTACGTGGATGACATGATCGTAAAAAGCAAATCTTCCGTGGACCACATCGCCGACCTCGAGGAGACCTTCGACGCTCTCCGAAAATATAAAATGAAGCTGAACCCGACTAAATGCGCTTTCGGAGTAACCTCGGGAAAATTCCTGGGCTTCATGGTGTCGGGGCGCGGGATTGAGGCCAATCTAGAAAAAATTCGTGCCATCCAGGAGATGGCCGCCCCAAAGTCGATAAAAGAGATTCAGCGCCTTACAGGGAGGGTAGCGGCCCTGAATCGTTTCGTTGCAAGGTCGGCCGAACGGTGCTTACCCTTCTTTCAAACCCTCAAGCAGTCGAAGAACTTCTGTTGGACCTCTGAGTGCCAACAGGTGTTCGAAGAACTAAGGAGCTACCTCGGCTCACCCCCACTGTTGGCAAAGCTGAAGCCTGGGGAGGAACTATTTTTATACCTGGCGGTCTCTCCCATGGCTCTCGCAGCTGTCCTTGTCAAAGAAGAAGCAAAAGTCCAACGACCGATCTACTACGTCAATCGCGCGTTGAGAGATGTCGAGACCAGGTATACCAAATTAGAAAAACTGACTTACGCCTTATTGATTGCAGCCCGGAGGCTCCGACCCTACTTTCAAGGGCACACCGTAATGCTGCTCACCGACCAACCGATCAAGGCGATTTTGCACTGGGCGGACGCCTCCGGGAGGATGGCAAAATGGGCGATCGAGCTCATAGAATTCGACATCAACTATCGACCCAGGCCAGCAGTGAAGGCCCAAATATTGGCAGATTTCATAGTGGAGTGTACTATCCCAAAGGAGGCCAAACCTGAACAAGGCGAAATTGACGGCCTGAAGCCCCGACCGAACTCCCCCAAAGAAGAAGCAGATCCCTCTGATCGCTTTTGGGCCCTCTATATGGATGGGTCTTCCAATATATCAGGCGCAGGCACGGGCCTGATCTTGATCAGTCCGGAGGGAATCGTCGTGGAGTATGCTCTGCATTTTGAGTTCCCCGCAACAAACAACAGGGTAGAATATGATGCTCTGATCGCAGGGTTGAGTATCGCCAAAGAGTTGGGAATAGATCGGCTCTGGGTCCACAGCGACTCCCAACTAGTAGTGGGATAAGTCAACGGAAATTACGAAGCGCGGGAGGATAGCATGGCTAAATACCTTGAAAAGGTAAAGGAGCTCATCTCCACCTTCAGCAGCTTCAACATCAGACAGATTTCGAGGTTGGAAAATACCAGGGCTGACCTTCTCTCCAAGCTGGCAATGTTGGCTCCGGTCGAATTGCCCAAAGGCATTCTTTTTGAAGTTCTAAAGTGCTCGAGTACAGAAGAATCACGGCCCGTGATGGAAATTGACTACGAGCCCAGCTGGATCGACCCACTGATAACCTATCTCAGAGATGGGGTTCTCCCCCAGGATCCAAAAGAGGCTCGGAAGCTCAGAAATCAAGCCTCCCGATACATCCTTTATGAGGGCAAGTTGTATAAGAGATCATACTCTTTGCCCCTTTTGAAATGTCTCCGGCCTTCAGAAGCTGACTACGCCTTGTGGGAGGTGCATGAAGGAATCTGCGGAAACCATTTGGGGGCTAGATCTTTATCCCACAAGTTGCTCCGCCAAGGATATTACTGGCCGACAATGCATCATGATTCGATTGAATATGTTAGAAAGTGTGATCGATGCCAGAGATATGCCAATATCCAGAGACAGCCCACCACCGAGCTTACACCCTTGAGTGCCCCATGGCCTTTTGCGCAATGGGGGATGGACATCCTTGGCCCCTTTCTCATGGCGTCAGGGCAGAGGAAGTTCCTCCTTGTAGCGATCGACTACTTCACCAAATGGGTTGAACCCGAACCACTAGCAAAAATCACAGAAGTAAAAGTGCAAGATTTCGTCTGAAAGTCGATCGTATGCAGGTTCGGTCTGCCTAGGACCCTAATCACTGATAATGGGCGGCAATTCGTGGGAGCAAGATTCATCGAATTCTGTGAAGATCTAAACATCTCCCACAACTTCATATCAGTAGCCCATCCTCAGGCGAACAGCGAGGCTGAGGTGACTAACAGAACCTTTCTGCAGGGGATTAAGACAAGGCTCGAAAAGGTGAAGGAAACTTGGGTGGACGAACTTTATCATGTGTTGTGGGCGTATCGAACTACCCAAAGACTGCCCACAGGGGAGACCCCCTTTGCTTTAGCCTTCGGAACGGAGGCCGTCATCCCAATTGAGCTTAAACTCCCATCGGCACGAGTCGTGACATTCGACGAACATCAAAATTCGCAAGGTCTTAAAGCCAACCTCGACCTGCTGGAAGAAAGGCTGGAGGTAGCACAGGTTCGAATGGCAGCCTACAGACAGAAAGTCGCTCGCTATTACAACTCCCGGGTCAAGAACAAAGTCTTTAGAGCAGGAGATCTAGTGCTTCGACGAGCCGCTGTCTCGCAACCTCAGGATCGAGGGAAGCTCGCCCCAAACTGGGAAGGCCCATATGAGGTCAAGGAAGTAATCCGACCCGGAACTTATTATCTTATGGAGCTCGGAGGAGCCAACCTCCCACGACCATGGAGCTCGAAAAACTTACGAATGTACTACCAATAACTTTATTTTAATTAAAAGTTATATATCTACATGTCTCCCCCCTTTGATACTATCTTACATCGACAGGGCAGTCCAAACAAACTGTATCAGAAGCAAGAAGGGAACTTCATCTCGACAAAGTCGAAGATCCGGTTCTCTTTAGACCGGATGGGGGGAGAGGCCCTGCAACACCCATATGTGCCCCCACAGCCCTGTTAGGGACAGGAGGAGAACCTCGCCCTAACTTGAGCAAAGTCGAAGGCCCGATTCTCTTTAGATCGGATGGGGGGAGAGGCCCTGCAACGTCCATATGCGCCCCCACAGCCCTGTTAGGGACAGGAGGAGAACCTTGCCCTAACTTGAGCAAAGTCGAAGGCCCGATTCTCTTTAGACCGGATGGGGGGAGAGGCCCTGCAACGCCCAAATGCGCCCCCACAGCCCTGTTAGGGACAGGAGGAGAACCTCGCCCTAACTTGAGCAAAGTCGAAGGCCCGATTCTCTTTAGACCGGATGGGGGGAGAGGCCCTGCAACGCCCATATGCGCCCCCACAGCCCTGTTAGGGACAGGAGGAGAACCTTGCCCTAACTTGAGCAAAGTCGAAGGCCCGATTCTCTTTAGACCGGATGGGGAGAGAGGCCCTGCAACGCCCATATGCGCCCCCACAGCCCTGTTAGGGACAGGAGGAGAACCTCGCCCTAACTTGAGCAAAGTCGAAGGCCCGATTCTTTTTAGATCAGATGGGGGGAGAGGCCCTGCAACGCCCATATGCGCCCCCACAGCCCTGTTAGGGACAGGAGGTGAACCTCGCCCTAACTTGAGCAAAGTCGAAGGTCCGGTTCTTTAGACCGGATGGGGGGAGAGGCCCTGCAATGCCCATATGCGCCCCCACAGCGCTGTTAGGGACAGGAAAGGAACCTCGCCCTAACTTAAGCAAAGTCGAAGGCCCAGTTCTCTTTAGACCGGATGGGGGGAGAGGTCCTGCAACGCCCATATGCGCCCCCACAGCCCTGTTAGGGACAGGAGGTGAACCTTGCCCTAACTTGAGCAAAGTCGAAGGCCTGGTTCTCTAGACCGGATGGGGGGAGAGGCTCTGCAACGCCCATATGCACCCCCACAGCCCTGTTAGGGACAGGAGGAGAACCTCGCCCTAACTCGAGCAGAGTCAAAGGTTCGATTCTCTTTAGACTGGAAGGGGGAAGGGCCCAGCAACGCCCATATGTACGCCTACAGCCGCGTTAGAGACAAGAGGAGGACCTCATCCTAACCAGAGCTGAAACCTGTTACGACAGAAATAGGAAAAGAACTTCGTCAATTAAAGTCTGGTCATTCAAGACCAGAAAAGAAAAAGGAGGGGACCTTCCCCAGCTGCCCCTTCGCAATAAGACTCCGTCTGGACTCCTACGGGAGCCAGACTTCGTCCCCGACTTTGACCGTCGGTAAACTCCGTTCGGACTCCCACGGGAGTCGGACTCCACCTCCAACTTCAACTGCGGACAAACTTCGCCCGGACACCTGCGGGAGTCGGACTTCACCCTCGGCTTTGATCAAAAGAAAACTCCTCCCGGATTCTTACGAGAGCCGAAACCTCATCCCCAACTTCGATCGCTGGTAAGTTCCGTCTGGGAGCTAGATTTTACCTCTGACTTCAATCGTAGGTAAACTCCGTCTGGACTCCCACGGGAGCCGGACTTCACCCCGACTTCGCTTATGGGAGCCAAACTCCCGTAGCCCCACCAAGAGCAGAGGAAAAATTCCAAACGAAAAAAAAAAGGGAGGAGGGGCTAAAAAGGAAGGCGATGGATCACGTCAGTGATGAATGAAAAACAAATAGCATCGAAGACGCAGAGAACCCCATCTCAGCAAGGATTGGGGTTCTTATCAAGGACCCCAGCTCTCAAGGAAGCTCTCAGTGCAAGCCCGAGATGAGACTTCCTCAGGGTGACGAAAGATCAGACCTCCGAGCTCGAGCCCTGATGGGGGGCACCAAACCAGGGTGGCCCCGGACAAATCTGCGGCCATGGACGAAAAGGATGGGTCGATACGATGGCAATCGAGTACCTTCGAATGATGCGAAGGCCGAAAAGAAGCTCGACAAGCGACAATTCAACACGTGAGTATAAGAGGTAGCAGAAATTTCCCTTCTCATATTATTCATCCAATATACATTACAGAGCCATTAGTTAAAGGAGGACAACTGAAAGGTGAGCCGACGTGACCACTACCGACGACCTATGGACGACGTCAAAAAAAAAAGAAAAAAAAAGAGAAGAGAAGAGAAAAGAGAGAAAGAAGAAGAGAAGTAAAGAGAAGGGAATACAACAACAACAATGAAAAAGAAAGAAAGTTCAGCAGACAACAATTCGATGCAAAGCACAAACGAAGTAACAAAATCTCCTCATTTCTCGATGTACATTACAAGACCCGAAGGGCCAGAAAAAGAAAACATTATTACAAGACTCGAAAGGGATGCACCGGAGGCTACTTCGAGCTGTAGACTTCTCTTCCCGGTTCTATCCTTCCCAGCAGCATTTTCCAGCATGTGTGACAAGCCTCTCGGCTCTTGTCCCCCGCCTCATTCCGCTCCACCTCCGAAATCCCAACCCTAGGGGGAAAACGATGGGATAGATTCCAGGGGACAGCAAGGGCAACGACAGCGGCGACAACGACCTGTTTCAAGAAGAATCAAAATTACCCCAGAGGCAGCAGTGGCGCCGAAGGCATACGCCACCATCATGTGCTCCATGACAACCACCGTCCTGAGTGTTCCGGTAAGGTCGGCATGCGCTACTTCCACCGTCCCGCAACAAGTTCTGCTGCCCCACCGTCGGCGCCGACCGCTTCTGGTCCCTCGGCCCCGACGGCATCAAGGATCCCGCCATGGCTTGTGACGAAGGCTCTGCCCCCTTGACCGGTGTCGCTCCGTTCGGCTACTCCGAAGTTCTCAGGTAGAACGTCTTCACCGGTTGTCCCCGTTATTAAACCCATGTTGTTGAAGGAATTCTCCCTTGAGCCCCAGTTAAAGCGGCGGGAACCCTCAGCGGTGGCTTGACAATCGGAGAACTCGCAGACCACTGTTCTCCTCCTTACACTCTTCTTAGTCTGTGACATCATCTTGAGATTGGCCTCCGAGGTGGAGGCCCCGATGGGGGAACCCCTTGGAGAGACTCGGGGGACCGAAAGCGACGGAAAGCTGGTGGAGATGGCAAAGACCGATGCGAAAGGTGCTCGGAGTCAGAAGGGGCACCGATGGAGTGGCTGAGTGGCTAAGCTCTCAGGCGAAAGAAAGATGTCGTGAAGCCCCTGGAGGAAAGGTGGGGGCTTAAATAGGAAACGGGGCCTGGCGCAGTTATGGTGGCAGGTGTCCCTAGGCCAACCAGTGCCCACCACATGTCCCGCGTGTCCCACTCACCGCGACCTGGGGTTGATCGTTCGCAAACTTTCATGGCACGACGCTTGGGATCACGTCCCGGTGAGAGTTTCGAAAAGACCCTTCAGGTCGCCCTAATCGGAAAAAGGCTCCAGCATGCACGCATTAAATGCCAACATATCTGAGGATGATCGCGCACGGACGTCAAGGGAAGAACTTCGACTGCGACAATCTTTCTGTACTTCCTTCATTCGAAATTCAAACTCGGAAGTAGGGGGACTGGTATTGGGTATAAAATACCCCCTAGCCGAAGTTCGTGATGGGAGCGACCCTCCGAGGATCCAACTGACTTTCGACCTCCGGCAATGTCTCTTCAAACCTCCCAGACGGTCGAGCCTCCGCCACACTCTCAAGTTTTATCGACGAGCAGGACCCCACCAGCACCGATCGGATTCTTCATGATGTCCGGACTCCAACGGGAGCCAGATTTCGTCTCCGACTCCAGCCACAGGAAGGCTTCACCCGGACTCCTACGGGAGCCAAGCTCCGCCCGCGACTTCACTTACAGGTAAACTCCGTCCGGACTCCTACGGGAGCTGGACTTCATCCCTGACCTTGATTGCAGGTGGACTTCGATCGGACTCCTATGGGAGCCGGGCTCCATCCCCAGCTCCGGCCACGGGAAGACTCCGTCCGGATTCCCACGAGAGCCAGACTTCGTCCCCAACCTCAACTGCTGGAAGGCTTCACCCGGACTCCTACGGGAGCCGAGTCCGTCCGGACTCCTACGGGAGCCGGACTTCATCCCTGACCTTGATTGCAGGTGGACTTCGACCAGACTCCTATGGGAGCCGGGCTCCGTCCCCAGCTCTGGCTACGGGAAGACTCCATCCGAATTCCTACGGGAGCCCGACTTCATCCCCAACATCAACTGCTGGAAGGCTTCACCCAGACTCCTACGGGAGCCGAGCTCCGCCCGCGACTTCACTTACAGATAAACCCCATCCGGACTCCTATGGGAGCCGGACTTCGTCCCTGACCTTGATTGCAGGTGGGCTTCACCCGGACTCCTACGGGAGCCGAGCTCTGCCCGCGACTTCACTTACAGGTAAACTCCGTCCGGACTCCTACGGGAGCCGGACTTCATCCCTGACCTTGATTGCAGGTGGACTTCGACCGAACTCCTATGGGAGCCGGGCTCCGTCCCCAGCTCCGGCTACGGGAAGACTCCGTCCGGATTCCTACGGGAGCCGGACTTCATCCCCAACATCAACTGTTGGAAGGCTTTACCCGGACTCCTACGTGAGCCAAGCTCCGCCCGCGACTTCACTTACAGGTAAACTCCGTCCGGACTCCTACGGGAGCCGGACTTCGTCCCTGACCTTGATTGCAGGTGGACTTCGATCGGACTCCTATGGGAGCCGGGCTCCGTCCCCAGCTCCGGCTACGGGAAGACTCCGTCCGGATTTCTAAGGGAGCCGGACTTCGTCTCCAACATCAACTGCTGGAAGGCTTCACCCGGACTCCTACGGGAGCCAAGCTCCGCCCATGACTTAACTTACAGGTAAACCATGTCCGGACTCCTATGGGAGCCGGACTTCATCCCTGACCTTGATTGCAGGTAGGCTTCACTCGGACTCCTACGGGAATCGAGCTCCGCCTGCGACTTCACTTACAGGTAAACTCCATCCAGACTCCTACGGGAGCCGGACTTCATCCCTGACCTTGATTGCAGGTGGACTTCGACCGGACTCCTATGGGAGCCGGGCTCCGTCCCCAGCTCCGGCTATGGGAAGACTCCGTCCGGATTCCTACGGGAGCCGGACTTCATCCCCAACATCAACTGCTGGAAGGCTTTACCCGGACTCCTACGGGAGCCGAGCTCCGCCCGCGACTTCACTTACAGGTAAACTCCATCCGGACTCCTACGGGAGCCAGACTTCGTCCCTGACCTTGATTGCAGGTGGACTTCGATCGGACTCCTATGGGAGCCAGGCTCCATCCCCAGCTCCAGCTGTGGGAAGACTCCGTCCGGATTCCTACGGGAGCCGGACTTCATCCCCAACATCAACTACTGGAAGGCTTCATCCGGACTCCTTCGGGAGTCGAGCTCCGCCCGCGACTTCACATACAGGTAAACCCCGTCCTGACTCCTATGGGAGCCGGACTTCATCTCTGACCTTGATTGCAGGTGGGCTTCACACGGACTCCTACGGGAGCCGAGCTCCACCTGCGACTTCACTTACAGGTAAACTCCGTCCGGACTCCTACGGGAGCTGGACTTCGTCCCTGACCTTGATTGCAGGTGGACTTCGACCGGACTCCTATGGGAGCCGGGCTCCGTCCCCAGCTCTGGCTACGGGAAGACTCCGTCCGGATTCCTATGGGAGCCGGACTTCGTCCCCAACCTCAACTGCTGGAAGGCTCCACTCGGGCTCCTACGGGAGCCGGACTTCACTTCCAACTCCATCTACCGACTCCAACCGAACTTCGGCCAACAAGTCTGGACCCCTTGGCAGGCCACAATAATGGCCACGATTCTGCTCCACTCTCTGCGACAGACCTTACGTAGCTCCATTACTCCCTGGCAGGCCCTAATAATGGCCATGATCCTGCTCCACTTCCTACGATGGATATCGTACGATTCTCCCTTTCTTTGGCAAGTCGCGATAACGGACGCCGCTCCACTCCCCGTGGCAGACTCCACGTGGCTCGCCCCGATGATAGCCATGGGTCCACTCCACTACTCTCTGCAACAAACTCTTCCTGACTCTGGACGGCCCACTGCCAGACGGTTACAGACATCGCCATCAGTTTGTTGCCCCCTCCGCCTATAAAAGAGGGACCCCAGATACGTTATTCTCTAAGCTCTCATTTTTACATAAAAACTCTGCTAAAATTTCTATTCGAGCACTCCATTCTTGTTGAGGCAGAGAACTGACTTGAGCGTCGGAGGGTCTTGCCGGAGCAACCCCACCTCCGGTTTAGACTTCTTTTGCAGGTCCCGACGGCGACCGCGACTCCAGCTTCTCCGGCACAAGCGGGTTTTTGCACCAACAAAATTCTTTGTCAAGATTTTGCTAAGCTCATGCAGGGGGAGTTAGAGATGAGCATGATGGGAGAACTTATATTCTTCTTCGAACTCTAAATCAAACAAATAAAGGAAGAGATCTCCATCACCCAAAGCAAGTACATTAGAGAACTACTCAAAAATTTAGAATGAAGAGCTCCAAAGCAATTGGTACACCCATGAGCCCATCATGTAAGCTTGACAAGGATAAAGGAGATAAAAGTGTAGACTCAAAATTTTATAGAGGGATGATTGGCTCTTTATTGTATTTAACTGCTAGTAGACTAGATATTATGTTTAGTGTTTGTTTATGTACATGCTTTCAATCAAATCCAAAAGAATCACACTTAAATGTAGTTAAAATTTTTTTTAAATATTTAAAAGGTATACAAACTCTAGGATTATAATTTTTTAAGGACTCATCAATTAACTTAATAGGATATTCAGATGTCGATTTTGCTGGATGTAAATTAAATAGAAAAAGTACGAGTGAAATTTGTCAATTTTTTGGAGTTAACTTAATCTCTTGATTTAGCAAGAAGTAAAACTCGGTAGCACTGTCTATGACCGAGGTCGAATACATTACAGTCGGAAGTTGTTGTGCTCAGATCTTGTGGATTAAGCAATAACTTGAGGACTTTGGCATCAAACTCAATAAAACTCTCATAAGATGTGATAATACTAGTCCTATTAATCTACCTAAAAATCTAATTCAGCACTCTAGATCAAAATATATTGAAATTAGATATCATTTTATAAGAGAACATATCCAAAATAAGTACTGAAAAATAATTGGCTGACATCTTTACCAAGGCCTTAAGTGAAGATAGATTTTATGAAATTAGGAGAGAACTAGGAATCTTTGATCCATCAGCTTATGTATCTTTCTAATTCCAAGTTTAATTTGCCAAAAATTCATTGAACTAATTTATTTTTGAGCTTATTTCACATCTCTCCTTTCTTAAAAGCTCAAAACTATCCTTCATTTGATCAATCTCTCAAATGGACACCCTTCCCTCATGTTTCAAGCTTTTTCAAAATTTTTCCATCATTCTTTTGAATTTTTTTGTGCCATGAGTCGACCCCCAGGGTCGACCCTAGGGTAAACTTATAATTTTTGATAAAATCTTTCGGGTGCTCTTTTTTTATTGGAAAATTTTTCGTTGAGCCAACTCTTACCCTTCTTCTTCTTTCTCCCACCGAACGAAAGCTCTCCCTCTCTTCTCTCCCAAATCGAAGGTTTCTCTCAAAATCTCTCTTCCCACCAATCTTCACCCTTCAAATCACCCATTAAGGAACCAACTTTCTCTTCTCTTTCTTCCTTATTTGGGCGGTTCGAGCTTGTCCTAGATTCAACCCCTCTTCTCCAAACCGATGATTTACCTTCCGAAAATCTTTGCTTTTTCTTCTAAAATCCTTTCCTCTCTACCTCTCATTTAGTCTCCTAAGCTCCTTGCAAGTCTCTTTTGTCCAAATGGCTCTCAAAATGAAGCTACCACAAAGAAGAAAATCTGTTCGCGAGTTGGAAGAGAGTGTGCGCAGAAAAAGAATGGCAGCTGAGCCCTCTCCTGCTTCAATCCCAACTCCAGGTCCTGCTTCAGCTTCTACACAGTCTTCAATCAGTCCAAGCAAGGTACCTCTCTCTAATCGAAAAGTGAAACCCGGGAAGAATATAGATTTCAAGTTTTTTAAAAAAGAAGGATTCTCTATTAGATCAAAGATTAAAAATCAAGGATGGGAGTTTTACTGTCTATTGAAAGAAAATACTTAAATTGATTTGGTCAAAGAATTTTATTTGAACTTAAGTTACTTCAATGAAACAGTAAAGTCTATAGTGAAAGGTGTTGATATTATTCTTGATCCATTGTATTTGGGACAAATCCTGCACTTGCCTTGTGAAGGCTATACTAATATGGAGCTCCTAATCAAAGAAGAAGGAATTAATGTTATCTTAGGAAGAATTTTTACTGAAAACTTGAATAAATTAGAAGCAAAAATTTTTTCAGTTGAAATGAGGCTTTTGCATCACATGGTTACCAAACTTTTTGTTTTTAGGAGTGGCAGGCATGACCTCTTATCTGGTAGGGATATTTACATCATGTACCATGTGATCATCCAAACCCCTTGAACCTTCCTGCTTTGATGTTTGAGGCCATGAGGGAGACCCTGAACAGGTCTAAGACTCACTTGCCTTATGGTATGGCACTCACCCTGATCTTTAGGAAATTTGGAGTCTGTCTTGAGGGGGAGGTAGTCACCAAATTGTCACACTCTGACACTATCAACTGCCACATACTGCATCGCATGGGTTTCTCAAAGACTGATGGTGGTTGGTCGAAGGGTGTTGAGGAGAGAGCATAGGAGAGAACAAAGGAGGAGAGACTGTCTTCACCTCCTCGTGATCACAGAGCATCTCCTGATATTCAGTTCGTATCTGATCATGAGGTTGGTCCCTCAGTGTCAGTGAGGAGGCATGCTTCAGTTCTACAGTCAGGGAGCAGGATACATTCTTCAGAGTTCAGACTTGCAGATGATCAGATTGAGCTGATGTCCCAGCGTGTTGCCTCCATTTTATCTCAACAGTTTGCCACCTCAGTCTTTGCTCAGAGGTTGACATCTCAAGATGACTCAGACCAGACTTTGATCCCTTATATCTCTACTATTTTTCAGATGCTCACAGCTCAGTCCATATGACTTGAGGAGCTTGAGAGATGTGTTCTGAGACTGACAGACAGAGTTCTAGATTTGCAGAGGCAAGTATTAGCCTTAGCCCATCTCCAGCCGCATGAGGACATTACAGAGGTCTCCAACCTGTCTGCAGAGGTGGCTAGACTTCGAGAAGTTTTGGAGGGTGGTTTTGACTTCTTGAGAAGATAATTCAGTGACTCCAGTGAGACTGTCTCTACTCAGATTGGTGCCTTGATGCAGTCCATGATGAGAGCTTTGGAATAATTGGACACCATCAAACTTTTTCTCCTAGCACAGTCCACAGCTTTCCAGGCTCCAGGATCTTCTCACCCTTCTGCTCGTACCGGTACTTCTACCCAAGGTCGAGGCAGATGTGGTCGAGGATGTGCCCGTGGCCTGGATCCTGAGACTCCTCATCATATCTCTGACTTTTCAGATTCTGATCCCTCTAGCCATGATATCTATTAGATCTAGCATAGTTAGTCTTTTATATCTAGGATCTATCTTATGGCCTTTGTATTTGTTGGCTAATTGACTTTTGGATAGTTGTTATCCATGACTTTTATATTTTGAGTTGACTCATATGTGTTGGGACACCTATATTTTCAGTCACATTTTGGATATATATATTTATATACTTTGAATTTCAATGAATGTTTGTGATTGGGATCAATTGAATTGTCTTAATTATGAGATATGAAAAATAACTCATATTTGTACTATGAAATATTATGAATAGCAATATCTTCTATATGAGCAAATTGATATGTCCTTTATGATTGCTAATGAGGGAGAGTAGAGAAATAAACAATCAAAGAGGAGGAGTAAAGAAATAAAATATTGTATCAAAAAGGGGGAGTAGAGAAAATATGTCCTTTATGTTATCCTTTTTTTTCTCTCTTCAAAATCTCTTAAGATCTTAATTGATGCTGTCAAAAAGAGAGAGTAGAGAATCAAAAATTAAGATCGATTCATAAGCAATAGAGAAATAGAATCGAGAGCAATAAGCAAAATTATCAAAGCAAATGTGTCAAAGAACCAAAATTATCAGTAATTTTTAATTTAATCTTCAAAATAAATGATCTTATAAGCAAATTTCAAATTGATTTTCAAACTACTCATGATGTATTTCATTCAAATAACTGGCTATGATGTTTAAGTGATGTATCTTCTAAATTTAAAATTCATGTTCAATGCTTTATATATATTATACTCTGCTTTTGCTCAAGTATTTTGTCATCATCAAAAAGGGGGAGATTGTTGCTCCTTGAATTGATTTTGATGATTATAAGGCATTTGAGGGGGTTACTAATGATTTTGGCTTGAAAAAAGATTTATTGTTTATCAAAGGCAAAATCATAATTTCATCAAGTCCTAACTCGAAAGCCTCAAGAGCAAGAACAGAAGATTTGTGATCTATTGGAGGCAATTTCAAAATTTTTGAATGTAAATTTTAAAAGAAAATCATGTTTATAAAATTGAGTCGACCCCATGAGTCGACTCATATCAAAAGGGACTGAATGGTACGCTGATTTTTTGGATGGTATATCCAATTGAGTCGACCACATGAGTCGATCTCTGTGCATGAGTCGACCCTATGAGTCAACCTTTGTTACTGTGTACGCAAAATTACAGAACAGTCATTTTCTATTCTGTGCCACAGAAGTCGACCCCATGAGTCGACTCATGTGCATAAGTCAATCCTATGAGTCGACCCCTGTGATGGAAAAACTCTGCAACAGCTAGTTTTCAGCCCATTTTGATTGCATTTAATGTTCATTTAATGATCTCCAACGGCTCTATTTTAGTCCAGATTTTTCTCTACCATCTATTGAAGCTATAAAGGGACTTAAAGGAGGAAAAAAGAAGAAAGTTTTGAAGGTTCTTCAAGCATTCATTTCAGCCCTAAGCAAAGAGCCCTCTTGAAGTTAAAGAAGCTTTCATTTCAAGTTCACGAACCTCTCAAGAGCTCATTCAAGTCTTCAACCACCTTGAGAAAAATCAGAAAAGCTTCTTTCTTATTGTGTAAAGTATATTTAAAATTTTATTTGCTCATTAAAGGAGCTAAATTTATATTTTCGTGTGATTAACTCACATACTCTGTTTTGTCTTGATCTTTAGTTTTGGAAGGGTTCCAAAACTTGGAAAGGTTAGTCTGAATCTTGAATCGGATTGTATTGGGTTAGCTTGTATTTGAAAAATAAGTGTTCTAGCTTGGGATAGCTAGAGTTGGAGGTACCGATATTCTATTCTTGTTGAATACAGTTTAGTAAATTTAAATTCTCAAGTAGGAGCTTGGGGAGTGGATGTAGGTGTAAGGTTGGTGCCAAACTACTATAAATCTTGTTTGTTTGTATTGTACTTACTTTCTCTCTTTCTAAATTTTCTTATCTACTTACATTCTTGCATCTAATTTCTACACTTTGCTTAAATCACTCTCTACATATATCCTGCTCATTGTTATTTAATCCTCATAGTTCTAAATTAACGTTAAATTTTTTAGAAACCCAATTCACCCCCCTCTTGGGTTGCATAGCTGGACAATACACACTGATTCTCCTTAATGGTATGGGTCTGTACGAATTAACTAATGATCTAATCAAAACATAATCTACCATGTTGGCCAGGTAAGTGAGATCAGTGGGATGGATATGCCCTTAACTCATCGTAGATGCATCTAGATGAATAGCTCTCAATTAAAAATTACTTAATCGAATTGCCAAACTTACCTTAGATACTAACTGGTTAATTAGTTTTAATTTGGTTCATCAGAAGATTCGAGCTCAACCACAGATCCATGATCATGGTCCATTTATTAGGGTCAAACACATGGACTTGATCAAAATATAACTCTTGAGATTGATTTAGAGAAATACTGACCTGATCTAATTCAATACTTGATTAGATTTAATCAATTTCTCAACATGGTCCATATGCATTTCTAACTCTAGATCTAACCCATTAGAAGGATCTGATTCATACTAATCCTTTGTCCATCAATTTATATGGTATCTTAATGATCTTCAATTCTCAAATCTAGATCATTCAAAACTTAATTCATAATTAAGTGTGTGAAACGTGTGTTTCAGTCTGTAAAACTATTCTACAAGGATTTCAGATGAAGCATATCATATATTTTAATATATAAAAATAAATTTTCATAATATGTTTAACAATTAAACATACATAGGTATGATCTAAACTTTATACATACATCTCATGTATCATGACAACCTTTAGATCAATATCGATTACATCATATGTAACATGCAATTCAGATCTAAAATAATTTTATATCTAAATTTTATCCTATTGTAATAAATTATAAATTATTTTAGATCTAATCTAGATATATTTATGATCAAAATAATATATAAAAATCTATTCATTTTTTTTCTTCATAAAATTGGATCATAATAACACCCCTACACATCATAAGAGAACCCATCGAATAAGCAAAAGAGAGATTAATATCTTCAATCTCTTATGATCGGATGGTCTAAAGATTTCATCAATCTGAGTACTAGACTACTAAGATCTGAAATCTAATTTCATAAATAATTACATCAACATATAATTATTGACAAAACTATTTTATGTCATGAACGTATCCTTGATCTTATCAATTATGTTCTTTATCTAATCTAATTAGATTTAATGTATCATATACATCATATCGGATCCAAAATATATCATATACTGATTATAAAATATTAATTTTAGATTTAATATGATATAGAAAATTAATTAGATGCAAATATAAATGCATAAGGAATAAATTTCTAGTAAAATCTATTTTTACGCAGTGTTGAATTTTGATAGGATTCAGATCTAAATATCTATCAAAATAGATTCAATTCAGATCTAAAATAAATCTCACTTCATAAAAAAATAATAATATTAAAATTTTATTAAAATAAATTTAAAATAAATTTTAATTCATGTTATTATTCTATCAAAAATTTAGCAATAGTAGAATTCTGTTATAACAAACTTATAACAATCTCAATCAACTATTGATTAGGCACATCTAGTCTGATCAAAATTAGATAAAAAATTTTATATAAATAAATATAAATAAGATTTAATATCTCATAAAAAATCTCAATTACATCTTATGTGATTAATCTCAAAAATTCTATTATGCATGCATATACTTTAGGTCTGCTCTGATACCAATTGAAGGGAAAGAAACTATTTCTCCTCGAAAAGCCCAGGATGCATCTAAAAAATTTTTTATTCATCTACATAATTAAGGATTGAATCATTACCTGATTAGTAGTAAAACTAGAGATCAAATCTCAAATTATTTGATATAAAACTTTACGAAGGCTTGGATGTACAAACCCTCTACTTCGCATGTACGTCAAACACCGCAGGAAAGCAGGATGAACTCCAATCCAATTACCTTTGCAACTCAATCAATCAAGGGATGAGATGTGTTGGTGTGATACCTCACACCAGTAGGTAGGATGCCCAAGCTAGATCCATGCCCAAGGGAAGAGGGACGGCAACAAGAGGAAAGGGCAAGGGGGAAGAAGGGACCTGTCTCTCTTCTCACACCTCTCTCTCTCTTTCTCTCTTCTCTCAATCTGATTTATTTGCTACACATCCATAGGTAGAGACCCTCTCTATCTATTGATGATTTCCATGACCCAATAAGTATAGGAGTCCTAACTCAAATCTAATTTGAATCAGTCCAATACTCATGAAAGAAGGATTCCTACATGAGATAGAATTGCCATCATATATGACAACCAATTTGCACCCACTCCCTCACCCACATGGGATGCCCCAAATAAGCAAAGCTCTAGGTGTTGGTCAGTCCACAATAGAGGAGAATCCCAGTGCAAGGAGAATACTCATATCTCATCAAAAATGGATCCGATTCGAATCCAATTCGATAGTTTGAAATAATTTCGAAAAGCTGTCAATCCCAAACTCTTTAAGATTTTTATACCAAATCTAACTTAAATTTTGGACATAATTATGATTAATTAATTCAGATCTAATCTAAAATTAATCAGTACTTAAATTCAATCTTTCATATGTTCCATGGATCATGAATCAGAAACTGTTCATCTTCAGGATCGAATCTGAACCTCATGTGTAGTGCTAGCTAGACATAGTCAATTCTTCAATCTCGTTTGACCCATAACTTAATTCTCAATCAAGTTAGCTTATATGTTCAATCATGTCAAGTACTTTCAAATTGGATATATAAATATATCTCAATTTTTTTCTATTTTGTCTAACTTGTGTGTGTGACTCCATGGATTCAAACACTAAGCCGGTAGCATAGGAACCAATTCTTGTACTAATCGAGATACCATCTAGCAATAGTTTTCAATATCCAAATAGGTCAAATTATCATAAAAAAATATTTCAAAACTCATATACATGGTTACTGCATAATTCATCCTTTTGATCCTAAATGCTCTAGGATGGTCTTAGATTAACTATCAACCGAGATTGCTTTATTCGTATTGTATTTCAACCTTTCAAATCTATCTCATGGATTATCCTGACCAAGACTTTGCTAAATTAAAATACAGTGATACATCATCTTCAATAATCTGGAGGGATCAATCCTCTCTTGATCCACACACAGACTACATAAGTACTTGACTGTACTCAGTAGCCTTCCGTCACTGCATTAAAAATTCAGATAGTCTGGCACCAAAGCACAGTGAGTTACTTGCAAGTAACTATGATGATCTCAAGTCTGAAGGATACTTATACCGATGTGTTTCGCGATCAGCTCTTGACTGCAGAATGCTCAGCAGGTGAGTCATTTGTTCCGTGATGATGTACCCCTATATCTCACCTGTATGCCATACCAATGTCACTACACTTCTTGACTAAGAGGATGACTAACCCATATGGCACACAATGACTTTTGCTCGATAAACATCATCATTCTGTAATGACGTATCATTTGGTCGCGAACATGTTTAAGAACTATACAATAAATCCTCTCTTTATCGCACACTAGCATAGTTCTAAGGACTTCATTACAATACAAGAGTTCAAGAAAAATGTCACTTTGTGATGAAAAATGTCAGAATAATTTTTATTCTATAATCAATAATTTATATACAAGAATGAACTCAATCATCACATGATTGATTTTAGGACACAATTTTCAATATCCTCTCTATTTCGAGATTGATCAGCTCCTTCCCACTAGAATTCTTTGCCATCTAGCTGAGCCCCATCGCCATTGCCACCTCTGGTGAGACCCCCTCCCCTTTTCTTTTCTTTTTGGCTTGGTTTGTCACTACCATGGTAGCAAGAGGCAGCACCCCTTTTCCTTTTCTCGACTCCCTTGTGCACAGTCGGACCACCATCCCTAGATGCCATCGGCCATGCCACTACTTTTCCTTCCCCTTTGGCCATCCTGATGCACCCATGTTGGGCCACCGCCCCTCCCTTCCTAAGTTTTCAAAAGCAACAGGAGGGCTCTATTCCAACCAAAGAAAGAGAGAAAGAGAGGAAAGAGAAGAGAAGAGAGAAGAGAGAGGAAAGAAAAGAGAGAGAGAAGAAAGAGGAGAGAGAAAAGAGAGAAAAGAGAAGAAAGAGGAGAGAAAGAGAAAGGAAAAAGAAGTGAGAGAAAAAGAGAAGAAAGAGAAGAGAGAGAAAGAGATCACACTATAAGAAAAAAAAGTTGCTAGTGATGGCTAAATACCATCATTGATAACCAGATCACTGTCACTAATACTATTAGCGATGGCTTTCCATCACTAAAAATCCATCGAAAATAACATCATCGCTAATTACTATCATTAGCGATGGCAAATTTTTATCATTAATAATGCTAATTAGCGATGGTATTAAAGATGAAAAATATCATTGCTAATACTTTTTTATTTTATTTTTTTATTAATTAAAATTTTAAAAAACTATTAGCAATGGTATTTTTCATCGCTAATGCCATCGCTGATAGTTTTTTATTTTTTAAAAAAATTATAATTAAATTTTTTAATTCTAATTCTGGCACCGTCGGGCCAGAGCTGGCCTGATAGTGGCCCGACCTTGAACCCCTGCTATCATCTTCCTCAACCTCCTCCTGCTCCCGTCATCCTCTTCAGCACAACATCACCTCCATTACCCACCTGGAAGACCTAAGACAAGAAAAGGAATAAGAAAGAGAGCCCAGCCAATCTTGAGAAGGAAATTAAGAAACCAACCTAGGGAAAAAATCCCTCCCATGTTGTCTTCTTCTCTTTTTTATCTAATGATGGTTGCATGCTAGTTGTTTGCAGAACAACATGTTAGAAAATCAGATAGACTAGCATGCATAGATTTCAAAATATTTTTGAAACAGCAGTGGAAACAGATCTAGATTAAACCCTCTAACCCCACATGCTATCGATCTAATCTACATCTACTCAAACTCTAGATCTAAAACATGCATACAATCTAAAAATTAAAAGTTAAATTGAGATTAGATCTCAATACCTTATGCGGGTTGAAATACACTACAATCGATGATCCTAAATTTGAAGGTTTTTTAGCCACATACGTATCCGACCTCTACAGATATCCATCGAGATCAACCTTGAACCTTTCTTCTCATTGTAGATCTTTTTTCTCCAAAAAGAATCTCAGTCTTTTGAACCTTTGATCAACCTTTGATCTTTGACTATGAACTCAACACTTGAACAGCAGTCTTTCTCCTCATTTTTTATGTAGAATCAATCACCCTCTTCAACTTGCACGTGTGGAAGATGGGATGCCCAACACTTGGGTGTTAGAAAGAGAGGAAGAAGGAGAGATGGCATGGAGAAGGAGAGAGGACATCTGAAATCATAAAAATTCAATTACCTAAAATCTTAGAAGACTATCTCCTTAAATAGGTCTTTCCTTGATTCCAAATCATTATCCAATCAAACTAAAAAGATTAGTCCTTATCTCATAAGGTCCCTTATCTTTTAATCTGATTTTCTTTTCAAGAAAACCAAACCCAATTGGAAAGGCCCTTACCTCAAATGTCAAGTAGATGTGGCACCCTTATCTTATAAGGCAAGATGAGGGGATGCCACTTGATCTTTAAGGCAGATAGAGTTGGCACCCCCTTAGGGTCTTAAGTGCATAAGAGATACCCCTCTCTCTCTCCTTCCATGCCTAAACAAAAGAGGGGTGGGCCCTTCCTTTTCATCCGCCCACACCAAGGGTTATGCACCCCTTGGTCTTTCCAAAAAGGGAGGCATGCGCCTTTTCTCTCTTTCTCGTTAATCCTCACCACAAAAGAAAAATGAAGGGAGAAAACAAGAAGATTTATTTTTCAACTAATTGACTTGATCCAATCTTTTTGGGCCCTCAAATAGGTGCCCCTCTAAACCCAAATCAAAATAAATTTAGATTAGGTTCAAGGCTATGGACTTGATCCAATCCTTATCTAATAAGGAATCGAAGTCTAAAGAAGAATTGGATTTCACCATGTGCAGCATGGTTCTCTTAAACCCAATAGGATTTCACTAAATTCTAACCCAATTAGAACTTTACAAGTCCAATTGGTTAATTCAAGATTAAATCCCTTAATGTGTGACCCCATAAGTTTCATTCTATTTGATAGTGAGATATATTGTGATCTCCATCACAATATCATTGAAACTCCTTTCGATGGATTGAAACAATTCTAGCTCTATCTTTTGAGGGTCTTCGATCATCAAGATGACATCCGATGCATCCCATAATCCACTAGTGACACCCAGCAGTATATAGTGGCAATCTAGTAGAATGAAAGTGTGAATCTTTAGGTATAGTTATCATATGATTCAGTCTTTCTATCATGAATCTTGACTTGACAGAGGTCATGGAGAACTCGTCAGACCTCATCATCAGTCATATACTAGATTGGCTCGACTCGAATTCATTTGTAAATTTTGTGAAATTTTTTTTTTAGTATTCACACTTGCTTTGTCCAAAGACTTTCTGAACTCAGTCTCATAAATCACATAGGACTTCTCCTTATCTACCAAGGTCGATAGATTCTATCTAAATGTATCCTACTCCTAATAGTGAACCTGAATCTACTGTAGCCAACATACATAGAAATGATCTAAATAGTTAGAGACCAAAGAAATATACAGTCAAACTTAGTAGCCTCGCTACGAATAGCTGATGATACCACAGATCGAAAGATCACTCACACCACTGCAGCATCGAGATAATCACTGAGAGTGAGTAGACATCCAAGTGGTTTCTCATGATGGTCATACTCAGTGCAAGTTATTCTCTAACAACTACCAGCACTCTCATCCCAATGTCTCTACACTACAGATCTGAGACTCATTTGCCTATAACAAAGGTGAACCATGCACCAATCTTAAATGGATTGATCACTATCCTTCATGATGATCCTATAATCGAGAGTATTTAGAAATTAATCACTAATAATATATGTCTCAAATTCTCAACACCTTTGAGAAAATATAAAATCATCTTTGTTAATTTCTAGGATAAATTATGGACACATAAACATGATTGAAATAAAAAATCTTAAGTCATTGCAACATATTTAGAGAAGTATCTGGACAGAGAGTTATCCATGCATCGATGTGTGTGTTACCAATAACTATTAGGTGAGGTACACGACATCGATAGGACCGCAGCATCCACTAGAAATCTAATTATCACGTTAGGATTTTTGTTTCTCCATCCAGAGAGTGTGAGAGATCTAAGAAAATAGTGAGAGCCTTTTTGCATCTAAAAATTTTTAAAAAAAATTATAAAATAAGTACAAACATCTAACTAGAATCTTTACTCTCTGTTGTTTATTGTGTCAGCTTTCAATCCTTTACCTCAAATTCTAGATATCAACTATTTAACCAAAATCAATTATATAAACTAGCTCACAAATCTAAGAATCATTCTTAATTTTAAAAAATTAAGCGATGTTCTCTATCAGATTATTCTAATGTTAACAGCCTGTCCAACCCAAAGTTAACGAGCTATACTTGATAAGTGGATGGATAATGACAATAAAAGTAGGTACTATAAGTTGAAGTCCATGTTAAATGAACTCCAACGTATGCATGAGCATATGTACACTGCCAATGACATGTTGATTCATCTACAAGTATTGTGAGGTGATTAGAGTCGCACAATGCATGAGATGCATGATGGACAGTCAGTCAATGATCACTATTTGATAATGATCAAGGATATTAAGGAGCTTAAAAAGCTCGACATGATCATGCACAAAGAATTGCTTGTGGATTTGATCCTACGATCCCTTTTTAGTTTGTATGGGTAGTTTATGGTAAACTACCATATGAATGACCATCATAGCATCTTATTTGGATTGGTCAAAATATTGGTAACTAAGGGACCTTGAAAGGTTCAGAAGCACATATCTGGAGAGCCTAAAGAAATATGGACACATCTTGAGTAGGCATATTGAAATTGTTCAATACTATCCTTACAGTTTTCTCTTCTTCTAGTTGAGTTTTAAACTCTAGTTCTTTTTATGCATTTTAGTATAGAGTCTATGGGAAGGTAAAGGGCTGAGGGAGTAACCCTTAAAGTCGGCAATAGGGCAAGAGTTGCTACTGTGGCCATGGGTATCTATCCTTTGCGATTATTGTTTGGATTTAGTTCTTAGAGACAGTCTCTAACATTTACATAGTGATGCATTTGTGAACTTAATTGAACAAGCAATGAATGCCACTGGATCTGATAGATCCAGAGTTGAGATAAACCTAAAGTATATGTGTTTCCTTAGGCTAGGTCATATACAAGAAGAAATGATTAACAGACTAGAGAAATATAGGCTTTTGGGTTCATTGATTGCTAAGTCATATCTAATTTGTGCATCATCTCTTTGAAGTAAAATGACCAAGCTACTCTTGTGGGATAAGAGGAAAAAGACCAATGAGATACATATTTTGGTACATATTTGATGTGTGTAGCCCATTTGATCTGCTAATCAAGAGAAGTTATCTCTACTTTATTATCTTTATCGATGATTAGTCATGGTATGGGTAAGTATATGAGATACAAATCTAAAACTTTTGAAAAATTCAAAGAATTCAAATGGAAAGTAGAGAAGCAAATCAAAAAAATTTTTAAAGATACTTCGATCAGATCGAGGATGCAATACCAAAGTAAAAAATTTTTTCGTTATCTCATAAAATGGTATAGTTTCATATTGGACCCCTTTTAGTATATCTCAGCTCAACAAGATAATTAAAAAGAGTCATGGGACTGCATGAGATATGATCCGATCTATGATAGACTTCACTAATTTATTTTTGTATCTTTAGGCACATGCTTTATTTTTAAAATTTATCTATAAAATTAGATTCTCTCTAAATCTGTTTCTACTATACCATATGAGATATAGTATGGTGAGAATTGAATCTTGGTTATTTTAAGATTCAAGGATATCCAGTCTGTGTCAAAGACAGTAAGCAAATATGTTAGAGGTTAGATCTATAAAGTTCATTTCAAAGAATATCTTAAAAAAGTTTGGGATACTACTTTTTCTTCTGAAAGAATCACAATGTGATTGTGACCCATCATGCTATCTTCTTTGAAAATAGTTTATCCAAGATGAAGCAGTGGAAGGAAAGTTAAGCTTGAAGAGAATGTCTCTGAAGAGCAATGAGTCATAGGATCTAAAAAATTTATTCATCATGAGCCAGTACACGTATGTCCCTCCTCCACCTCGTAGATACAATAAGGTTTCCCATCCTCTCGAAAGGTACTTGGATATGCTTAACAAAGGATATAGAGAAAAATTATTTCTCATAGGAGATAGACAATAGAGATGATCCCAAAATCTACAACAAGGTGATGTTAGACATCGACTCCAGGAAAGGGATGTGAAATAGCTTTTCTGATTGGATATTTTTAGAAGATTTCTATATAGAGTAGCTTATGAATTTCACTTTTCATGATAAGAGATCACAAAGTCTATAATAATCTTAGAGTTGGAATATTCATTTCAATGAAATAATCAAATTGTTTGATCAGAAATGAGAAATTATGTATTTCCAAAATGACAGTGGGAGTGCTGTCACGTTCTCTGTAATGTATGTGGATGACATCCTCCTAATTGAGAGTGTCCTATACTGACATCGGTTAAAATATGATTGTATATAAAATTTTTCATAAAAGATCTAGGACGAGCATCCTATATTATAAGAATATAAAGATCTATAGAGATAGATCCAATTAGATGCTTGTGTTTTCACCAAAAAGTACAGAGAGTAGATGCTGAAAGGGTTCAGTATGAAAACTTTAGAGAAGGGTTTGCTACCCTCTTGGATGTAGAAGTATGTCATGCTATGTACTTGAATTGATATAGTCATTGCTGTGAATGTCACAAGTAAATATCAATCATATCCAGACTAGGAGCACTGGATTGCTGTGAAAATATCCTTAAGTACTTGAGAAGAACTAAGAATTTATTCTTAAATTTTGGGGAAAGATCAAAACTAGAAGTGGGAGGATACACAAATTCAGACTTTGTGTCTAATGTTAATGGTAGAATATCTATATCAAGAGGTATGTTCTTGTGTAATCATGATTCAATATCTTGGAAGGGTTCCAAGCAATCGATCGATGGAAGCTGAGTATACTGTAGATGTGTAGGATGTATTATGGTTCTAATGTTAGTTGCAGAACTGGATGTCATGCCATCATATACCATGACACTATACTGCAAAGACAATAGCACCATAGCCCTCGCTAAGAAGCCAAGATCTTATCAGATATCCAAGCACATAGAGCAACAGTATACATGACTACCTCAAGTAGAAATTCATAGAGATACAAGAAGCAATCTATACATGAGATGTAGTATATCCACTGGTAAGTCACTTAGCTAGCTAAAGATTAAAGTCTGTCTTGAGAAGATGGGACTTGATATATGGCAGATTGGCTTTAGTGCAAGTGAAAGATTGTTGGATGTGTGCCCTGGAAGTCAATTTTAATTGACGCATATTATATTTCTAGGATATATTTTTGTACTTAATGGGTAGTTATATTACCATTCATATTTTGTGTATCCATGAATCATTCAAAGAATTAACAAAATGATGACATATATTTTCAAAGAGTTGAGAATTTGAGGCATGCATCATTGATGGTTAATTTCTAAATTACTCCTGATCATAGGATCATCATGGGGATGATGATTGATCCAGAAAGATCGATGCATGGATCGCTTTCTTTGGATAGATGAGCCTCAAGTCTGCGATGTAGTAACACTGGAGTGAGAGTGTAGATGGTTATTAGAGAACAACTAGCACTGAGCATGACCAACACAAAAAGTCACATGGATGTCTGCTCACTCATTAGTGACTTTCTCGATGCTACAGTAGTGTGACTAGTTCTTTAACCTTTGGTGCCACAGCTACTCGCAGTGAGGCTACTGGAGCTTGACTACATATAAATATTGACTCAATGAGTCCTTATAGTGGATGTTACGATAGTTGGTCCACTATAGGAGTAGGGTACATACCTAGATGAAATCTATCGATCCTAGCAGAGGAGAGAAATCCTATGAAATTTAAGAAGCTGAGTCTTTAAGTCTATGACCATAGTAGTGTGATTGATGAAAAAGAGTTTTCATAAGAATCATATATAGACTCGAGCTAATTGAATCTATCATATGATCGATAATGAGGTTTGACGATTTATCCATAACCTGCCATCCGATTGAAACTCATGATGGAGGGACTGTATCATACGTTAACTGTACCTAAAAATTTATCACCTTTTATTCTACTGGGTTGTCACTACATACTGCTAGGTGTCACTGATGGATTGTGAGACCCACGAGTATCATCTCGATAATCGATGATCTTTGATGGACAGAGTTGGAATGATTCAACCTATTGAAAGGAGTTTCAATGATATTGTAATAGGGATCACAATATATTTTACTACCAGATAGAATAGAACCTATGGGGTCACACACAAAGAGACTTTTGACTGATCAGATGGTTAAATTATGATTATGAATTATGATAGGATTTGATTATCAATATGATTGATGATTAATCTAATACAAAAGTTGTAACTAAGTAGCTTGCTAAAGAATTAGTGAGTTATAGGAAGATTAATTAGTAATTAGATTGCTAATTGGCTCAATTTGATTGAACAATGGAGCTTGGATCAAGTCTAATTAAATTAGATTTAATTTGACTTGACATGGTTTGATTTTATCAAGCTCAATTGAGTTATGAGATAAGCCAATTGCATGAAAGAATAATTTCTAATTTGATTAGGATTTGGGTGCCATCTCAAAGAAAACATGGTGGGTGATGTGCATGTATTTTTAAAAAATTTACAGTAGAATATACATAAATTAAACAATTTAATTTACAATGCATGCATAGATCAAATCTAAAATCACCATACAGGATCTATGACATAAACTAATATGCATGTATACACATCTGAAATCTAAAATTCAGTAAGTATATAACAAATCTAATTTATATTTAGAATATATCTAAATATTAATTGAATTCATAACTTCATATCTAAGCACGGGTAGTAGATCACCGCATCTGAAATCCGTAGAAGATGGTTCTTCATGATGCTTGATAGCCGCCCATGCATCCGGCTTCTACGGATGTCCACATAAAGCTCTTGTGCTGATCGATCTCTTCGAGAGTGCTAGCTCGTGAAGACACCATCCTTTAGTTGATCTAAGAAGAATATGATGAAGATGAAGAATAAGGAGATCCTCTCCTTTTCTTTCTGGATCCATGCATCTGATCTCTACAACAGAGATCAAGAGAAGAACCTTTTCTTCTCAATTTTTTCATGCATAAGAGAGAACCTTTCTCTCTTTCTTTCATGCCTTTGAGAAGAACTTTTCTTCTCTGATTTTTTATGATAAAAATTAAATCTAATCTAATTTTTTATACTAAAAATTATAAGAGATCTTGAGCCCTAAAAGAATCCAAAGGAGAGACCCAAGAGAAGAACCGTTCTTCTCTCTTCTTCTCCATTTTTCTCTTTGATCTAGAACTCTAGGAAGCCTCAAACATCCAACCATATTTTTTTGATATTTTTCTATAAATTTTTATATTAAAAATTAGATCTAATCTAATTTTATCTTAAAAAAATTAAAAAAAAAATTAGAAGAAGAACTCCTTCTTCTTCAAGGCTGCGCACAAGAAAGAAGATCCATCTTCTTTCTTGATCTAGAACTCTAGAAAGCCCCAAATGTCCAATCAAATTTTTTTAGTATTTCTTCTTTAAATCTTTACATTAAAAATTAGATCTAATTTGATTTTTATTTTAAAAAAAAATAGAAGAAAAATCTGAAAGAAGAACTCCTTCTTCTTCAAGACTGTGCATAAGAAAGAAGACCTATCTTCTTCCTTGATCTTTCTCTCTTTAGGAAGAACTTTTATTCTCTAATTTTCTACTGTATAACCAGCAGAGAAGTCTCTTTTTGATGCCCAAAAACTAGTAAGCAAAACTTCATAAAAATCTCTAAGAAGAAGAGGAGAAAGGGGATGTTGGTGTGAGGGATGTTGGGGCATCCAACTCTTGGTCGCCCCCTCCTTATTTTTGGGCAACAAGAAGAAGGGAGGGATGCCTCTTCTTTTTTCATGGGAGGAAGAGAGGAGAGGGGCATGAGGTTTCTTGGGCATGAGATCCTTTTTCTCATGATGAAAAGATGTGGCATGGGGAATAAATCACATGGGGTGTTTTGGGTTTACTCCTATTCCAAATAGGATTCAAGATCTTAATTAAATTCTAACTAATTCTTGGATCCAATCCTAACTAACTTAGAAATTAGTTATAACAAACTAACTAATTAGATCCTAGCATAATTATTAGGCTCCAATCAAATTTGTAATTAGTTGGATTAAAACCCCATTGATCCCAGGATTGATTCTTGATGGATATCAGGGAAGCTATTTGATAATAGGGCTTGATCCAATCAAACCTATTATCCAATAGGATTAGATCTAATCCAAGTCTATATAAAAATAATTGAATCATATTCATGTATCTCGGAGATCAATTGGAACAAGCTCTGTTATTCAATAGAGATGCATCCAATCAATCCAAAGTCAATCTAATTAAATCTAATTCAATTAGATCTAATCCAATTCTCATTACTCAATCAAATTAAGCCAATTAACAATCAAATTATTAATTAATTATTCTTCTAATTTATCAACTATCAGTAAATTATTTATTGTAATCTTTGCATAGGATTAATCATCAATCACATTGATAATTAAATCCTTCAACAATTCATAATCATCGATCAGCTATTTGATCAGACAGGTGCTTCTATGTGTGTGACCCCATAGGTTCGAACTTAAGTTGGTAGCACAAGAATAATTTTTGTACTAAATGATATAACCATCTAATAATAGGATCCGATATTCGGATAAGCCGAATATATGCCTAGCAACACTCTAGAACTCATGTGGATATAGTTATCGTATAATTCATTCTTTTGTCACTTGATGCTCAAGGATAACTTTAGGTTAAACTGTCATCCCAGGATGAGTAATCCATTTTATGTCTCAACCTCAAAAATCTTGTGACTCCTCATTAGGACTACTTTAGCCAAAATTTTGCTGAATTAAAATACAATGATGCATCATCTTCAATTTTACTTAGAGTGGTTAATTCCATTTTGACTCGCACTCAGACTTCACAAGTATTTGATTGTACTCAAAAATCTTCCATCATCGAATTAAAAATTTGGGTAGTCCAGCATCAAAGCACAGTGAGTTGCTTGCAAGTCATCGAGGCAACCTCAGATCTGAGGGACACTTATATCCATATCCCATCAGAGCAACCCTTGACAGTAGAGTGCTTCGAAAGTGGTCACACTCAGTGAAATGTACTCCTACATATTATCCGTATGCCATATCCATGTCACCACATGTCTTAGTTAAGAGGATAATCAACTAAGATGGTATACAACAACCTACACTTGATACAATTATCGTCCTTATAACAATTGTATCATTTGGTCACGAGCAGGATTTAAGAACCACATGATAAATCCTCCTTTATCATTTTGATAGTAATTCTAAGGACTTCATCATAACATATAAGTTCTATTTTGAAAGATGTATTCTTTATGATGAATCTTGCCAGATAACATTTATCATTTTATAATTCATATACATGTATGAAGCATAATCATCTACAATCTAGATGATTGGCTTTAGAACATATTTTCCAACAACTTCCACTTGGACTAAAGCCAATCAGATCGGTATCAAATACCTATCTTCCATTTGAGATCATCGAACTTATTAGATCTGATTGCTCTAGTCAATGAGTCGGTCAAGTTCTCCTTTTAGTCGATCTTCTCAAGATTGACTTTATTTCGATCTTATCGAACAAGTTGATTGCAATGCAGAAAATATTTGATTTTTAGATGGAACATTAATTCTTCAGCTTGAGCTATGACTCCAGTACTGCTGTCAATATAATAAAACTAGACCATCAATGGAGGGTGCCACTCCATGCTCGCTGTTGGTGCAAAAATCTGCTTGCGCCGGAGAAGCTGGAGTCGAGGGAGTCGCGGTCGCCGCCAGGACCTGCAAAGGAAGTTTAAACCGGAGGTGGGGTTGCTCCGGCAAGACCCTACGATGCTCAAGTCAGTTTTTTGCCTCAACAAGAATGGAGTGCTCGAACGGAGAATTTAATAGAGTTTTTAGGTAAAAACTAGAGCTTATTAAATAACGTATCTGGGGCCCCCTTTTATAGGCTGAGGGGGCAGTAGCCTGATAGCAACATCTGTAACCGTTTGGCAGTGGGCTGCCCAGGGTCAGGCGGAGTTTGCTGCGAAGAGTAGTGGAGTGGACCTGTGGCTATCACCGGGGTGTGCCACGTGGAGTCTGCCGCGGGGAGTGGAGCGACGTCTGTTGTCGCGATTTGCCAGTGGATGGAAGAATCGCGTGGTATCCCTCGCAGGAAGTGGAGCAGGATCGTGACCGTTATTGTGGCCTGCCAGGGAGTAGTGGAGCTGCACGGGATCCATCGTAGGAAGTGGAGCAGTGCTGTGACCGTTACTACGGCCTGTCAGGGAGTGATGGAGCTGCGCGGGATCCATCGTAGGAAGTGGAGCAGTGCTGTGACCGTTACTGTGGCCTGTCAGGGAGTGATGGAGCTGCACGGGATCCATCGTAGGAAGTGGAGTAGGGCTGTGACCGTTACTGCGGCCTGTCAGGGAGTGATGGAGCTGCGCGGGATCCGTCGTAGGAAGTGGAGCAGTGCTGTGACCGTTAATGCGGCCTGTCAGGGAGTGATGGAGCTGCGCGGGATCCGTCGTAGGAAGTGGAGCAGGATCGTGGCCGTTATTGTGGCCTGCCTGGGAGTGCAGATCCGTCGGCTGAAGTTCGACAGCGGTCAGAGCTGATGACGGAGTCCGACTCCCGTAGGAGTCCGGGCAGAGTCCTCTCGGAGTTGAAGTCGCGGGCGGAGCCCGGCTCCCGTAGGAGTCCGGGCGGAGTCCCCTGCAATTAAAGTCAGGTGCGAAGTCAGGCTCTTGTAGGAGTCCGGACGGATCTTACCGGCGGTTGAAGTCGGCGACGGAGCCCGGCTCCCATAGGAGTCCGGGCGGAGTCCCCCTTGAGGTTGGAGTCATGGGCAGAGCCTGACTCCCGTGGGAGTCCGGGCGGACTCCTCTCAGAGTTGAAGTCACGGGCGATGCCCGGCTCCTGTAGGAGTCCAGGCGGAGTCTCCTGCAATCAAAGTCAGGTGCGAAGTCGGCTCCCATAGGAGTCCGGATGGATCTTACCGGCGGTTGAAGTCGGCGATGGAGCCCGGCTCCCGTAGGAGTCCGGGCGGAGTCCTCCTTGCGGTTGGAGTCGTGGGTGGAGTCCGGCTCCCGTGGGAGTCCGGGCGGAGTCCCGTCGGAGTTGAGGTCACGGGCGGAGCCCGGCTCCCGTAGGAGTCTGGGCGGAGTCCCTTGCAATTAAAGTCAGGTGCGAAGTCTGGCTCCCATAGGAGTCCAGACGGATCTTACCGGCGGTTGAAGTCGACGACGAAGCCCGACTCCCGTAGGAGTCCGGACGGAGTCCTCCTTGGGGTTGGAGTCATGGTCGGAGTCCGGCTCCCATGGGAGTCCGGGCGGAGTTCCCCCAGAGTTGAAGTCACGGGCGGAGCCCGGCTCCCGTAGGAGTCCGGGCGGAGTCCCCTGCAATTAATGTCAGGTGCGAAGTCCGGCTCCCGTAGGAGTCCGGACGGATCTTACCAGTGGTTGAAGTCGGCGACGGAGCCCGACTCCCGTTGGAGTCTGGGCGGAGTCCCCCTTGAGGTTGGAGTCGTGGTCGGAGTCCGGCTCCCGTGGGAGTCCGGGCGAAGTCCCCTCGAAGTTGAAGTCACGGGCGGAGCCCGACTCCCGTAGGAGTCCGGGCGGAGTCCCCTGCAATTAAAGTCAGGTGCGAAGTCCGGCTCCCATAGGAGTCCGGACGGATCTTACCGACGGTTGAAGTCGGCGACGGAGCCCGGCTCCCGTGGGAGTCCGGGCGGAGTCCTCTCGGAATTGAAGTCACGGGCGGAGCCCGGCTCCCGTAGGAGTCCGGGCGGAGTCCCCTGCAATTAAAGTCAGGTGCGAAGTCCGGCTCCCGTAGGAGTCCGGATGGATCTTACCAATGGTTGAAGTCAGTGACGGAGCCCAGCTCCCGTAGGAGTCCGGGCAGAGTCCTCCTTGCGGTTGGAGTCGTGGGCGGAGTCCGGCTCCCGTGGGAGTCCGGGCGTAGTCCCCTCGGAGTTGAAGTCACGGGCGGAGCCCGGCTCCCGTAGGAGTCCGGGCGGAGTCCCCTGCAATTAAAGTCAGGTGCGAAGTCTGGCTCCCGTAGGAGTCCGGATGGATCTTACCGACGGTTGAAGTCGGCGATGGAGCCCGGCTCCCGTAGGAGTCCAGGCGGAGTCCTCCTTGCGGTTGGAGTCGTGGGCGGAGCCCGGCTCCCGTGGGAGTCCGGGCGGAGCTTCTCGGAGTTTATCCTGCTGAGAACTTCGGTTGTGGGTATTTTATACCCAACACCAGTCTCCCTACTTCCGAGTTTGAATTTCGAATGAAGAAAGTACAGAGAGATTGGCATAGCCGAAGTTGTCTCCTCGAATCCTGCGCACGATCACCCCCAGATATTTTGGCATTAAATGTGCGCGTGCTGGAGTCTTTTTGAATCGGGGCGAAACGAAGGGACCCTTCAAAATTTACGTCGGTACACTGGCCCAGGTACGGTGCCATAATGGCTCTGCCGATCTGTCAGCCGCGAAGGGGAAGATCGGCCAGCTGGGAGGAAGTTCGTCCCGGCTCTTGGCTCGGGTCGACGGCGACCAGGAGTGGTCGAAGAAGGTCTCCGACCTTCAGCGGCAGCTTCAGGATGCCGAGGTGAGCCACGACGTGCATCGGGCCAGCTGGCGCAGGCAGGTGGAGGAATATAAAGGGAGACTCAGGGCGGCGACCGACGAAGTCGCCTGTCTCCAGCGGGCCGTCGCGGACGCGGAGACGGAATCTGAGGTCTTGAGGAAGAGGCATCGAGAGGCGGAGAACGAGAGCCAGCGACTTCGTCGGGCGCTCCAGGACGTGCTGCAGAAAAGGGACGAGCTAGAAGAAGAAATTGAGAATCTAAGGCAGTCCTGGATGAGGGGTGGAGCAGATAACTCTAGGTCGGAGGGAGCAGAGCCTCCTTAGAGCTCTTTTCGTCCTTCAATCTTTTCATGTATTTACTTCTCTTTTTGTTGTTTTGCTTTTCTTTCCTTGGCCCTCCGGGCTTTGTAGCGTGTATTTCGGAAATAGAATGAAAAGGGTGTTTTGTGTTACCTCTTCCGTGCATTGTATTAGATTGTCGTCCGCCGAACTTTTCTTGTCGTTCGACTTGTCTGATGTAGACGTCATTGGGAGGCACCCAGTCGTCGATGCGTTGGCTTGCCTTCCTCGTCGTACATGGCCGCAAGCCCGAGCTTGGCGGTCCGGACTCCGCATTACTTCGGGGGTGTCGCTGTCCTCCTGACCTGTGTCGGGAGTCTTTTTAGAGGCCGGGGGTGTTTGGTAGGAACTCCCCATCTCCGTTGGGATGAAGTCTTTTAGGTCTTTGGTGCGGTCCGTCCTTCATCTGTTTCCGTCGTAGTTCGTCACCCTTCCTTTTTAATTTTCCTCCTCTTCTCCGAGTGTGGGCCCTCCCCTCGCCCTTTGCGGGGTTGCACAGGAGCGTGGGGGTGCCGCTAAGGGGCTTTTTCCCTTCATCCGATCTTGTTGGGCGGTCGGGTTTCGTCACCATCAGGACGATGTTCTCCTCCCATTTTTGCGAGGGCACGTAAGGGCCATTGCCAGGGCAGGCGGAGTCTTCCTTGCTGCAGAAGTCGTGGGGTGGAGCCCGGCTCCCGTAGGAGTCCGGGCGAAGTCTCCCTTGCTGCAGAAGTCACAGACGGAGCCCAGCTCCCGTAGGAGTCCGGGCCTTCAACCTTGCTCAAGTCAGGGCGAGGTTCTTCTCCCGTTCCCGCGAGGGCACGTAAGGGCCATTGCCAGGGCGGGCGGAGTCTTCCTTGCTGCAGAAGTCATGGGGTGGAGCCCGGCTCCCGTAGGAGTCCGGGCGAAGTCTCCCTTGTTGCAGAAGTCACGGACGGAGCCCGGCTCCCGTAGGAGTCCGGGCCTTCAACCTTGCTCAAGTCAGGGCGAGGTTCTTCTCCCGTTCCCGACATGGCCGTGGGGGCGCGTTAGGGTGCTGCAAGGCCTCTCCCCCCATCCGGTCTAAAAGAACCGGGCCTTTGACTTTGCTCATGTCAGGACGAGGTCTTCCTCCTGTTCCTGACATGGCTGTGGGGGCACATTAGGGTGCTGTAAGGCCTCTCCCTCCATCTGATCTAAAAGAACCGGGCCTTTGACTTTGCTCATGTCAGGACGAGGTCTTCCTCCTGTTTCTGACATGACTGTGGGGGCACATTAGGGCACTGTAAGGCCTCTCCCCCATCCGGTCTAAAAGAACCGGGCCTTTGACTTTGCTCATGTCAGGATGAGGTCTTCCTCCTGTTCCTGACATGGCTGTGGGGGCACATTAGGGCACTGTAAGGCCTCCCCCCCATCCGGTCTAAAAGAACTGGGCCTTTGACTTTGCTCATGTCAGGACGAGGTCCTCCTCCTGTTCCTGACATGGCTGTGGGGGCACATTAGGGCGTTGTAAGGCCTCTCTCCCAATCCGATCTCGAGATAGTCGGACTTTCATTTCAGGTATGTTAGGATGGGGTTCTCCCCCCGTTCCCAACATAACTTTGTTTCAAGCATTTGGAGGGGTCATATCCAGTCGTGGCAAATCCATGCCAAATGGGAAGAGTACGTCAAATAGAAAAAAATTTAGATTCAAAGTGAAATCGTAAGTGATACATTTACAGATTTCTCGAGTTCCACGATTGCGGGAGGTCTGCTCCTCCTTGAGGCCCTCCGATGATGGAGTCGATGGTCCCGATGGGAGGCCGATCCCTGGGTTACTCCTCTCTTTTTGATGGTTCAGGTTGCGGAAGGGCCCTTGGCCGATCTCCTCTACCCTCAGGCCTGCGTCGGATGAACCTGTCGAGTCGACCTCGCCGAATGAGCTCCTCAATCTCATCCCAGAGCTGGATGCATTCCTCCGTGTCGTGGTCGTGGTCACGGTGGTAGAGACAGAACTTGTTGGGGTTGCGCTTCCCGAGGTGTGTGCGCATCCTCTCTAGCCTAGGGAGCTGCTCCCTGACCTCCATCAGTACCTGGGCCTTCGAGGCGTTGAGGGGGGCGTAGTTGCAGAATCTCTCCGGTGGGGAACCCCACCGAACCTCACAATTCGGACTTCTCTGTCTGCATACCTGGGGTGGAGTATGGGCACGCTTGTGCCCAGGAGGGGATCGAGAATGCGGTCGGGCTTCTCTGGGCCTTTTTTCAATTACGGGCTTACTCGAGTCTCCCGCTTGCCGCTCCCTCGCTGTTTCTTCATCCTTCATTTTGAAGGCTTCTTCCGCTCGGGCGTATCCCTCAGCTCGGGCCAGCAAATCAGCAAAATCTTTGGGGTACTTCTTCTCCAGGGAGAACAAAAGGTCATTCTTCTAAAGGCCACCCTTCAGGGCGGCCATTGCGACTGATTGGTCCAAGTTCCGGACCTCAAGCGCCGCGACGTTGAAACAGTTGATGTAGGCCCAAATAGACTCCCCTTCCCTCTGCTTGATATTGATGAGGGACTCTGAACCCTTCCGGGGGTGTTGGCTGCTGACAAAATGGGCCACAAATTGGTGGCTCATTTGATCGAAGAAAAAGATGGTACCCAGTTTCAAAGCCGAGTACCAGTTCCTCGCCACTCCCTTCAAGGTGGACGGGAAGGCCCGGCATAGAATGGCATCGGGAGCACTGTGAAGCAGCATCATCATCCGAAAGGCTTCCAGATGATCAACCGGGTCTGAAGTCCCATCATAGCTTTCAAATTGGGGGAGCTTGAAGTTTGGCGGGATCGGTTCCTGCATGATCATTTGAGAGAAGGGAGGGTCAGTACAAATATCCTCACCATAAGTGGGGGGAGCATGGCGGAGCTCTTCGATCCGTCGGTTCATCTCCTGGAGCCTCCGATCCAGGAAATCCTCCCGACTTCGAGTCTCGAGGGTCCTCTGGCAGAATGGGGGCAGGGATCTTTCAGGGGTGGAGCCGTGGTTTGATTAAGGGCTCTCCACCCTCGGGTTCGTTTTCCCAAAAAGGATGGGGCAGCTGGCCCAGGTGGCCCGCCCCGCTGCCGGATTTTGGTGTTTCGGGGATGCCCTTTCCGGGCGTACTGATGCCTGTGGCTGCTGCTGCTGCATAGCCTGCACAGCTTCTGTGAGGCCTCTGACCTGCTATGCCAACAGGTCAAACTGCTCCGCGCCGACCACCGCCGCTGGAGGAGGAGGAGGAGGTTGAGAAACAGGAGGAGAGGTCGGAGCCTGAGATCTGGCCGCGGAGGCCGTGAACCGTCATGTGGATGCCTTGCGGGGAGGCATCAAGTAAGGATCCCGTGGGGGAAACAAGGAATGGATGTCGGAGGAGACGATCAAAGGCGGCTCCGTTGAGCGCTCCTTTAAGAACAAGGGTACTGCGGAGGTTCGCACGCCCGTCCTCTAGCGCCAATCCTGTTAGTGCAAAAATCCACTTGCGCCGGAGAAGCTGGAGTCGAGGGAGTCGCGGTCGCCGTCGGGACCTGCAAAGAAAGTCTAAACCGGAGGTGGGGTTGCTTCGGCAAGACCCTCCGATGCTCAAGTCAGTTCTCTGCCTCAACAAGAATGCAGTGCTCGAATGAAGAATTTAGCAGAGTTTTTAGGTAAAAACTAGAGCTTATTGAATAACGTATCTGGGGCTCCCTTTTATAGGCGGAGGGGGCAGTAGCCTGATAGCGACATCTGTAACCGTCTGGCAGTGGGCTGCCCAGGGTCAGGCGGAGTTTGCTGCGAAGAGTAGTGGAGTGGACCCATGGCTATCACCGGGGCATGCCACGTGGAGTCTGCCGTGGGGAGTGGAGCGGCGTCTGTTGTTGCGATTTGCCAGCGGATGGGAGAATCATGCGGTATCCATCGCAGGAAGTGGAGCAGGATCGTGGCCATTATTGTGGCCTGCCAGGGAGTAGTGGAGCTGTGCGGGATCCATCGTAGGAAGTGGAGCAGTGCTGTGACCGTTACTGCGGCCTGTCAGGGAGTGATGGAGCTGCACGGGATCCGTCGTAGGAAGTGGAGCAGTGCTGTGACCGTTACTGTGGCCTGTCAGGGAGTGATGGAGCTGCGCGGGATCCGTCGTAGGAAGTGGAGTGATGGAGCTGCACGGGATCCGTCGTAGGAAGTGGAGCAGTGCTGTGACCGTTACTGCGGCCTGTCAGGGAGTGATGGAGCTGTGCGGGATCCGTCGTAGGAAGTGGAGTAGGATCGTGGCCGTTATTGTGGCCTGCCTGGGAGTGCAGATCCGTCGGCTGAAGTTCGACAGCGATCAGAGCTGATGACGGAGTCAGGCTCCCGTAGGAGTCCGGGCGGAGTCTTCTCGGAGTTGAAGTCGCGGGCGGAGCCCGACTCCCGTAGGAGTCCGGGCGGAGTCCCCTGCAATTAAAGTCAGGTGCGAAGTCCGGCTCCCGTAGGAGTCCAGACGGATCTTACCGACGATTGAAGTCGGCGACGGAGCCCGGCTCTCGCAGGAGTCTGGGCGGAGTCCCCCTTGAGGTTGGAGTCATGGGCGGAGCCTGGCTCCTGTGGGAGTCCGGGTGGAGTCCTCTCAGAGTTGAAGTCACGGGCGGAGCCCGGCTCCCGTAGGAGTCCGGGCGGAGTCCCCTGCAATTAATGTCAGGAGCGAAGTCCGGCTCCCGTAGGAGTCCGGACGGATCTTACTGGCGGTTGAAGTCGGCGACGGAGCCCGGCTCCTGTAGGAGTCTGGGTGGAGTCCTTCTTGCGGTTGGAGTCGTGGGCAGAGTCCGGCTCCTGTGGGAGTCCGAGTGGAGTCCCCTCGGAGTTGAGGTCATGGGCAGAGCCCGGCTCCCGTAGGAGTCCGGGCGGAGTCCCCTGCAATTAAAGTCAGGTGCGAGGTCCGGCTCCCGTAGGAGTCTGGACGGATCTTATCGGTGGTTGAAGTCGGCGACGGAGCCCGGCTCCCGTAGGAGTCCGGGCGGAGTCCTCCTTGCGGTTGGAGTCGTGGGCGGAGTCCAGCTCCCGTGGGAGTCCGGACGGAGTCCCCTCAGAGTTGAAGTCACGGGCGGAGCCCGGCTCCCGTAGGAGTCCGGGCGGAGTCCCCTGTAATTAAAGTCAGGTGCGAAGTCTGGCTCCCGTAGGAGTCCGGATGGATCTTACCAGTGGTTGAAGTCGACGATGGAGCCCGGCTCCCGTAGGAGTCCGGGCGGAGTCCCCCTTGAGGTTGGAGTCATGGGCGGAGTCCGGCTCCCGTGGGAGTCCGGGCGGAGTCCCCTCAGAGTTGAAGTCACGGGCGGAGCCCGGCTCCCGTAGGAGTCCGGGCGGAGTCCCCTGCAATTAAAGTCAGGTGCGAAGTCCGGCTCCCGTAGGAGTCCGAACGGATCTTACCGGCGGTTGAAGTCGGCGACGGAGCCCGACTCCCGTAGGAGTCCGGGTAGAGTCCCCCTTGAGGTTGGAGTCATGGGCGGAGCCCGGCTCCCGTGGGTGTCCGGGCGGAGTCCTCTCGAAATTGATGTCACGGGCGGAGCCCAGCTCCCGTAGGAGTCCGGGCGGAGTCCCCTGCAATTAAAGTCAGGTGCGAAGTCCAGCTTTCGTAGGAGTCCGAACGGATCTTACCGACGGTTGAAGTCGGCGACGGAGCCCGGCTCCCATAGGAGTTCGGGCGGAGTCCTCCTTGCGGTTGGAGTCGTGGGCGGAGTCCGGCTCCCGTGGGAGTCCGGGCGGAGTCCCCTCGGAGTTGAAGTCACGGACGGAGCCCAGCTCCCGTAGGAGTCCGGGCGGAGTCCCTTGCAATTAAAGTCAAGTGCGAAGTCCGGCTCCCGTAGGAGTCCGGACGGATCTTACCGGCGGTTGAAGTCGGCGACGGAGCCTGGCTCCCGTAGGAGTCCGGGCGGAGTCCTCCTTGCGGTTGGAGTCGTGGGCGGAGCCCGGCTCCCGTGGGAGTCCGGGCGGAGCTTCTCGGAGTTGATCCTGCTGAGAACTTCGGCTGTGGGTATTTTATACCCAACACTCGCTAATAAACTTCCATAACCAAACAACTTCTTTATCAGCATCAAATACCGCAAAGAGCTCTGTATCGCAAATAAAATTTACTACTGAATACTATATGGAACCTTTCCAGCATGTCGCTCTTCTTTTCAGAATAAAAATTCAATCTAATACAACTTTGTCATTTTGATCTGACTAGAAATTGAAATCAATATTCTATAGGTTTTAAGTCAGACTCTCCATAAACGAGTCATTGATCTTTAGTATTTCATAAATACTTAAAAATGATTCTAGTAACTTTTTAAATTTTTATGGAGAATGGAGATAACAACCAATCTTTTGTTCTCTGTAATGTAGGGATGTCATTTTCGATTAAGAAAATTTCATTCGAACAATACAAAAAATACTTTTACAGAACTATTAGTCCATTTGTACATACAGGATTCTGCTTCATTCTCAATGAAACCATATGTTCAAAACATATATTCCAACTTTGAAAATTTTGATTCAATCCGAATGGACTTGAGGATTGCCACAAGAAAACTTCTCATCATAGTCAACACTATAATTTTGATGAAATCCTTTGGCAGTCAGGTAAAATTAATAGGTCTCCACCTTTTCGTCTGCGTCTCTTATCCATCTAAAATCCACTCACACCTTATAGATCTTATCCCTTCAGATGAATCAACGAATATCCATACATCGTCGATCTTCATGAACTTCATTTCAGATTTAATAGTTCCAAACTACTTCTCAAAGTTAAATCCTTGTATTGTATCCGTATGGAACATCAAATCTTTATCTGGAATCTAGAAACCAAAGTATCTGTTCAGCTAATATAGTACTCTACCATATCTACTTAAGGATGCCTTTACATTGGACTTTGAAATTGATCCAATCAACTCTAGTTCTGTTGATTTGTATCAGAGTCAGTTTCTATGCCTATCAAGCTTCATCAAGCTTGCTCTTAATGGTATCAGTTCCATCATCAAGAAATTTCTTTTCAAAAAGAATGCCTTAAGATTCATAAACATCTCATGTCCATCAGTAAGGTAGATGAAATATCTTTAATATAATATTTATCAGACCAAGATCCAAGTTAGTCGATTTGTGAATATTTCAAGTAAGTTTGACATCTCAAATCTTAAGGTAAGAGAGTATCGAATTATCCAAGTCTATATCCTATATGGAGTTTTTGGTGATCGATTTGCTCAGAATATTCTCGAGTACATATCAAGTAGTCTCTAAAACATAACTTCAAACAGATCAGCAAACCCCACAGTAGATCGAACCATGTCTAACAAGGTTCAATTCCTCCTTTCAAACATCTTTTTTAAATAGTGATGTCCCAAAAGAGGTCCATTAAGAGAGAATCTAATTTTCTCTAAGACATATCAAAACTTATTGTAAAAGTATTCACTTCATCAGTCTAACTGATGAGTTATATGTTGGGAATAGTGTCCCAAAGCCAATGGTCAGCCTGTTGACGGTTGTGCTCATTTTTGTATATGTACATGAATTATGAATTAATAAAAAATATTTTGGTATTTCTCATCACAAAATATTTCATCTTCTAATGAACTCCTATGTTGTGGTGAAGTCTTTAGGACTATTTAGACTCGACAAAGGAGGATTTATCATTTAGTCCTTAAATCTGTTCACGATCAAATGATACATTGTTACCAAGGACGACAATGTTTATCAAGCATAGGTCGTTGTGTGCCATATAGGTTGGTTGTCCTCTTAATCAATGAGTGTGGAGACACTGATACGGCATACAGGTGAGATGTAAGGGTACATCTGCACTGAACGTGACCGACTTCGGAGCTATTTCTGCTGTCAAGATTTGCTCTGATGGAATATGGGTATAAATGTCCCTCCGACCTGAGACCACCACGGTGACTTGCAAGCAACTCACTGCACTTAGGCACTGGACTACCTGAATTTCTAATTCAGTGACGGAAGGCTGCTGGGTGTAGTCAAGTACTTAACTTGTCGGTGCGTGTGTCAAGATGGGATTGACCACTCCAGTTTAGGAGCTGTGTACAGTCATGTTTCAACTTAGCAAAACTTTGGCCAGGATAGTCTTTGTGAGGAGTCACAGGACTGTTTGAGTTGAGTACGATTCAGATGATCTAATCAGGGTTGACAGTTTAACCCTGAGTCATCCTAAACACAGAGGTCAAAAGGATGAATTATACAGTAACCATATTCACCTAGGTTTTGAGAGTTGCGATTGTGACTATTCGACCTATCCGATCATCGGGTACCATTGCTAGATGGTCACTTCGATTAGTATAAGAATTGGTTCCTGTGCTACCGGCTTAGGTTCAAACCTGTGGGGTCACACACATTAGAGGTTCCTATCTGATCTGATGGCTGATGAAGAGTCCTAATGCTCATGGACTATGAGTCCTACGTATTTGGAACTCTGTGATCGAGAATCAAGATTCTCTGATCACGAGTCCCACACATTTTGGGTATTGGGGTCAAGAGTCCCACTAGTTTGGGACTCTTCGATCAGGGTTACATATCGATGAATTCTAATGCTCGATTACCCATCGGATTTGGACTCAATATTTATGAGAGATTTAATTAGTGATTTGATCACTAATTAACTCAATTTGATTGAGTAATTATTTTTGGATCAAGTCCAATTGAATTAGATTCAGTTAAGTTTGACCTGATTAGGTTAAGAGTTGACCTAATCATCGAGATGGTTTGGTCCCTGATTTGATTAGGGGTTGGACTTAATCAATTCCTGATTTGATTAGGATTTTATTGAGCCTAATTAAGCCTAATTTAGTTGGGTTTAAATTAGTCTAATTGGACCTAACTTATTTGGTTCAATTAGGTTGGTTTAAATAATGAAACCACCTTGACCCATTCTCCCTGCGCCACCTCACTTCCACTGCACCCATTTGAATTCATGGGAAGGAAGTTCTCATAAATTTTTCCTCACACAAAGCCCTCCTCATGCCCTACTTTAATGCGCCAAATGAGTGAATAAGGATGATTGGTTGGCCATTCAAATTCAAAACAAAGTTTGAATTTAAATGAGCAACCAATCTTAGCGCCTTGACCTTATCCTCTTTTAGCGCCCCATTTATTACACAAGAAAATATTTCTCATGAAATCACTCATACACAAATTAAGCCACGCCCTTCTCTTCTCACGCCCTTAGTGGATAGGGATAAATTGATTTCCATTTAAATTCAAAATTTAATTTGAATTCAAATGTGCAATTACTCATCTTTATCCTTTCACGTGCATAAGATGTTTGACATTGTTTTAAAAGGAGGAGAAGAGTGGGGCGTGTGCAAGAAAAATTTTGGGAGAGAAAATTTGGGCATGAGGAATCCTTGTGTGCAAGGTGAAGGTCTATATCCTTCCGAGAGAAAAAGAAAGAAAAGAAAGAAAAAATGTGCACAGGGTTTCAGTGAGTTCTTCAGGGTTTCAGCCTGAAGTTCGAGAAGTGAGAAGGTGAGCTACGAGTGTCGTGAGCCCATCAAATTTTAGGAAGATCTTCAACATCTTCTCAAGCATGTCTGCTGATGATCTAGAGTATCCAAAGAATTGACAGACATCGATCGAAGGAGTTCGATCAGCATCGACTGTCGAAAGGGCTCTATAATGAGCTAGCACTCATGAGGAGTCGATCAGATCGGAAGCTTCATGTGGATGATCTGCAGAGGCCAGACATACTGTGTGGCTACATCATGATGATCAGACTCTCCCGACAGTGATCAGATTACGACGATCTACTACTCGCACAAAGGTATTGTGTTCTGAACACATTACAGTAAAGTGTTTACTGTTCAAATTTGAATTTTAAATTTAAATACATGCATGCTATATATCATATTTAGATCCTAGTATAGGATAAATTTTTATTAATTAATTAGATTAATTAATAATTTTTACTGTAAAATAATGATTTTGAAAAAGTTTTAAAATTATCATTTTACCCCTATGCTGAATTTTCCCCATAAATGGTATCAGAGCGGGTTCTTAGATATGATATATATATTTGCATGCGTAGATTAAGTTATAATCTAAAAGTTTAAATTTAAAATTTAAAATTTAAAATTTAAAATTTGAATTTTAAAAGTTATTCAAAATTCAAAATTCAAAATTCAAAAATTTGAAACTCAAAATTTGAAATTTAAATTTTGAAATTTAAAATTCAAAATTCAAAAATTTGAAATTCAAAAATTTGAAATTTAAAATTTGAAATTTGGTTGAAATTTCAAATTTGAAATTCAAAATTTAAAATTCAAAATTTGAAATTCAAAATTTGAAATGTGAAATTTGAAATTTGTTTGAAATTTAAAATTCAAAATTTAAAATTTAAAATTTGAAATTGGTATATTTAGATATACTTGATCCAAGTAGCAAGTAATCGAATTGGGTTGGTTGCCATAGCCGTCCGGTTATAGGAGAAAAGTAGGGTTTAAAGGTCCTCTCTTCCCATTCGATGGGGTCTCCTATGGCGGTAGGGGTGCCGATGCAATTATATCCCATGTAGATGAAGTAGCAAAAGAAATATTCATGATTTATTTTGATTGAGTTATTTTCTGTTATGTAATTAGTAATAGGATTGCTATTTATGAAATATGCTGATCTATTTGTGTAATGAGTCAACATATTCGGTGAACAAAAAATAAAATCTTTCAAATTTAAAAATTATTTTTGAAATGCCAAACCCTGACCCATCAGCCCAAATACTTTATTAAAAGAATTAAGTATTGTCTAGTAGGTCTAGAATTATGAATTAAGACCTAAGATAATTGCATAAACTTGTGGGTCAATGGGTTAGATGGATTAGGTCCATAATTGGGTTAGACCTAAGGTTAGCTCAAAGAAATGGACTAAATTAGAGTAATTGGTTAAATCTAATCAAAAGTTGAATTAGATTAGGTCAAGGATACTCTAGACTCAACTCCAATAGTTGTAGTTGAATGGGTCCATGTCTTTAACTAGACCAAGATGGACTTAATTCATGACTATGCGGTGGAACCCTATTTACTAAGTTGATCAAATTAAAACTAATGAACCGGTTGGTGTCTAAGGTAAGTTTGACAGTTTGACCAGTGGTTTTTAAGTGGGAGCTACTCGTAGTGATTCGATCTCTGATGAGTTAATGGCTTATCCCCACCATTGATCTCACTTACCTGGCCAACCTGGTGAATTAGGTTTTGATTAGATCACTTGGTGATTAGGGCTCACCCATGTCATTAGGTAAATCAGTTTGACAGATTTAGGTGCTCCTAATGCCAGCTTAAATTAAATCTTTTTTAATCTGACTTAGTGAAGTCAGTGGGAGGATTGAAATTGACTGAAAATTTATTCTCTTCTATCCTTTAATAAAATCCTCAAAAATTATTAGGTCCTAAAAATGATTAAATTATAGTGATAACTAAGTCATAGCCTCTCATTAAGTGAGTGATAATGAGTCCATTAGTTTAATAATCATTGGAGGCCCAAAGGCCTGGTGCTTATTGACTAATGGAATTATCATTCATAATATGATATTTTGGTGAGTCTTTCTGATGGTGGTCAGGTTGGCCGACCAAAGTCGGGCCTGATCATTTATTGGTCCGATTCACCAAATCAAGTCATGTTAATGGTTGGACCTAACCAGATCTTTTCAGTGGAGGCCAAAGCCTACTGATTAGGTTCTGGGCAAAATCAATTACTAGAAGTTGTTTAGAGAAACAACTGGTTATGAACCTACCCATAGATGCACATGGGTTGACCAACCAAAGTTGGACTCGTGTGTTGTCTGTGTGGATTCTAGTACCCACTAAGGAATTAAAGTAATTTCTCGAATTGGAGGTTGAGGCTATCAGTTCGTAAAAATATTGGGAGAAACTTTAGACTAAAGTCCAAGTCTTTAGTATTAATAATTTATGTACTAATAGAGGTCTGATTTTTCTTTATGTAGCTATGGCCACTATCCTGTCGCTCCGGTCATTATTAGATAATGACAAGCTCATGGGACCTAATTTTGATAGCTGGTATCGAAAATTAAAAATCATCCTTGAGCATGAGCGGATCCTTTATATAGTAACGGATCCGGCACCTGAGGAGCCAGCCCCGAATGCTAGAGGGACGGTCCGAGATATTTACTAGAAGTGGCTCAATGATCGCACCACCGTTCGGTGCATTATGCTGGCGGCAATGAATGATGAGTTCAACCGCAGGTTCGAGAACGTCCAACCTCAGGAGATGCTTCAAATGTTGAACGACTCCTTTGGCACGCCTGACGATGTTGAAAGGCACAAAATTAGTTATGCCATTTTCAATGCTCGAATGAGGGATGGGGCCTCAATCATCGATCATGTACTATACATGATCGAAATGATTGAGCACCTAAGTAAACTGGAATTTCTCCTGCATGAGCAGCTCGGTAAGGATGCGATCCTTAATTCATTGCCCAAGTCCTTCCTCCCCTTCCTTACTCATTTTTGAATGACAAAGCCTGCAGTGAACTACCATGGCTTGTTGGGGTTGCTGCAGAACTTTGAGAAGGACCACCAACTCCATAAGGAGTCGGTGAATGTTGTGGGAGGGTCTTCTTCTGGTCGTCGACCCTTTAAGAAAGGGAAGAAGAACAAGAAGAAGAAGAACAAGAAGGTGCAGTCGCATGCTGGGATGTCTGCACAGGGTCAGACCAAGAAGCGCAAGCCCGACCAGAGCCAAGCAAAGTGCTTCTTTTGCAAGAAGCAGGGGCACTGGAAGAGGAACTGTCCTCTATACATTACCTCCCTGGACCCAAACAGGCCGAAGAAGAAGCAAGGTAATTATATGATAACACCTTGCAACTTTTCCATATGTGACACTACTGCCTGGGTATTGGATACCGGAAGCCCTTATCATATTTGCAATACGATGCAGGGTCTGCAGGTCAGTAGGAGATTTGATGACGGTGAGAGGTTCCTGAACGTTGGAGATGGAAGCAAAGTTTCAGTTCTAGCTTTAGGAATCATGAACCTTGTAATCAATTCTCGTAATGTAATTCTTAGTGAATGTCACTATTATCCAAGCTTTTTATTAAATATTATTTTTGTAGGCCTTTTGGCCATGTACGGTTATAAATTTTTAATAAAAAAAAATATTTGCAATATCATTTTGAATGGTGTTACAATGTTTGTTGGATAAATAAATAATAGAATTTACTTACTGTCATAACCTATTAATGTGGTTCAAACCTCTGGTAAATGCCCTAGAATAGATAATATGTCAGAAGTCTATCTTTGGCACTGTAGGCTAGGTCATATCAATAAGAACAGGATAAATAGGTTGGCTCAAGAAAGAATTCTTGAAGTTGGTGATTGTGAATCACTTCCAACCTGTGAGTCCTGTCTTCTTGAAAAGATGACCAAGTCACCTTTTACTGAAAAAGGTGAGCGAGCCAGTGAACTCTTGGGTCTGGTACATTCTGATGTATGTGGACCCATGAGCTCAAGTGTAAGAGATGGATATTTCTACTTCATAACCTTCGCAGACGATCTATCGAGGTATGGGTATGTCTATTTAATGAAGCATAAGTCGAAGTCGTTTGAAATGTTCAAACTATTCTGAAATGAGAGAGAAAAACAAACTGAAAAGTGTATTAAAACTCTTCGATCTAATCGAGGAGGTGAATACCTTTCCAATGAGTTTTTGACATATTTAGGGGAGAATGGGATTCTCTCTCAGTAGACTCCTCCTGAAACACCACAGCATAATGGTGTGTCTAAAAAGAAGAATCAGACCTTGTTGGATATGGTCCGATCCATGATGGGGTTTGCTGGTCTACCGATCTCCCTCTGGGGATATGCGTTCAAATCGACTTGTTACCTTCTAAATAGGGTTTCGAGTAAGTCTGTAACCAAAACGCCATATGAGTTATGGATAGGACGTAAGCCAGTACTCTCGCACCTAAGAGTTTGGGGGTGTCTGGCTTATGTTAAACGTTTAATTACGGACAAGCTTGGACCTAGGTCTGACAAGTGTAATTTTATAGGGTACCCAAAAGAGACCAAAGGGTATTATTTCTACCTAGCTGATGAGCAAAAGGTGTTGGTCAACCTTAAGGCAATCTTTTTAGAAAAGGAGTTCCTTGGTGAAGGGACTATTGCCTCTAAGGTCGAACTTGAGGAAGTTCGACAGGTGAAAAAACCGACACAAGTAGCTGAACCTGAACCATATTTGGTTAGACCAAATTCGAAGCCCATTGTTGATGCACCCTTAAGGCGATCTGGTAGAGTACCACGTCAACTGGACAGATACTATGGTTTCTTGATCCGGAATGGAGATCCTATCAAACTTGATAAAAACAATGAGGATCCGATCACCTACATGGATGCAATGCAGAGACCTGACTCTGAGAAATGGCTAGAGGCCATGAAATTCGAAATGGAGTCCATGAAGATCAACGATGTGTGGACATTGGTTGACCCACCCGAAGGAGTAAAACCCATAGGGTGTAAATGGATCTTCAAGAGGAAGAGGGGCGCAGACGGAAAGGTGGAAATCTATAAAGCCCATCTGGTTGCCAAGGGATATCGTCAACGTGATGGTATAGACTATGACAAGATATTTTCTCCTGTGGCAATACTCAAATCCATTCGGATTATGCTTGCAATAGCTGCCCATCTGGACTATGAAATCTGATAGATGGATGTGAAAATAGTTTTCCTGAATGGAGAGCTGGACGAAGAGGTGTATATGATATAACCTGAAGGATTCACATCCACAGATGAGTCTAAGGTGTGCAGGCTACAGAGGTCCATTTATGGACTTAAGCAGGCATCCCAGAGTTGGAACATACATTTTGATAGGACGATCAAGACGTATGGCTTCGTTAAGAATGGAGAAGAGTCCTGCATTTATAAGTGAGCTAATGGTCCAGTAGTGATATTTTTTGTATTGTATGTGGATGATATTCTCTTAATCGAAAATGATGTCCCTGCATTACAGGGAATAAAGATTTGGCTGTCGTCACAGTTCTCCATGAAGGATTTGGGAGAAGCTTCCTACATCCTAGGGATGAGGATCTATAGGGATAGATCTAAAAGGTTGCTTCGTTTATCCCAATCTACATACATAGATACTATACTGAAGAGGTTCAGCATGGAGAATTCCAAGAAAGGCTATCTACCGATAGGCCATGGAATTTTTCTCTCGAAGAGGGATTGTCCGACAATACCTCAAGAGAGAGAGAGTATGGATAGAATTCCATATACTTCGACAGTGGGATCTATCATATACGCCATGACATGTACACGATCAGATGTGGCATACTCACTAGGGGTAGTGAGTAGATACCAATCTGATCCAGGGAAGAATCACTGGAAGGTTGTTAAAACCATCCTGAAGTATTTAAGAAATACTAAGGACCAGTGGCTTATTTATGGTGAATCAGACTTGAGACTTATATAGTTTACAGACTTTAGTTTTCAGTCTGATTACGATGACAGCAAAAATATGTCGGAATTTATTTTTACCCTTAATGGTGGGGCTATCTGGTAGAAGAGTTCCAAGCAACACACAGTGGCTAATTAAGTTTGTGAGGCAGAGTATGTCGCTGTATCAGATACTACCAAAGAAGCGGTGTGGCTGAGGAAATTCATCACTGAGCTCGGAGTAGCACCCTCCCTTGTTAGTCCAGTTCTGCTCTACTGTGACAGCTCTGGAGCCATTGCTCAGGCGAAAGAACCCAAGGCACACCAGTAGACGAAGCATATTCTGCACCGCTACCATCTCATCCGAAAAATTATGGATCGAGGTGACGTCGACCTTCAGAAGATCGACGGAAAGGAGAACCTGGCCGACCCATTCACTAAAGCCATTGCGGTGAAGGAGTTTGACGACTACAAATCGAAGATGGGTATTAGATACTGCACCGATTGGCTTTAGGCCAAGTGGGAGATTGTTAGGAATAGTGTCCCAAAGCCAATCGTCAGCTTGTTGACGGTTGTGCTCATTTTTGTATATGTACATGAATTATGAATTAATAAAAATTATTTTGGTATTTTTTATCACAAAATGTTTCATCTTCTAATGAACTTCTATGTTGTGGTGAAGTTCTTAGGACTATTTAGACTCGACAAAGGAGGATTTATCATTTAGTCTTTAAATCTGTTCGCGACCAAATGATACATTATTACCAAGGATGACAACATTTATCAAGCATAGGTCATTGTGTGCCATATAAGTTGGTTGTTCTCTTAACCAATGAGTGTGAAGACACTGGTATGGCATACAGGTGAGATGTAAGGGTACATCTGCATTGAACGTGACTGACTCCGGAGCTATTTCTGCTGTCAAGATTTGCTTTGATGAAATATGGGTATAAATGTCTCTCCGACCTGAGACCGCCATGGTGACTTGCAAGCAACTCACTGCACTTAGGCACTACACTACCTGAATTTCTAATTCAGTGATGGAAGGCTGCTGGGTGTAGTCAAGTACTTGACTTGTCGGTGCATGTGTCAAGATGAGATTGACCACTCCAGTTTAGGAGCTGTGTATAGTCGTGTTTCAATTTAGCAAAACCTTAGCCAGGGTAGTCTTTGTGAGGAGTCACAGGACTATTTGAGTTGAGCATGATTCGGATGATCTAATCAGGGTTGACAGTTTAACCCTGAGTCATCATAAACACAGAGGTCAAAAGAATGAATTATACAGTAACCATATTCATGTAGATTCTGAGTGTTGCGATTGCGACTATTCGACCTATCCGATCATCAGGTACCATTGCTAGATGGTCACTTCAATTAGTACAGGAATTGGTTCCTGTGCTACCGGCTTAGGTTCGAACCTGCGGGGTCACACACATTAGAGGTTCTTATCTGATCTGATGGCGGATGAAGAGTCCTAATGCTCGTGGACTATGAGTCCTACATATCTGGGACTCTATGATCGAGAATCAAGATTCTCTGATCATGAGTCCCACACATTTTGGATACCGGGGTCAAGAGTCCCACTGGTTTGGGACTCTTCGATCAGGGTTATATATCGATGAATTCTGATGCCTGATTACCCATCGAATTTGGATTCAATATTTATGAGAGGTTTAATTAATGATTTGATCACTAATTAACTCAATTTGGTTGAGTAATTATTTTTGGATCAAGTCCAATTGAATTGGATTCAGTTGGGTTTGACCCGATTAGGTTAAGAGTTGACATAATCGTTGCGATGGTTTGGTCCCTGATTTGATCAGGGGTTGGGCTTAATCAATTCTTGATTTGATTAGAATTTTATTGAGTCTAATTAGGCCTAATTTAGTTAGATTTAAATTAGTCTAATTGGGCCTAACTTATTTGGTTCAATTAGGTTGGTTTAAATAATGAAACCACCTTAACCCATTCTCCCTGCACCACCTCACTTCCACTATGTCCATTTGAATTCACGAGAAGGAAGTTCTCATGAATTTTTTCTCACGCAAAGCCCTCCTCACACCCTACTTTAATGCACCAAATGAGTGGATAAGGATGATTGGTTGGCCATTCAAATTCAAAATAAAGTTTGAATTTGAATGAGCAACCAATCTTAGCGCCTTGACCTTATCCTCTTTTAGCGTCCTATTTATTACACGAGAAAATATTTCTCATGAAATCACTCATGCACAAATTAAGCCACGCCCTCCTCTTCTCACACCCTTAGTGGATAGGGATAAATTGATTTCCATTTGAATTCAAAATTTGATTTGAATTCAAATGTGCAATTACTCATCTTTATCCTTTCACGTGGATAAGACGTTTGACATTGTTTTGAAAGGAGGAGAAGAGTGGGGCGTGTGCAAGAAAAATTTTGGAAGAGAAAATCTAGGTGTGAGAAATCATTGTGTGCAAGGTGAAGGTCTATATCCTTCTGAGAGAAAAAGAAAGAAAATAAAGAAAAAGTATGCGCAGGGTTTCAGTGAGTTCTTCAGGGTTTCAGCCTGGAGTTCGGAAAGTGAGAAGGTGAGCTACGAGTATCGTGAGCCCACCAAATTTTAGGCAGATCTTTAACATCCTCTCAAGCATATCTGTTGATGATCTGAAGCATCCAAAGAATCAACAGACATCGATCGAAGGAGTTCGATCAGCATCGACCGTCGAAAGGGCTCTAAACGAGCTAGCACTCGTGAGGAGTCGATCAGACCGGGAGCTTCATGTGGATGATCTACAGAGGCCAGACATACTGTGTGGCTACATCGCGATGATCAGACTCTCCCGATGGTGATCAAATTACGGTGATCTACTACCCGCACAAAGGTATTGTGTTCTGAACACATTACAGTAAAGTATTTACTGTTCAAATTCGAATTTCAAATTTAAATGCATGCATGCTATATATCATATTTAGATCCTAATATAAGATAAATTTTTATTAATTAATTAGATTAATTAATAATTTTTACTGTAAAATAATGATTTTGAAAAAATTTTAAAATTACCATTTTACCCCTACGCTGAATTTTCCCCATATTATAATACTCTTTGTAGTTTTTTCTACCTTATTATAGAATCATTTAAACATTTCAATTGACTCAGATTTATGCTTCATAAGCAAAACACACCCATATCAAGATAGGTTGTCAGAGATTTTAATGAAGCAGTAAAGCTCTGTTCTGGCACTTATGTTCATGAGTGCAAATATATCAATATGTATCAAACTCAGAACATCATATTAGATGTATGTCCTAGAAGCCAATATGGCTGACACATTGTAATTAATCTAGGACATAATTTTATACTTAATATATTGATATGATAAAAAAAAGATAATTTTTTTTTCATTCAAGTGTAGTGTGTCCTTGAATCGTCCATGAAATTAGTTTCGATATATATTCTCAAGGTGTTGAGAATTAGAGACATGTATTTAATTCCTAAAGGCTTTCGATCATAGGATCATCATGAGGATGGTGATAGATCTAGATAGACTGGTGCAGAAATTACTTCCTTCGAGATAGATGGATCTCAAATCTACTGTGTAGAGATATAAGACGATGAGTGCAGATGGTTGTTAGAGAATAACTAGCACTGAGCATGATCATACGAGAGATTACTTGGATTTCTATTAAATCATCAGTGATTATCTCGATGCTGTAGTTGTGTGACTGGTCCTTTGACTTGAGATGGTACTACTGCTCGCAGTGAGACTGCTGAAGTTTGATTGACATATAAATATGGATCTCAAAGAGTCATTGTAGTGGATATTGATGACAGTTGGTCCACTATAGGAGTAGGGTGCGCATCAAGATATGATCTATCAATCTTGATAGAGAGGAGTAGTCCTATGGGATTTGAGAAGCTAAGTCCATCAATCTATAGCCACAGTAGAATGATTGATGAAAAAGAGTTTTTATAGATATCACATCTGGACTTGAGCTAATCAAATCTATCATATGACCGATATTGAGATTTGACGATTTATCCATGACCTGCCATCTAGTCGGGACTCACGATAGAGAAATTGAATCATATGTCAACTACATCTAGAGGTTCATTTCAGTTCTACTAGTTTGCCACTATATACTGCTAGGTGTCACTGGTGGATTTTAAGAGCTCACTAGGGTTGTTTTGGATCAACACTCCTTGATTGACTTAGAGTAAAATTATTTCGACCCACTAAAAAGAGTTTCAATGATACAATGATAGAGATCATTGTATATCTTACTATCAGATAGAATTGAATCTATGAGATCGTACAACAAAGAAATCATGTCTGAAATTAGTAATTGAGCTTATGAAGTATCAATTGGTTTTAGAAAAATCCATTGGGTTCATAGTAACCTGGCAAGCACATGGTTGGACCAAATTCCTCTTTCACTTAGGATTACTTATTTGATAAGTTAATTCTAACTTAATTATCTGCTGATTATCTACATGAATAAAATTTATGAGACTCCAATTGTTGGGTGTCTAAGATTATGCATCACATAAATTAAGGGTGTAAGTCCCTTATAAATCTCTTTGATAGTTATTATGAGATGCCACTTTGAATTATTCAATTTGGGCATGTCCATTGATTAGAGGGCCTTTAGTTCTCATGTCTCTTGGGTGCAAAAGAGGATATCTAATTATGGGTGCAAGGGCTCCAATAGTTGGCGCCTAATGGGCTTCCTAATGTAAGTTGGATAACTTAAGTTAATAAGAATCCTAATGCAAGTAGGACTTGTATTATACGATTGAATAGGATTCAATCTTTGTGCCTATAAAAGAAGACCTCCCCTAAGGTTCTAAGATCATCCAAGCCATCCTCTCTCCACACCCAAAGAGCTCCCCATGCCCCTCTTCCTTCTCCCTTTCTCTTCTTCTCCCATGGGCATCCCATATACGGCCCATACTTGGGATGCGCATCCCAAGTGTTGCACACGCCCAAGGTGTTGGGCGGCCCTTCATCTACTGGTTGTTGGTCTCTTGTAACACTACAAAATAAGGAGAAAGGCTAGAGAGAAAGAGAAGATAAGGATCTAGGAAAAAGATCAAACATTGATTGCGATCCAGGCTTCGTTCAGATTCAGCAGGCTGAATTTTAGAGAATCAAAATTCAGATCTTAGAGGGCTATTCCAGACTGATCCTGAGTAAATACTCATAGAGATTGGATATTTATGCAGCTAACAGAGAGCCTCATCTCTTCTAGATCCATATTTGAAGAAAGAAATTGCGAAATAGGTATGTGATTTGATCACAATCTAAATTTCAACATATATCAATTTTAGCATATGAAATAGATCCATATGATTTTATATTTTTATACATATAAAAATTAGATTAAAATTATATTAATCTTATTCTCCACTGTGATATTTAAAAAATTAAGTTTTGAAATACATATGCATGCTTCAAACCCTAAATTTTCAACAGTGGTATCAGAGCCATGGGTTTTCATATGCTGAATTTTGATATACATATTTTTTGAAAAAATTTCAAAATTAATTTTTTTTCTTGATACATAAGATATATAGATAGATTTTCAAATCTAAAATCTAATTTTAAATTTAGTTTTAAAATATATAATTGATATATTGTTGCATGCATAGATCTGAATTTTGATCTACAAAGAGTTCTAGTTAATGTTCATGTGAAATATCGATGCATGCATGAAATCTAAAATTTTTTATGATCTAAATTTTAATTCATATATGTGATATATGATTGTATATTTAGATCATAAATTTATTTTTAATCTTATTCATGGTTAGTATATGAAATATATGATATCATGCTTAGATTTAAAATTTTATTTAGATCTAATTATACATGCATATATTGATATATATTTGTACGTTAAAATTTAAAAATTATTTTTATATTTTAAAACTTACTTTCATGCAAAAAATTTAGATCTGAAATATGATTTTAGAATCTAAAATTTGTGTTTGTGCATGAGAGTTTTGATCATGAAAAAATCAAAAATTAGGTCATGTAATAGGATTACATCTAAGATTTTTTATTTAAGTCATATGGGTCTAATTTGATTAAGTAATTGGTCAAATCGAGTCAAGTATTGAATTGAGTTAGATCAATTAAGTTAATGATCATACAATTATTATTGATCAAATCGATTGAGTCCCATATGTAGAATCAATTAACTTAAGAACCTAATTTGGCTTGTTAGTTTGAGCCTGATTCACTTGAGCTAACCAATTCTGATCAATCGACCTATTGGTGTCTAAGGCAAGTTAATGGATATAGTTATTTAATTGGTTTCATTAGCTGACCTGATTAATTCATTGATGTCTAAGGAAGGCAACGGGAGGACCCCCATCATTCTCCACTTACCCGATCAATTTGGAAGATTGGATCTTAAATTAGGTTGCTTAGCATTTTAGTTTAGCCCATGCCAGTTAGATCAGTCATATGATGACTGATTAGATGAGACTTAAATCTAAATATCTCCAAAAATATTAAGTCCATAGGTCTTCCACCATTGTAGATGTGTGGGCGTGTTACCGACGTTGATTGTTCTTGATTAGTCATAGTGGTTCAATTGCATCGAAAACATGCAACCACTCTATTAGCAAAGAGTTGCTCTAGGGTAAGGATAGGGTTGGGCCCAATGACTGTTAGGTAAGGGACCCAGTTGCATCGAAAATATGCAACCACTCTATTAGCAAAGAGTTGCTCTAGGATAAGGATGGGGTTGGGCCCAATGACTATTAGGTGAGGGACCCAATGAGGGTCTTGCACCTGCTTGTGAATGGTAGGTCAGGCTTAACTAAGAAGTATGGGCAATAACTGTTAGGTGAGCCCATATTACTTAGAGACTAAGTAGCTGCAACATGCTTAGTGAAATATCTGGGCAAAGAGTTGCCCACGCATCAGTGTGCATGTTACTAATAACTACTAGGTGAGGTGATGTCATCGATGGGACCGCAGTACCCACTAAGAATCTTTTATCATGTTAGAATTTTCATTTCCTTCCTGGAGAGTGGAGGGATCCAAAAAATTAGTGGGAGTCATTATTTGCATCTTAAAGTCCTTAGAAGCAAATTAAAAATTAAGTACAAAAGTCTAACTTGAATCTCTACTCTTGCAGTTAAACCATTATGTCAGTCTCAAACCCTCTAGCTCACATCTTTGAAACCAATTATTTGATCGATAATAATTTCAAAGACAGGCTTAGAAATCTCAAGATTGTTCTAACTTCAGAAAAGTTAAGCCATGTTCTCGATCAGGATCCCGTTGTGTTGCCAAACCGTCCTACTGCTGAGCAGAGAGCTGCTTTTGAGAAGTGGATGGATGAAGATAGTCAGATTAAGTGCTATGTACTGGCGTCTATGTCAAATGAGTTACAAAACCAGTACGAGCATATACCCACTGCCCAAGTCATGATTACTCACCTACAAGAGTTGTATGGTAAGCAGAGCTATACTACACGCTTCAAAGTGTCCAAGAGACTCTTCAACCTGAAGATGCATGAAAGACAGTCTGTCCATAAGCACTATATGATAGTGATCAAGGATATTGAGGAGCTTGAGAAGCTCGAGCTAGATATGCAAAAGGAATTGCAGATGGATCTGATCCTTCAATCTCTTACCAATTTATATAGTCAATTCATCATGAATTTTTATATGAACAAACTTGACTGCATTATTCCCGAACTTTTCAACATGTTGGTCACAACGGAGGGTACCTTGAAAAGTTCAAGGGGTTATGTTCTTGCTATGGAATGGACTTCTTCCAAGAGAAAGTCTATTGGAAAGAAGAAAGCTAAATCTGCAAAGAAGCAGAAAAAAGAGAGCAAGCCAAAAAAGGATCGTCCAAATGTAAGAACTAGATCTAGGGTTTCAGGGTTAGATCCTGAAACTTTTTCAAGATCAGGTAGCAGAAGACTAAAATAAATTAAAATTTATTTTTTAAAATTAGATAATTTCTAGATCTAAGATTCTATTATATGATTATTATATAGCATTAAATCAGAAATTAAAATATATAGAGCATGAGCTACATGTTGATCATATCAACATGTTTCTATACTACATCTAATGTATGTATCAAACAATAGATCAGATTTATTACCTTGCAAGTTAGACATTCTAACCTTACTGATCCGGACTTGAGGATGATATTGCAAATCACACATACATTCGATCTCTAGGAGTCATCCACACGAGCCCACGAATCTCGACCAGAAGTCTTGCTTCAGAAAATCAGCACAGTATGCTAATACTGTACTGATCCTTCTTCGATGGTTGATCAGATGCCTCCTTCTTCTTGATTTGGGCTCTTCTAAAGATGAGAAGTAGGAGGATAAGTTTTAGATCTGAGACACTCTTAGAAAAACTCAAGATGGAGCAAGGGAAGAGATAAAACTAACAACCCTAGAAGAAGACCCTCTTCTTCTTCTCTTTACTCTCTCCTAGACACCCTATCTAGTGTCTATTATATCTTCATGACCCAAAGGTCTTTCTCTCTAATTTTTAGATGCCCTAAAGGTCTCTTAAATCTCTATGTTCTCCAAAAATTTTATGAAAAAAATTATTTTATAGAGAGAGATATGATAGAGTCCTTGTCTAGGTCAAATACCTAGTCGAGGCTTATTCAAACATGGCAAGATAAGGGGCGCCCAACTCTTGGGTGCCTCCTCCTTATTTTCATGCATGGACCATCAGAAAAGGGTGCACAATGTGTGCCCTAAAAGTCATAAAAATTTTAAAAGAAATCTGGGTAAATTCGATGCAAAAAGGAAAGAGTTTTGGATTGCTAAAACTCTATCTCATAGAATTTGAAATCCAAACTTATTCCTACTTTGATTTGATCCACAACCACTTTCCATGTATGAAAGAAGAGAGAAAACCTTTTGGACGTAGGAAAGACCTAGGAGAGGGCTTTTGTTGCACAAAATAAGAGGAGATTGGCATGGAATAAGAGAGAGGGCGTGGGAGGGGCTTATGTGGTGCAAAGTGGAATCCTAGTCTTACTAGGATTCTATCTTACGACTTGTTTTAATTTGATTTCTCAAACCAAATCAAACCAAAATTAGATCAACATAATTTAAATAGATCTTAACCTAATTAAAAATCTAATTTAATCAGATTAAATTAGATTTAAATCTGATTTAATTTTTTAATCAAATTAGAAATTAGGTTGACCCAAGTCCTAATTGAACTAGGACTAGTTTTTTCCTTGCACTTGGCTTATCCAATAAACTAATTGAACTTGATCCAATCAAGATCAAACCAAATCTAATTAAATTATATTCAATTATACTTAATCTCAGCTCACTAGCTTAATCAAATTAAGCTAATTAGCAATCAAATTGCTAATCGATCCTCCTGCAACACTTGCACTAGGTTAAATGTCAATCGTATTGATCATTTAATCCTAGAACGATTCTTAATCGTTGATCAACTATCCGATCGGATCATGAACTCTAATATGTATGACCTCATAGGTCTGAACCTAAGTTAGTAATATAGAAATAAATCTCTGTACCAATCGAAGTGACCATCTAGCAATGGTACCCGATGATCGGATAGGTCGAATGTATAGAACAACATCCTTAGAACCCATGCGGATGTAGTTTCCATATAATTTATCCCCTTGACCAAAATGATCATAGGACACCTCAGAGTTCAACTGTCAACTCTGATCAGATTATCTACATTGTATTTCAAAATATCAAATCCATCTGATGGATTATCCTGGCCAAGATTTTGCTAAATTGAAATACAGTGACTCATTCTTCTCCAACTCTTGGAGTGGTCAATCCCATCTCGATCACACTCTGACTTCGCAAGTATTTGACTATGCCCAAAAGCCTTCCATCACTAAATTAGAAATTCAGTTAGTCCAGTACCAAAGCACAGTGAGTTGCTTGCAAGTCACTGAGGTGATCTCAGGTCTAAGGGACACTTATACCTATATTCCATTAGAGATATTTTTGACAGCAGAATACTCTGGAGTTGGTCACGTTCAATGACAATGTACCCTTATATCTCACCTGTATGCCATACCAGTATCTCCACTCTCTTTGGTTAAGAGGACAACCAACCCATATGGCCTATAGCGACCTATGCTCAAATAGAAGCTGTCGTCCTTATTAACAGTCTATCATTTGATCGTGAATAATTTTAAGGACTAATCGATAAATTCTCTCTTTATCGACCTTAAATAGTCCTAAGGACTTCATCATAACAACGGAGTTCATTAGAAGATGAAAGCTTATGATGAAAATGTCAAATATATTTTATTTATTAACAAATCAATTACCATACTTAGTTGCTCAATCGTCAACAGCTTGACGATTGACTTTTGGGACATATTTTCCAACAACTTTCATTTGTCCTAAAGCCACTCGACATAGTATCTAATACCCATCTTCGACTTGTGGTTGTCAAACTCCTTTATCGTCAGGGCTTTAGTGAAGTGATCGATCAGGTTCTCCTTTCCATCGATCTTCTGAAGGTCGACGTCACCTCGATCCATGATCTCTCGGATCAGATGAAAGTGGTGCAAAATGTGCTTGGTCCGCTGGTGTGCTTTGGGTTCCTTCGTCTGACCTATGGCACTAGTGCTGTCGCAGTAGAGTAGGACCAGACCATCGAAGGAAGGTGCTACTCTGAGCTCGATGATGAATTTCTTCAGCCACACAGCTTCCTTTGCGGTATTCGATGCTGCGATGTACTTTGCTTCACAAACAGAGTCTGCCACAGTATGCTGCTTGAAACTCTTCCAGCAAATAGCTCCATCATTCAGAATAAAGATATAACCCGACACGCTTCTGCTATCATCATGGTCAGATTGAAAGCTGGAGTCTGTGAACCCCACAAGTTAAAGATCTGACTCACCATAAACCAACCATTGGTCCTTAGTATTTCTCAAATACTTAAGGATGGCTTTAACCACTTTTCAGTGATTTTCTCCAGGATCAGATTGGTATCTACTCACTACTCTTAGTGAGTATGCCACATCTGGTCTTGTACATGTCATGGCGTACATGATAGATTCTACGACCGAAGCATATGAAACTCTACTCATACGCTCTCTCTCTTCAGAAATTATCGGACAATCCTTCTTAGAGAGGAAAATTCTATGGCCTATCGGTAGATAGCCCTTCTTGAAATTCTCCATACTGAACCTCTTCAGCACAGTGTCTATGTATGTGGACTGGGATAACCCAAGCATCTTTTTAGATCTATCCCTATAGATCTTCATCCCTAGGATGTAGGATGCTTCACCCAAGTCCTTCATGGAGAACTGCGATGACAACAAAACTTTTATTTCTTGTAGTGCGGGGATGTCATTCCCGATTAAGAGAATGTCATCCACATACAAGACAAGGAATACCACAACTAGACCATTTGCCCATTTATAGATGCAGGGCTCTTCTCCATTCTTAATGAAACCATACATTTTGATCACCTTATCAAAATGCATGTTCCAACTCTGAGAAGCTTGCTTCAATCCACAAATGGATCTCTGAAGCTTGCACACCTTGGACTCATCTATGGATGTAAACTCCTCAGAATGTATCATATACACCTCTTCGGTCAGCTCTTTATTCAGAAAAGCTATCTTTACATCCATTTGTCAGATCTCATAATCCAGATGGGCAGCTATTGCAAGCATTATCTGAATAGATTTGAGCATTGCCATAAGAGAAAATATCTCGTCATAGTCAATACCATAACATTGACGATACCCCTTGACAACCAGATGGACTTTATAGGTCTCCACCTTTCCGTCTGCACCCCTTTTCCTTTTGAACACCCATTTACACCCAATAGGTTTAATCCCTTCAGGTGGGTCAATCAATATCCATACATCGTTGACCATCATGGACTTTATTTTAGATTTTATGGCTTCAAGCTATTTCTCAGAATCAGGTCTCTGCATTGCATCCATATAGGTGATCGGATCCTCATCGTTCTCATGGAGTTTGATGGGATCACCGTCTCGGACCAAAAAACCATAGTATCTATCTAGCTGATGCGGTACTCTATCGGATCGTCTTAATGGTACAGGTACATTGGGCTTCAGATCTGATCTAATCAAATCTGACTCAGGTTCAACTATTGGTGTCAGTCCTTCTACCTGTTGAACTTCATCAAGTTCAACCTTAGAGGCAACGGTTCTTTCACCAAGGAACTCCTTTTCTAAAAAGATTGCCTTAAGACTAACGAACACCTTTTATTCATCAGCATGGTAGAAAAAATATCCTTTGCTCTCTTTAGGGTACCCGATGAATGTGCATTTGTCAGACCTAGGTCTAAGTTTGTCTGTGACTAGTCGTTTGACATAGATCGGGCACCCCCAGACCCTAAGGTATGAAAGTGCTAGCTTACGCCCTGTCCATATCTCATATGGAGTCTTAATTACAGACTTACTTGGAATCCTATTTAACAGATAACAGGTCGATTCGAGTGTATATCCCCAAAAGGATATCAGCAAGCTGGCAAAACCCATCATGGATCGGACCATGTTTAACAGAGTCCGATTTCTCCTTTCAGACACACCATTATGCTGTGGTGTTCCTGGAGGAGTCCATTGGGAGAGAATCTTATTCTTTCTTAGATATGTGAGAAACTCACTAGAAAGATATTCTCCTCCTCAGTCAGATTGAAGAGTTTTAATACTCTTTCCAGTTTATTTTTCTACTTCACTTCGGAATCGTTTGAACATTTGAAATGAATCCGACTTATGTTTCATCAGATAGACATATCCATATCTGGATAGATCATCTGTAAAAATTATGAAGTAGAAATATCCACCTCTAGCACTTGTGCTCATGGACCCGCATACATCAGTATGTACTAGGCCCAAGAGCTCATTAGCTCTCTCACCTTTTTCAGTAAAAGGTGGCTTGGTCATTTTACCAAGAAGACAGAACTCATAGGTTGAAAGTGATTCACAATCACTGACTTCGAGGATTCTCTCTTGAGTCAACCTGTTTATTCTGTTCTTGTTTATATGACCTAGCCTACAGTGCCATAAGTAGATATCTGATACACTATCTAATCTAGGGTGCTTGCCAGTAGAATAGACTCTTATCAGGCTTGATCTTTCTGGTCTGGCCCTGCACTGATGTTCCAGCCTAAACTTGCACCTTCTTTACTTTCTTCTTCTTATTCTTCTTTTCTTTCTCAAAGGGTCGGGAACCAGAAGATGAACCTCCTACTAAGTTCACTGACTCCTTGTAGAGTTGGTGATCCTTCTCAAAGTTCTGAAGCAACCCCACTAACCCGTGGTAGTTCACTTCAGGCTTTGTCATTCTATAATGAGTGAGGAATGGGAGATAAGACTTAGGCAGTGAGTTTAATATTGCATCCTTCCTAAGCTGCTCATGCAAGGGAAAGCCGAGCTTGCTCAATCATTCCACCAGCTCGATCATGTACAATACATGATCAGTGACAGAGGCACCATCCCGCATTTTGGTGTTGAAGATGGCACAACTAGTCTTGTGCCTCTTCACGTCATCGGGTGTGCCAAAGGCATCCTCCAACACTTAAAGCATGTCTTTTGGCTGAGCCATCTAGAATTTGTGACTGAACTCGTCGCTCATGGTAGCCAGCATGATACAGCGCACCATGGTCTGATCACTGAGCCACTTCTGGTAAGTGTCTCTGACTGTTCCACGTGCATTGGCAGCTAGCTCTTCAGGTGTAGGATCCATTATCACATACAGGATCTGTTCATGCTTCAGGACTATCTTCAACTTTCGGTACCAGCTACCGAAGTTGGGTCCCACCAACTTATCATTGTCCAACAATGATCGGAGCGATAAGGAAGTGGCCATTTTTGCACAAAAGAAAAATCATAACCTAATTAGTAATTGATTCATTAAACTTAAAAATTTGAACTTTAATCAAAAGGCTTCTCCCACTATTTTATTCGAATTGGTAGCCTCTACCTCCAATTCGAGGAATTACCCTAATTCCTTAGTGGGTACTAGAATCCACTTAGACTGCACACAAGCCCAACTTTGGTTGGCCAACCCATGTACATCTAAGGGTAGATTCATAATCAATTATTTCTCTAAATAATTTTTAGTAATTTTAATTTTATCTCAGAAATCTAATCAGTAGGCTTTGGCCTCCACTGTAAGGATCCGGTTAGGTCCAACTATTAACATGACCATACTTGGTGCATCTAACCAACGAATGATTAAGCCCAACTTTGGTTGGCTCACCTAACTACCATTAGAGAGACACTTTCAAGTCATCATATGATGAGTGATAATTTCATTAGTCAACAAGCACCAGGCCTTTGGGTCTATAATGATTATTGAGTTAATGGACTCATTATCAAACACCTTAATGGGAGGCTATGACTCAGTTATCTCCATAACTTTATCATTTTAAGGACCTAATAATTTTAGAAGATTTAAATAGTTTAGAGGATAAGGTGAGATGAACCAGCTTATCATAATCCTCCCACTGGCTTCACCAAGTCAGCTTAAAGGAGACCATTAAAAGGGCTGGTCTAGGAGCACCTAAATCAGTCACACTGATTTACCTAGCTGACATGGGTCAGCTCGAATAGTCAAGTGATCCGATCACAACATAATTTCACCAAGAGATCAGATAAGTTCGATCAGTGGGAGGGTCGGCCTAAGCTTGCCTTAGACACCATAAAAAATGGCCAGGTAAGCGGGCTCCTAATTAAAAACCATCAGTCTGGTTTACCTTAGACACCAACTGGTTTAATTAGTTTCGATTAGATCAACTTAACAGTTCGTACTAGATCACTCAGTCGAGAATCAAGTCCATTTGGTTCTCGTTAAAGACATGAACTTGACCAACTACAACTATTGTAATTGATCTAGAGAATCCTTGACCTAATCTAAGACAATAATTGATTAGATTTAGTCAATTCTCTAATTAAGTCCATCTTTAATCTAACCATAAGTCTAACCCAATTAATGGACCTAATTTCCACTAACCCATTAACCCAATGTGTTATGGATTGTGTCTTAAGTTCTTCAATTCACAATCCTAGAACCTAATCAAACAAGTTCTTAATTCTTAATTAAGTTTTGGGCTGAGGGTTGGGTTCAACTTTTCAAAAATAATTTTTATATTTGTAAAATAATTTTACAATATGGTTCTATCAACCATATTGCATGTTTGATTCAAAATCAAGATGTAAATGAAATAAACATAAAACTACTTTAGATCTAACCTAAACAGGTTCATGTAATTGAAATAATTTTAACTTTAAATAATTTTTTTGCACAAAAATTATTAACAAAGAGATTTTATTTTAGATTTAAATATTTTTTAAATCTAATAAATTATAAATTTAATCTAGATTATATCTAACAAATTTATGATTAAAGATAGATCTACACGAACTAGGACAACCTTTGCACTGTAAGGGGTAAACCATACAGCAGGACAACCTTGCAGTTCATGATTGATCTAAAATTTTAATTTTAGATTTAATAATTAGATTATAAATTAGATCTAATATAAGAGATAATCTAAGTATGTATAAATAATCATGTAATAAATAACCTTGAGCTCTGATACCAATTGTAGGAACCAGATCTAGGGTTTCAGGGTTAGATCTTGAAATTTTTTCAAGATCAGGCAGCAGAAGGTTAAAATAAATCAAAATTTATTTTTTAAAATCAAAAAATTCCTAGATCTAAGATCCTATATATGATTATTACGTAGCATTAAATCAAAAATTAAAATATATAGAGCATGAGCTACATGTTGATCATATCAACATGTTTCTATACTACATCTAATGTATGTATTAAACAATATATCAGATCTATTACCTTAAAAGTTAGACATTCTAACCTTACTGACCCGGGCTTGAGGATGATGTTACAAACTGCACATGCATTCGATCTCTAGGAGTCATCCACACAAGCCCACGAATCTCGACCAGAAGTCCTGCTTCAGAAAATCAGCACAGTATGCTAGTACTATGCTGATCCTTCTTTAATGGTTGATCAGGTGCCTCTTTCTTCTTGATTTGGGATCTTCCAAAGATGAGAAGTGGGAGGAAGAGTTTTAAATCTGAGATGCTCTCAAAAAAACTCAAAATGGAGGAAGGGAAGAGATGAAACTAACAACCCTAGAAGAAGACCCTCTTCTTCTTCTCTTTACTCTCGCCTAGATATCCTATCTTGTGTCTATTATATCTCCACGACCCAAAGGTCTTTCTCTCTAATTTTTGGATACCCCAAAGAACTCTAAAATATCTATATTTTTCAAAAATTTTATGAAAAAACTCATTTTATAGAGAGAGATATGATAGAGTCCTTGTCTAGGTCAAATACCTAGTCAAGGCTTATCCAAACATGGCAAGATAAGGGGCGCCCAACTCTTGGGCACCTCCTCCTTATTTTTATGCATGGACCACTAGCAAAGAGTGCACAATATGTGCTCTAAAATTCATAAAAATTTCAAAAAAAAATTGGATAAATTTGGTGCAAAAAGAAAAGAGTTTTGGATTTCTAAAACTCTATCTCATAGAATTTGAAATCCAAACTTATTCCTACTTTGATTTGATCTACAACTACTTTCCATGTATGAAAGAAGAGAAAAAATCTTTTGAATGTAGGAAATACCTAGGAGAGGGCTTTTGTCACACAAAATAAGTGGAGATTGGCATGGAATAAGAGAGAGGGCATGGGGGGCTTATGTGGCACATGGTGGAATCCTAGTCTTACTAGGATTCTATCTTATGACTTGTTTTAATTTGATTTCTCAAACTAAATCAAACCAAAATTAGATCAACCCAATTAAAATAGATCTTAACCCAATTAAAAATATAATTTAATCAGATTAAATTAGATTTAAATCTGATTTAATTTTTTAATCAAATTAAAAATTAGGTTGACCCAAGTCCTAATTGAACTAGGACTAGTTTTTTTTCTTGCCCTTGGCTTATCCAATAAACCAATTGGACTTGATCTAATCAAGCCCAAACTAAATTTAATTAAATCATATTCAATTAGACTTAATCTCATCCCATTGGTTTAATCAAATTAAGTCAATTAGCAATCGAATTGCTAATCAATCCTCCTGCAATACTTGCACTAGGTTAAATGTCAATCGTATTGATCATTTAACCCTAGAATGATTCTTAATCATTGATCAACTATCCGATTGGATCATGAACTCTAATGTGTGTGACCTCATAGGTTCGAATCTAAGTTGGTAGCACAGAAATAAATTTTTGTACCAATTGAAGTGACCATCTAGCAATGGTATCCGACGATCGGATAGGTCGAATGTGTAGAAAAATATCTTAAGAATCCATGCGGATATAGTTTCCATATAATTTATCCCCTTGATCAAAATGATCGTAGGACACCTCAGAGTTCAACTGTCAACTCTGATTAGGTTGTCCACATTGTATTTCAAAATATCAAATTCATCTGATGAATTATCCTGGCCAAGATTTTGATAAATTGAAATACAGTGACTCATTCTTCTCCAACTCTTGGAGTGGTCAATCACATCTCGATCATACTCTGACTTCGCAAGTACTTGACTATGTCCAGAAGCATCCACATTGTATTTCAAAATATCAAATTCATCTGATGGATTATTTTGGTCAAGATTTTGCTAAATTGAAATACAGTGACTCATTCTTCTCCAACTCTTGGAGTGGTCAATCACATCTCGATCACACTCTGACTTTGCAAGTACTTGACTATGCCCAGAAGCCTTCTGTCACTAAATTAGAAATTCAGTTAGTCCAGTACCAAAGCACAGTGAGTTGCTTGCAAGTCACTGAGGTAATCTCAGATCTAAGAGATACTTATACCTATATCCTATCAGAGACATTCTCGATAGCAGAATGCTCTAGAGTTGGTCACGTTCAATGATGATGTACCCTTATATCTCATCTGTATACCATACCAGTATCTCCACACTCCTTAGTTATGAGGACAATCAACCCATATGGCCTACAGCGACCTATGCTCAATAGAAGCTATCGTCCTTATTAACAGCCTATCATTTAGTTGTGAATAATTTTAAGGACTAATCGATAAATTCTTTCTTTATCAAACTTAAATAGTCCTAAGGACTTCATCATAACAACAAAGTTCATTAGAAGATGAAAGCTTATGATGAAAATGCCAAATATATTTTATTTATTAACAAATCAATTACCATACTTGGTTGCTCAACCGTCAACAGCTTGACGATTGACTTTTGGGACATATTTTTCAACACCAAAGGCGACTCAGGCAAAAAAAAAAGTGTTTCCACTGTTATACTGAAGGCCACTGGAGGAGAAACTGTCCAAAATATCTGAAGAGCATAAAGATCAAAAAGGATGATAAACCTTTCGAAAGTATGCTTGTAATTGAATCTAACCTTATTATTTCTTCTACCTCTCATTAGGTATTGGACTCTAGCTCGAGTGCTCATATATGTACCTCAATGCAGGGTCTGATAGAAAGTAGGAGGTTGAGAGAAGGTGACATGATCCTTCTGAAGGAAAAACTGGCTTTTTTCTTGTAGGATCTTCCAGATCTAATGAGATCTGGGGCCAAATATTATAAAAAAAATATCCTACGATTATTTCAGATCTAAGATCTATTAGATCTGATTTTTATTATCTGATATTAAATCTAAAATTAAGTCTGAAAATATGAGGATTAGAGAAATACCTCCACTCGAGTAGGTATCCACTCGAGCAAGATCTGGATCATCTTCTCCTTGCAAATCTCTGCTCTAAAAATCAGATCTAGATCTGATCTGGAAGATCTTCAAAAGATCTTCTGAAGCTGGAGTAGCAGCTTTTCGATAAATCCCTGTAGCCTTCGAATCAAGGGGCCACCATGCCTTGGACAAGCACCAGATGGATGCCCAACTTCTTGGACGTGAAAAGGGGAGAGAGAGGACCAGAGGGGACATAGAGAAGTAGAGGGATATCAGGCTTTTGCTGGGTATTGAGTAGAGACTCTGAACCCTAGGCGCAGACAAGGTTTAAATAGATCCTGCTGCGCTATGCAGTGCCACATCATTCGACCAATCAAAAAATTTTAATTAATTCTGAAAAAATTCTGATTGATGGAGTGATGTCATCTGATCATATTAAATAAGAACCCCACCAAACTCTCCTACTGTTGGCACCAACACTGGATAAACACAGTGAGATTGACGCCCAACAGTTTGAGTCGATCAAGGCATAGAGTCCTCATCTCATGGGACTCTATCCTTATCCACTTGGGGCGCACGCCATATCTGATTATGGTGCCCACTTTGAGGGTAAAATTAGCAGGTGGACACTACTCAACAAAAATTCTCCAATGACCTCTTGCCAAGTGGCCTTCAATCCAAGATTCATGGGTCAACGTTTGACCGATGTCTTAAAACGAAAATGGTAGGTGACAGGAATTGACAGGTGTTGTCTTAAATTTATCTCATGAATTAAGATAAGATTTTTTAAGCTGGACTGGCTCCAGTCAGACTGAGAAAAATCTTCTCAAGGTTCTCTGGGTGAGTCAAATCACATTTGGCTCAGTCGAGATAGAAAAGATTACACGAGGAGAAAGTTAGGCTCAATCGTGTGCTAGCACGATTTTTTTGAACCTAATTGGATCTAATCCAAATCAATCGAACTGGGCTAGCTCAATTGATGACATCCAGAACCAACTCTTATTTGTATGATCCAGTTAGGTTCATTTTCGTATGGTAATGAGATATGTCGTGATCTCATCATCGACATCATCGAAATTCCTTTCAATGGACCAGAACTCTTCTGATTTAGATAATTAGAATGATCAATCATCAATATCATTCTAATTGCTCCCAAAATCCATCAGTGACACCTAGTAGTATATGGTGGCAACCCATCAAAAATGAAGATGAACCTCTCGATGCAGCTATCTATGTGATTGAGTTCCTCTATCATGAGTCCCGACTGAATTAGGGTCACGATGAACTCGTCAAACCCAACATCAGTCATATGAATCAATCGATTGATCCAAGTCTGATGTGAAACCCCAATGAAAAACTCTTTTTCATTATTTCACTCTGCCATAGCCATGGGCTTAAGGACTCGATCTTTCGATCATCATAGGACTACTCCTCTCATCTACTGAGGTTGATAGATCCCATCTTGGTGCAATCTGGTTCCTACAATGAATATGCTACATCCAACATACACCTCAGGATTCCAAATGGCTAGGAGACCAAGTTATGGTGCAGTCAAACTATAACACACTCAAGGTGAACTGTCGATGTATCTCAGGTCAAAGAACTAGATGTTGGGAAATGTGTCCTAAAAAGCCAATCGTCAAGCTGTTGACGGTTGAGCAACCAAGTATTGTAATTGATTTGTTAATAAATAAAATATATTTGGCATTTTCATCATAAGCTTTCATCTTCTAATGAACTCCATTGTTATGATGAAGTCCTTAGGACTATTTAAGTTTGATAAAGAGAGGATTTATCGATTAGTCCTTAAAATTGTTCACGACCAAATGATAGGCTGTTAATAAGGACGACAGCTTCTATCGAGCATAGGTCGCTGTAGACCATATGGGTTGGTTGTCCTCTTAACCAAGGAGTGTGGAGACACTGGTATGGCATACAGGTGAGATATAAGGGTACATCATCATTGAACGTGACCAACTCCAGAGTATTCTACTGTCGAGAATATCTCTGATGGGATATAGATATAAGTGTCCCTTAGACCTGAGATCGCCTTAGTGACTTGCAAGCAACTCACTGTGCTTTGGTACTGGACTAACTGAATTTTTAATTCAGGGACGGAAGGCTTCTGGGCACAGTCAAGTACTTGTGAAGTCAGAGTATGATCGAGATGGGATTGACCACTCCAAGAGTTGGAGAAGAATGAGTCGCTGTATTTCAATTTAGCAAAACCTTGGCCAGGGTAATCCATCAGATGGATTTGATATTTTGAAATACAATGTGGACAACCTGATCAGAGTTAACAGTTGAGCTCTGGGGTGTCCTATGATCATTTTGGTCAAGGAG